>NC_135375.1:33156989-33460947 GCF_049243985.1 Paroedura picta
GACGCTGGCTCATGACTCCCTACAAGCGGCCAAGGACGGACGTGCAGAGCCACTACAACCTCAGTCACTCCCGGGCAAGGAATGTAGTGGAGCGTGCCTTTGGACGTTTGAAGTCACGGTTCCGTTGTTTAATGTCACGACTCCATGTACATATTGACAATGTGACTCCGCTGATAATCGCATGTGTGATTTTGCACAACATATGCGAGGACAAGGGACATAACATCCCCTTCCCTGAGGACGAACCTGAACCTGTAGTCCTTCAGGATACACAGGACATCCCTGAAGCAAGGAGAAAAAGGATATATGCTGAGGGGTGCAAGGTTCGGGACGCCATAGCCACCCACATCTACAGAAACAGGAGGCGTGTTTAATTGTTTTTCCTACTCTGTTGTTGAATAAAGTTTTGTGTTCTTTGTTTAACCTTGTCTTGTGCGGTTTGTGTACTTTGCCAGCAAAAAAACGGGGATTCTCTGGTCCAAAAGCACTTTGACAGCCCTAAATGCTAACTCCCCACTGAAATTGACAAACACAATACGGAAGCGCTGAATGGGGAAAGTTCGGGGAGGCGGGTAGCCAGGAAGTATTGGCGACCCCTGTCAAACCGGAGGATCAATCCACTCATGTTCCAAGGAATAATTTTATTGGTGGGCAGCTTTGATACATTTAAAAAACGGGGTGGTCGATCGGAGCAACGCACGTTCGTTCCCTAACCGTCATTCCGAAGATGCCGAAGCCACGGAAGGGCTCCTTCTGGCAGCGCGCCGAGGCTGAGGCACTTCTGGAGCTGGTGCTACAATCAAAAAGTGTTGGCCGCCTAATGGCCAGCACCCATTGCCACACCAAGGGTGCCTACCTGGTGTTGGCTTCAAAGCTGAGGGAGAGGGGCTATGTCCGGACCTGGGAGCAGGTCCGGACAAAATTCAAGCGCCTTAAGCTGGACTTCCTAAACAGTCTGGAACAGTGGGGGGGGATCCCGCAGCCAAGTGGGAGGACGGTCTTCCACGACCAGATGGTGAAAATATGGGAGAAGGCTGGGAAGCCCCCCCTGGACATGAGGAGGCATATGGGTGAGTGCTGCCCTCGTTGTGTTTTGCCCTTAAACATGCATGGAATGACTAGCTGCCTCTTTCCCCTACTGTCCCCAATGAAATTCGAGAAAGTATTTAGATGCTGTCAACCCCCTCAGACTTAGCCAGCCAGTACTGTAGAACCACTTTGGTTATGCGCTTAGACTCTAACTGTGGTGTGTCCACCAGCTGTGTTTCATCTCTGTTTTGTGTGCTTTTAATTATGATTTGTCTTTTTCTTTGCCCAGCCACACAATCACCATCCAAGCTGGCAACAGCACCTGAGCGTGAGGAGGGGGAGGAAGAGGGACCTTCCACCTCGGGACAGGCTGCAGGTGAGAGTTTTATGTCTGTGAGGGAGACCCATGTGTGTGTACCCACACGGAGCCATATGGGAGCCTGATGTGATGCTTCCTTTTGGAGTGTGATCAAATTCTTTGTTTGATTTCTATAGCTGAAACTGTGGAGGCAAGGCTGCGTGCCATGGAGGCCAGAGTTACTTCCCTGGAGGCTCAAGTGGCGGAGCTGAAAGGGGAGATTGAGCAGCACAGGCAACAGAGGGAGGCGGAAGAGCGTAGGTTATGTTCCCCACTGCCCAACTCTTCTCACACTGTGGCTAAGGCCACTTAAAAGTGTATGCATGTAAACTAAAGAAATTTGAAAATATGTGTGGTACTAATGTGTACTTTTTCTCCCTCCCCACAGTTAAGAAGAAGGAGGACGAAGAGCTCTTCCGGCGCAAAGTTAGGGGGACCGTGGGACGGCTGTGCAGGAGAGTTAGGGCGATGGAAGGGGCTGGGGAGGGGAGCGGTGGGACCTGAGTTTTGTTTCCTGTTTGTGTTTTGGGGTAGGGGTTGGGGGGGGGGGGCTCCAAGTTTCATTCCCCAATGTTTTTCCCCTGTTAAATGTATACTTTTGTTAAAAAAAATTGGTTTTCCAGGGGGGTGGGGGGTGGTGGTGCTGGTGGGGCTCCAAGTTTCATTCCCTAATGTTTTTCCCCTGTTAAATGTATACTTTTGTTAAAAAAAATTGGTTTTCCAGGGGGGTGGGGGGTGGTGGTGCTGGTGGGGCTCCAAGTTTCATTCCCTAATGTTTTTCCCCTGTTAAAATGTTTTTTAAAATAAAATGTTATTGCAAATTTTATAACAAGACTCCAGTGTGACTTCTTAAACTCGCACATATTTAACCCCACACCACACTCCTAAAACTCCTTGAACTAACACCCCTCCAACCTCCAACCCACACAGCAGAACCACAATATACACAATCACTAGAGAGGCCGCTTTCAGCCTTGCAGATTCTACAGTAGGGTACACAGAGACAGAGTCAAAAATATAAACTTTATTCAACAAACAACAAAACACAGATAACATGAAATAGAAAAAGTGGGCAAAACTAGGAGGGGGAGTACTTGTCTGCTGGTTTTATTTTTCTCTTTCCGAGAATAGTCCTCCTTCTTGTTTGGGTGGAGGCATTCTGAGAGGGAGTCGGTGGGGTGGGTGCTGGAAGTGGTGGTGTTGGTGTGGGTGGTGGTGGGGGGGCGATTTGTGGAGGGTAGGCCCTTTCCATGACCGCTACAGCCCTCTCCATGAGTCTCCTTATCAGACGCACCTCCTCCACGCCTTCGCGTAGGATTTGGTTTGTCTCTCTAAGGACTGCCCTCAATTTTCTCCCCTCCTGGGCAATGAGTGTGAGCATGGCTTGGTCAGCGGCCGCGGCACGCCGTGACTCCTCATAGCAGTGCTCAAGGAGCCTCTCTCCCACGCTTGTCAAGACGGAGACGCGCCTCAGCCTGCCGCGTTCCCTCGTAAGCCTCTCCTCTGCTGGGAGCGCACCTCTAGGTGGTGGGCTGCCTGGAGCCAGGGGTGGTTCCTCCTCCTCATCTGAAAGAACCTCTGTTGGCAAAAAATGAGAAACAAAACTGTTAGTAACATCCAAAAAGTCAAAACACACCATGGTGGACATGGTGTTCTTTTTTGTCCCCGTGTTTTCCTGCCAAGAATTTAAACAATCCCCGGCGAGCACATGGCTATTGTTTGTTTGCCCATGGTGTGCTTTTACTTTTGCCTACTTGCACAGCAGGACTCTCAACAATTAAAAGGGAGCACATGGTTAGTGCCTAGCGACATTGTCCTGCAGCTATGGCTCGAAAGGAACAGGTCATGCACGCTCACCATCTTGAATCTGTATCCGCCTGCGCCGGGCAGGAGGTCCAAGCACCCTAGGCTGTTCCTCCTCCTGTGTTCCGGGTATGAAATCTGCAAAAAAAGGAAAAAAAACAGATCTAGGACCAAAGGGTGGCAAAGCCAGCTTCAAAGCCTACACCAGCAACGCAGAGGGACTCTCTTCTTTCTCTTAGCAGTGCTGCTGCCCTGCACAAACAGAAAAGCACAAAGCAGTTAAAACAGCCCCCCCCCCTATTTTTACTAATACCTACCAATGTTAGTTGATGCCCCCGAATCACTATCCACGTCAGGTGCTGCTGGAGACTCTAGGGGCCCCGTCCCTGGCAACTGTGTCTCTGTGGACAAGAGCAGAAAATAGTGAAAAACGAGCAAGCATACACCATGAACCACAAAGCAAGCTCCCAAAGTTGTGAGCCAAAGTACTGCAGAAGGCCTATGGGCGAGGCATGCTGCAAATATTTTGGGGCTGTTGGTTAAACATGACCGTTTCAAATACTAACCACATCAAGCACTCCACAGCCAACCATCTTAATAAATCTTTTAAAAATTAAAATTAAATTATAAAATTAAAACCGTTTCAAATAGTAACCACAGCAAGCACTCCACAGCCTACCTTCTTTTAAAATCTTTTAAAAATTAAATTATAAAATTATAAAATTAAAACCGTTTCAAATAGTAACCACAGCAAGCTCTCCACAGCCTACCGTATTATGCGTTGCAACGAACACACGAGAAAACGATGCCCAAACGTCAGAACACACATTTGCTTAAAAGGAAATATAAAATAAAAAGAAAATCACTTACCGGAGGCAAGGGGCGTTTGCTCAGGAGCCTCCTCTGGCTCCCCAGGAACGATGGCGATCAGGTCCAGCGTTACCGATTCCGCGGCTCGTTGCTGGACGGGGGGTGGAGGGCGAAAGCTGGAGGAGGTTCCCTCGCCGGGATCCTCCTCAGCGGGTGGTTCCTCGACCGGGGCAGCCGGCTTCCGAACCACCTTAAGGCTCCGGCCGACGCGCTTCGGCCTGCCGGATCCTTCCCCGTCCCCGTACAGCTGGCGCTGCTCCTCGAAGTAGGGGCAGGTCACCTTTTCGTTGCCGGAACCCTTGTTATGGTTCACGGCTCTCATGTACTCTGCCCTCATTGTCTTCGTCTTCGACCGGCATTCAAGGCCGGTCCTGTTGTGGCCCAGGGCGCGCATCTTAATAGCCACTTGTTCAAAAACCTCCCTATTCCTGTGGGAGGACTGGAACGCGTCCTGGATTTTCTCCTCCGAGAAAATCCCGATCAGGTCCCTGATCTCCGCGTCCCTCCAAGTTGGGCCACGGCCGGTTGCAGGGACGGACGAGGCTTGAGAAGACGATTCCATGTTGCTTTTGCTAGTAGCTGAGCAAAATGGTGGTGGGAGGTGCAGGGTGCAACGGATCATATACCTTCCCGCACACAAAGACAAAGGGACTAGCCGGCTCCTGATTGGTGGAGGGCAGCAGGGGACACGCACATTGGCCACATCAGGTCACATGTCACGTTCAAAACTCCTCGCGCGGGAACAGGATCTGCTCCTAATGGCCAGATTGGCGCCCTTGTTGTTTGACTTAACGCATGCGCGTATTCGTTTACACGCGAGAAGAGCAGTTTGAACATGCAGCGGGAGCCATTTTAGGAAAATGTCCGCCATTACACAAACGCATGCCGGTGTTCAACCGAGAGCAAGTGCGGCAGTACTCGGCAGTTCCCCAATAATATTCACCAGCCACAGCATAAATCAACCAAACATGACATGTAACTGGCGTACGTTCGTTGGCACGCTCAGAGGAATGTTTTTTAAAATGAACGGGGGACGGCGACTCCGCTTGCCGGAGGTCTAGCCGCCAATGGAAGGGGTTGTCCGCACCCAAGCACAAGCACGCACCGGGAACCACACAAAGACCCACTACACATAAGCCGCCCCTCATGATATCACCTCGAATCATGTCTATTGAACCCCTGTAAGCTAAGCAGGAGACTGCGAACGGCGAATGTTCGTTGGCACGCTCAGAGGAAAATTTTTTAAAATGCTCCCTGTACGTTGACTCCGCTAGGACTGGCCGATGGTAGACGGGGTTTTAAGCTTTGGGCAAATTTTGGGAACGTGACGGTGTGTGCCACTGTGCTTGTGAAAAACTCTTGTGGTGTCCGGGCAGAATTTCCGAAAGTGATCGTGCTTGAAAGCCAGTCGCTGTCCCGTTGCCTCGTAGATCCCCGCTCGCTCGGAGAAAAAAAAAATGGCGAACAGTTCGCCGGAAGTTTGGAGGACAGGCTCGGGAGGAGGGACTTTGAAGAACCCGCAACAATGGTAACGCACAGGTCTTTAGCGCTACTGTTGCAGATTGGTTGCAGGAGTGTATCGCTATCCGGAGGGTGAATCCAGTTTTCTGGATTCCCCTAGAAGCGCTACAACGAAGCGCTTTTTGCGGGTCGGTTTCAGGATTGTTGCAGATTGTTTACGACGTCGTGCGTTATGGCAAATTAGTAGCGTTTTCAATCAGCAACCATTGTGCTATTTTTAAGCCGTGGGAAATGCCCCTAAGTATGAGACTTCTCAGGGTTAAGCTTACTTTCAAGTGCTTTCACATTAACACTTGCATATCTGAATATTAAAAAATAGTTGTATGTTTCATTCACTGTGTGAATTGGTTGGCTTCACTCAAATCAGAATAAAGAGCTGTATTAAAATCACATTTTGGCTATTCCAATTATTCTGTTTTAGCCACGGTATAAATTTAAATTACATTGCTAAATGTAAGGAACTGTATCTGAAAGTTTACACTCCCACTGTGTAATCCTGATTGGATCAGTCTGCATGTCTACTGTAAAGGCCACCCCAGATACAATCATCCAGCCCAAATCATTAACATTTAACAGTATTATGTTAAGAACACTTTCCTGGGACTAAGCTCCACTGAATAGAACAGGATTCTGAATGGGTCACTTTCTAAGGCTCACTAATTTCAGCAGGAAAACTTGTTTAAATATATTTAACTGTCCCATAGAAACTTAATATTTTGCTTCAGGCTGAATGACTGATCAGAAATTCAAATTCTCTAACATATTCAAAGTATGTACCTTTGGATATATTTAGTTAGTATATTTAACTAACTTTTAAAATAAACATTAGGCAGGACGTAGAAACTGGGTTTGTTCATGATCTGGTCGCATCTAGTATAGTTGAGCATGGTTGTAGAACCACTGGAACCTGTGGTGAATAAAGAAATGCTGCTCTACCACACAAATATCAATTTCATATATTTGTGTGTGTGTTTGTATGAAAATTTGTATTTATATAGACAATCTCACCGTTACAGAGTACTAAAAGGTCTAGTGATCTCCAAAAAGAGAGTGATAGTGATCATTATTAAACATTATTATCTGGTGCCAGTGCAACCTGGGTGCTGGAGTATCATGCAACTGTGATGACCATATAATGTTGGTGCAGTTGCACCAAAATAGTTATTGTTTCCCCGTATTAAATACTAATTTTCTGATGTAGACATTTTAGTTGTCAATATCTTGTTCTTGATATCTTTAAAAAAAATACAATTATTTAGTATGCAAGCCATACATTACTGTTGTAGTTCTGGTATGGTATTAACCAGCACTTATAGTTGAGCCCAGAACGTCATTCATACCTGAGATCTGAGAAATCACACAGCTCCGCAACTGTTCAACTTTTACTGAGGCTGCTATGATTGGTCAAAACAGTCATGACAATTCTGGCCAGAAGCCTGAAGTCTGGGGTTCCAGCTGGCCATAACCTGTCAAGGCATTTTTCAGAACAAATTAATTGGTGGCAGAAGGCAAGCAAGATGCTTCTTAAGCAGGATTTGATAAAATAGAAGCATAGGTTATAATAGCTTTTACTGGTTTTTGATGGGAACACCAACTGTGTTCTTCTAAAGGATTGTTTATGCTAGGATTGTTTATCAAGCGTTTAGAGCATTTTAAAAATGCTCTAAACGCTTGATAAAAAAAAAAAACCCTGGTCACTTGTGATTTCAGAACCACTACAAGACCATGCATTGATTGAGGAATACAGAACAAAATTCTAAATTAATATAGTCAAACAATAACATGGTAGACTACCAAGTACTCCATTGGGAATTTGGGGTAATTCTTAATGCCTCCCTTACAATGGAGGCTGAGGTCACCAAAGTAGCTCAACTGGCATTTTTCTACCTACACCAGGCAAGGGTACTAGTACCCTACCTGGCCCTGGTGATCCAAGTGACGGTCATCTTTAGGTTGGATATTTGTAACTACTCAGGCCTTCCCTTGTCCATGACCTGGAAGTTGCAGCTGTTGCAGAATTTGTCTGCTAGGGTTTCCCTGTTGTGCAGTTTTTTTCCTGGACTGTCTTGTACTTCTCATTAAACTTTAAAGGCATCCCAAAACATGGCATTTGGGGGGCTGTCTCCCGCAGTTTGTTCATTCATTCATTCATTCATTCATTCATTCATTCATTCATTCATTTCCCATCACTCTCATATAACCAGCACGTTTAATTTTATGTTAAAGTTTAAAGGGATTGTACAAGATAATCTGAAAAAGCAGAGCAGCAGGGAGTGCTGCAGTTTTTGCAGCTTTCATGGGAAACCGAAAGCAGGGGTTTAAAGTGACTCAGAACCTCTTTAAACTCTTGCTTTCTGCTCAGCTCACAAATTGTCACAAACTGCTTTAAAAGATTGTGAAAGTTCATGATGGTACATCCATCATGAACTTCTGTTTGTAAACCACGAAAAAGTCAGAATTCATGATAAATTTTACTTCCTGGTTCAGTTTGTACTCATCGCTAATGCAGATATTTTTATTGATCCTTTGTATTACCCTAATTTCTGACCAAATAATATAGTTTATTATTTCTGTGTTTTCTGTTTAACTCCTTTCCTCCTACTTATCAAATAACTAAAATATTTCAGTAGTTCTTTACATATATTTCTGGTAAGGCCTTGGGAGGAGGAGCATGTCTCATGGCTTAGGTGCCACTCAAAAGAAGAAGAATTGGTTCTTATATGCCGCTTTTCTCTACCTGAAAGAGTCTCAAAGCAGCTTACAATCGCCTTCCCTTTCCTCTCCGCACAATAGACACCCTGTGAGGTAGGTGAGGCTGAGAGAACCCTGATATTACTGCTTGGTTAGAACAGATTTATCAGTACTGTGGTGTGCCCAAGATCACCCAGCTGGTTGCATGTGTGGGAGCGCGGAATCAAACCCGGCTCGCTGGATTTAGAAGCCTGCACTCCTACTCCTACTCCTACTCCTGGATTTAGAAGCCTGCACTACACCAAGCTGTCTCTCACTTAACACCCACTCAGGGCAGCTGTCCTGTCCCTGAGTGCCACCTCCTCTAACTGGCTTGCCTGTCTGTCCAGCAGCCAGCCAACTGCCTTCCGTCCCACAACCCTGACCACCCCCTCCTCCTTCCACTTCCCTCTGAGGTTCAGAGGCTGCAGATCCCTGCTGCATGAGAGCTGCCCCTGCTGGTGAGTGTCCTTCCCCGGAGGCCTCCAGTCTGCAGCCTTTCTAGGTCCTGGGGGGAGGGAGAGGCCATCAGCAGAGTTCTTGCACTGCACCCCAATCTAGCGTTTGTTGTATTCCTGAATGCAAATGGGCTTTGTTCCTAGTTAAAGTATAAAGCTAAAGTAGCATAGGAAGCCTCAGCTTGTGGTTTTCTCCTACATATTAAGTATATTTGCAATTTTGCTTATAGAAAACTATGGCATTTTTATCTTTCAGATTCTGTAAACATGCCAAATATTGCCATTTTATATGCTAATTTATAAATTATGCATTTTACATTATTCAAGCAGTAGAATTAGTTTAGGTTTGATAGAAAAGTACTGCATCTATTTCAGTTTTCCACAAAAAATCCGCAAAAATATAGATTTGAAATGTCTGAAACTTCACATCCCTAGTCTTAGCATAAATGGTGCAGTGTTTCTAGAAGTGAACTTTCTGAATGTTTGCCCCAGCCTCATATGCCCCCTGCGGTGTCTCTCATAAATCATATCCCCAGTGATCAACCCAGGAACAGTGTTGGTAGTGCAATGGGGGGGGGGGGGGGAGTGCCTTCTGACAGCAGCAAACAGTTGGAAACCAGGGCAGTGAGGAAGATCTACTACTTTACTCAGACAAATTTGAAGCCTTCTTCCAGCTTGTTGCTCTTCTAATAGAAAACCCACTTAAGTTGAAGGAAAGCTCCTGATGCAAGTCTGGATCCATTCCAATGTTTTCTGTTGTGTGATTCAGGCAATTTACAGTGAAACTGTAAACTGAACTAATTATGACTAGTGGTTTGTCTAATCGCAGCCCTCTTAAAAAACATAGTAAGTTTACTTGAAGTTTTGAAGCCAGAATCTGAAGTTGGTTCATTAATCATAGTTACTGTTTATAGTTTTGCATTACCTGTAAATGGTGAATCTCTGCTTTCTCCTTACTGTTTGCTTCTCACAACTGCCTAGGCTAAATTGATATCCAATAAAACGATCAAAATCAGAACTTCTCTTGATATGCAATTCAACTTGGTAGGAGCCTCCTACTCATGCTTTATCTTCAAGGTGTGGGAATGCTGGTATGCTTGCACATTTACACAGCCTGTCACTTTATGCCTCCCGCAGGACCTTGCGCTCTGTGGGTACTAATTTGTTGATAGTTCCCAGCCCAAGAGGGGTTTGCCTGGCCTCAACTTGGTGGAATGAGCTCCCGGAAGAACTGAGAGCCCTGCAGTTCCGCAGGGCCTGCAAGATGGAGCTCTTCCACCAGGTCTTTGGTTGAGACTAGAGCAAAGAAGATCTAGGGGCTTTGGACATTTATTCACATCTACTTCATTCTCAACGAACATCAGAGGGGGAAGGGGGAGCTTTAGCTTGCCGCTGAGGCATAGTGGGCTTAATGTTTTTATTTTTTATGTGGAGTTTTACTGTTACAACTCATTGTGAGATAGTTTTTCCAGTAGTGATGGTGAATGAATCCATCCAGATAATAAATAATTAAAAATACTAAGGCATTTTCCTGCACCTATTAGCAAGGCAGGCTCCAAAGGCAATGCCTCTGCATGTTCCTGGGAGCTATGGTGGGAAGCAGTAGCGCAAGTACAAGGGGTGTCTGAACACTTCAAAGTGCGGGCAAGATTCATGTGGTGTAAGGAAAGTTTTAATGTGAAAACCTAGAAAATTAGCTAGAAAGGCTAGGTGACCCAGTCTGTCTGCTCTGCTGAGAGATTAACTTGTACACATTCAGTTTGTTACTATCCAGTGATAGAGGACTGGATGATTCAGTGAGGCTTTCCCCTTTAACTGACGTTGCAAGGCAGGCTAGGATGGCAGCCAGGTTTTTGAATGGGAAAATGAAGAAATTGAAATCAGGATTTGTCAAAACAAGCCGGGATCAAGTAATTGTGGATTGAATTCTGGTTTCACAGACAATCTACAGATAAAATAAGCCACAATATGCATATGCATTATGCCTAAATTGAACCTAATGATAGTAATAAGAAAAAATATATTAACCATCCACCCTTCTTTGGAGGCTCAGGCAATTGTTCTATAATAATAAATAATACAATAGTCATTTATAACATTAAAATACACATTGAATATGCTCATTTGAAGCTGCTCATGCTTTAGGATGCTTTGGGCTGATCCTGCGTTGAGCAGGGGGTAGGACTAGATGGCCTGTACGGCCCCTTTCAACTCTATGATTCTATTATTTCAGAGCTGTCCTCTCATTCATCCTCTAGTAGGAGGAGCAGTCAGGCAATGGTTTGCAGTGTGCAATGGTCTGCAGTAATATGGCTAATGTTTAGAGCAAAGAGGCCAGAATTTGGATAGTGTTCCTGATCTCACCTGTAGGCCTGGTGAAACAACTCTGTGTTGCGGGCCTGGCAGAACTGTCCTAAGTCCTGCAGAGGCTTGATTTTCACCAGGTAGACCATTCCACCAGGCTGGGCCAGTCTGATGTTTTTGGAGCTGAGGATTTTGAGCAGATGCTGCCCACTAGTTCTTAATCTCCTTAGAGGAGAAGGCAGTCCCATAAATATGAAGGTCCCATAATGTTTAAGGTTTTATTCGTAATAACCAAAACCTTGAACTTGGTCTGGTCCTCATTCTGGAGACAGCACAGCTGGGAGGGTACAGGTTGAATATGTGTTTGATTTTTAACTTCCTTTTTCGGCATAGGTATCTCAGTGCACTTTACAACAATTTGGAGTAACAACGAGTATTAAAACAAATATAACATTGATGATGATGTTAGCCATTCAGTCAAGTCCAATTCTAAGCAATCCTATGGCTCAACTGGTGCTGCAATTTTTGATCTCACATTGCTTCTTTTAGTTTTGTAACATTCTGGTGTCCGTTTTGATCATCTCTAACCACCACATTCTTTGTTGGCCTGGTTTCCTTTTACCAATGACCAATCCTAGCAAAATTGCTTTCTCCATTGAGTTGGATTGCAAGAAATGGTGAAAGTAAGTGAGTCAGAGTTTTGTGATTTTGCCTTCCAGTACTATATTGGGCTTAATGTGCTATATTGGGCTTAAAGCCTTGTGGTGACTTTTGCTGCCCATGGAATCTGCAGAAGCCTTCTCCAACACCAGAGTTCAAACAAATTGATTCTCCTCCTTAACATTTAAAAATTGAATAACATTTAAAAACCATGCTTATTTGCCAGTTTTTGCTTTTAAATTAGGTCTGTTCCCTTCTCAGTTCCAGCGTAGGAATTCAGTGGTGTACTGTTACTCATTGGCCCCAGCCAAATGCCTGGCAGAAGAGCTCCATTTTATAGGCCCTTTGGAACTGTGAAAGCTCCTGTAGGGCCCGCATATCTTCTGGGAGCTTATTCCAACAGGTAGGGGCCAGGACCAATAAGGCCCTGGCCCAAGGTAAGGCCAAACATACCTTACTTGGGCGGAGCAAAGTGCTCTTCAGGACATATAATCATCCCATCTGGAAACTCCAAGCCAGGTGGGCAAGGGGGGAGAAGAGCTTCCTGCTGAACTTTGCATATCAAGGCATGTCGCTGGGAGGTTCTCTCCCCTAGTTGTCACCCTCTGTTCCTGATAATAGAGAAAGGATTGCAATAATGTTAGGGAACCTTGTTCCTGCCTGTCAGTTAGGTATTGGACGAGCAGTTTGAGAGTTTTCAGAAATTATTATAAGTAATAAATAAATAGTAAGATATTTGTGCTTCTTTTTTTCTGTGCTGTGTTTTAATCATGTTTTTAATGAGTTACTCAAAGATGTGTATGTAAAATCTGCCATTGTGGGCTCCCAGAGTGTAAATTATATATTTGTTTAGATTTCAAACCTATCAAATCCCACATAATCAATTAGGAACAATGTTGGACAGACTCAAGATAAACAGCAAATTTAACAGAATGCCACAATTCATTTTGAGCTAGAGTATGAGCAGAAGTGTTATTTATCTGTAAGTTCAGACTCTGGCCATTATGTTGAGACCACAGTCATTATGTTGAATGCAGAAGGTTGTATGTTCTCAGTACTAATGTAATGTGACCCTGATTACCACCTTCTTACAGAAAGTACACCACAACAGTCCCATTTCCATTGAGAGCAAGCTTGCACCAGAGCACATAAACCAACATCTAAGGCATGAAGGACTGCTTCATGAGAGGGACATAGCTCCTTGGCATGTAGAATGTCCCAGGTTCAATCCCTGGCAACTCCAGTTAAAAGGCTGGGTTAATAGATGATGTGAAAGACATTGGAGAACCACAGCTAGATGATGTGAAAGACCTGAGAGCCATGGCTGGTCTGTGTAGGCCAGCCATCCTCAACCTTTCTGCCATTGAGAAACCCCTGAAACATTCTTCAGGCTTTGAGAAACCCCAGAAGTGATGTCAACAGGCCACACCTTCTTGCCACGCCCCTGGAAGTCACGTGTCACCAGAAGTGATATCACGAGGCAACTCCCACAGTACAGGAAATGACAGCACAAAAATATTTTCAGATGATTTGTGGACAGAACCATGCCTGCACCCCATAGTTAAGTTAAAATGAGAGTACTTAGCTCTCTGAACTCCAGTCTCTACCATGTGCAACAATTCTTGGTGAGCAAGAATTTGTAAAGCTTCCCCCCCCCCATCTCCTCCAGGCCCATTATTGGCTGGGCTTTTTTTTTTACATGACCATATATTGTCATATCATCCCCGAAAGCCTGATATAGAAACTAACCCTGATGAACTAATAGTCTGATTCAGTGTAAGGCAACTTTCTGTGTTCATGTGTACTGGAAAGGAAAAGGAAAACTATGGAATTGGTAGAAGACACTTCTGGCTGCTCTTCTTTCTATGGGCCTAAGTAACCAGAAAGAGCTGAAGACCGTCATAAGAGGGATTCTCACTTTTCTCTGAGTTTTAAGGCCTCGTAATTATTATTACCTCTGTCAATGTCTTCGGCCAGCAGATGAAGACTTTTATGTTTTGCCTATTGTACATCTGGTAAAACTCTTACTGGCCCTCCTCCCTTGTGTGTGTGTGTGTGTGTTAAATATTTATATACACATTTTCCAAGCTGGTTTCATGCATTGATGTTAGCTGTCTTCCAGCACCCTATTTGGTTGGAAGGATGGCATATAAATATCTTTAATTAATTAATCAGTGCTTGCTGCTAGGCATTCTGAAAACAAATCCAGCTAACTCTTGTTCTGCTTTATGTGTGTGTGAGAGAGAAACTTCAGTTAGTAAGGCAAAACCTAGGATCCAAAGACCCATGAAATTGGTTCCGTGAGTCTGAGTGGGCCTCAGAATAGTTTTTTTCAGCATTGCTTTAAACTGAGATTAAAAAACTGAGACTATGTCATATTGCAAATTCCTTTTGAAAATCCAAGATTCAACTGAGCTAGTCTTACATGAACCTAAATAGATCTCTGTATCTCATCCAATATGTGGGTACAATTTTTAGAGACATTTTAAATTAAATAATGGTATATTTAAAACTGATTAACGAAGTAGCAAGAGCCTCTTGTGGCGCAGGGTGGTAAGGCAGCCGACATGCTGTCTGAAGCTCTGATCATGAGGCTGGCAGTTCGGTCCCAGCAGCTGTCTCAAGGTTGACTCAGCCTTCCATGCTTCCAAGGTCGGTAAAATGAGTACCCAGCTTGCTGGGGCATAAAATGGTAATGACTGGGGAAGGAAATGGCAAACAACCCTGTATTGAGTCTGCCAAGAAAACGTTAGACAGTGTCACCCCAAGGGTCAGACATGACTCGGTGCTTGCACAGGGGATACCTTTACCTTTTAATGAAGTAGCTGCAGTATTTACAAATGGTTCTGTTGTATGTTTATTATGTGACTTCAATAAGAAACACTTATATTGGTTTATAACAGAAAATGTGTTTGACTATTTTATATACAGATTGGCAAAAGAAAAGGTTATGTATGAAAAAGAAGCCAAACAGCAAGAAGAAAAAATTGAGAAAATGAAAGCCGAAGCAGGAGATGACTATGCAATTAAAAAGCAGGTAAAGAAAACACCATTCTCGTAGAATGTCTTGCTAACTCCAGAGATATTAAAGCAAGAGGCACTATACCTAGAGCAATACCTGCAGCTTCAGAAAGAGACACAATTTTCAGTCTCTGTGAACAGCAGTTACAGGGCTTCTGAGTACTTTATACAAGCAGTTTTCCTCCCTCCACACAAAACAGCTCCAATGTAATGACTGGAGCATATTTCTTCTTTTATTCCTATTAACCTTAATTATTGCCATCAGAATTCCTTAAAGTGCATTGCTTTATGTAAGAAGTCATTTATCCATCCAAAGCTAGGACATATATTCTAATTGGTGGGCAAACTGGTGGGAGAACTGACCTTTCCCATCCTACCTTTGAGTTCTATTACAAGATTAAGTTGTGTTGGAAATATTTTCTTCAAATATTGAAACACGGAATACATTCAAGACGGAAATAAGTTATTGACAAACTACTTTATATATTTCTTTTATATCTGACAGAGTTTTCAGTCTGTGGAAACATGATGACTAATTTGAAGAACAGGGTTTACCCTGAAATCATAGAACTATAATACTTTTAGAGTTAAAAATTAATTAGTCAAGAACCACAGTATTCTGTCCCAGTGCTGTTGCCTGTCATTCTTTGCTCTCTCTCCCCCTGCCTTGCAGCTGTAAAGTTTCCTGGTCACAATTTCTCATGAATAGTAAGGTGCTGTTTCAAATCCTGTTGAGATATTTGTTCAGTTTTATATGTGCATTGAGTTTCATAGCCTTTTGTAAATGATAGAATGTTACGTGCATTGAGAGGCATAGAAAACATCATTTGTGATTAGTTGTGACATGGCAGTTCAGAAATGCACACAAAACAGTCTGATTCTGCTCCAGCTTTATGCAGTAAAACAAGATGTTTTGTTTAAATGGGAAGGATTTTTTTTACCTTTCTGAAGGTGTGATCCTAAGTTCTTCTCCTTTGAAGACAGTTTCATTGAAATGGGTGGAATGTGTTTAGGGCAGGTATTTGATATTAGAAGACGAAGTCTGAGGCCATCTGTCTGTGTTCATCACTGCTGAAGAAGTTGGCCTTCCTGGGTGTATTTATCAAGATACTCGTGAGGGATGCTCAGGGGCTTGTGAGGCATGTCATTTCATTCTTCTCTCCATTTTATCCTCACAGCAACCCTGCAAGATAGATTAGGCTGAGAATGTATAATTGTTGTGAAAGCTGACTTAAGTAACTTGGGGCCCGAGTTGTGATTCAAACCTAGATCTCCCAGTTCCTAGGCTGAAATTTAACTACTATACCACACTGGCTGGAGCTGAACAGTAGCAAGCAGACAGTCCTAGGTGGATTGAGTAAGTTAGGTGGCATCAAGTTGCCTCCTAAAACATTACTGGTAAAAGTCATTGTTCAGTTTCTGGTGTCAAGTGTAAGACTGTACTTCCCGCTTCCTCCTCCCACAGTCAGTAGTGATCAGCAGAAACAGTTAAATTTCCCAGACAGAGAAATTGCCTCTTTCCCACAGCAGGACTGGGCATAATTTTTCCTTCATTGTTACTGAAGAGGGGGAGAAGGCCTTGCTTCCTTTTGCCTTTTTATCAGTACCTGACCTGGATGGCCCACACTTAGCCCAGTCTTATCAGCACTGGGAAGTAAAGCTGAATTAGCTCTTGTTAGTACTTGGTTGGGTGACTACCAAGGAAGTCTAAGGTTGCTGTACAGAGGTGGGCAGTTGCAAACCACCTTTGAATGTATCTTTCCTTAGAAACCCTATGGAGACTGCAACTTGACTTTTTATCAAAGTGGTTCATAATTCCTTGTTCCACAGCAAAGGCCGGGTGCATTCTTCATACCCAAACCTATTGTTGTTGCTACTTAGACTACTCCCCTCATCATTCACTGAGATAAGGAATGAAAAAGTCAGAGAGAACTTTATTTATACAATACTGCTTTATCTCCAGCTTTTCTCCACTGCTCTTTTCTGCAGTTGCTCACATAGACCAGAGGAAATTATCCATGCTTTTACTCTTAAATAGAGCAGCAGTGCTAAGTGAGTGACAGTGAGATGGGAAAGGGAATATAGGAATGAGCCAGTATCAGTAAAAACCGTTTTACCTTTCTTCTGTTTTAGGTAGATTCCTCACTTTCCTTCTCTTCAAAGGCAAAAACTGCTAACCCTTTTCCAGGGGCTTGCCCTTTTCTATTTGATGAATTGCAATCTGACCCTTGTTGTCTGAGCAAGGAAGAGTCTAGTTCCATCAGAACTAATCAGCATTTGAGTAAGCCTGGGACTTCCTGTTGGTTGAGGGTTGTACTCAATTAATGAGTCTGAATAAGAGAACATCCACCTCCAAGTATACTTACTTTTCAGTGGGCATTCAACCAAAGAGATGAATTTTAGAAAGTATACTTTTGCTTCCATCTGACTCAGATTTTACATATATTTGCTTCAGTAATACACCTTGTCTAATCTTGCAGATAAATGTTAAAAATAACTTAAGTTTGTTTTTGTGGTTTTTAATAAAATCTGGAAAAATTCTAGAGTACTAGATCTAAAACTGTTGCTGAAATCCCTTATCTTGAAGAAGTGTACTTACCTACTGCTATGATTTCAAGTCAAGAATGTGTGCCTTTCCTCTGACTTCTGTTTTACCCATGTTACTTTTAGCAGTTCCATGTTAATTCTCTGAGACAATTACCTCAGGGATGTTTTCCCATTTCTTACTGCCTGCCTTTTTTCTAGCTTAAAGAAAAAAGGTGGCTCTGAAGAGGCAGAACACAGTTTGAGTCCGGTGATACCTTTAAGACCAACACAATGTTATTCAAGGTATAAGCTTTCATGTGCAAGCACACTACTTCAGATGGTATGCTTGTGCACAAAGGCTTATATTTCAAATAAAATATATTAAATAAAAAATTATTTAAATTTAATAAAAATTAAAGGTGCCATTGAACTCAAACTTTGTTCTTTGGTTATCCTGATGCAGTACTTCATAAGGCTAAAGGAGACCAGTTAGTGAGCATTTGCCTTTGTTTGAGACATTATGATAAAAGTCATCGCCATGTATTGTAGCTGGCCATAGTTGCATTCCTCATCTATTTCCAGCTGCAAAATTGAAATAATAGTAGCCCTTGATCCAGAGATGCTGGTAGTTCTGCTTACACAGCAATAGTTTCTGCTGAGATTCCTGAGCAGTGCTCCCCCCCCCCCGATTCTCCACTGCAAGCAGCCATTTTATTTTGGAGATTTAAAAGCTTCTTATGATACAGTGAAGGGAAGCTGAAATTCTGGAACGTTTGTAGAAAGCTCTGTTAAGTGTGAATAGTCTATTACTTAAAATGTTGCAATATTCACATCAGCACCATTGTGCCTAATAGTGCTCAACAAGCAACTTGGAATCTACCTTCAGTTCTCCTAAAATTGTCATGTGATTATCATTTTAATTAGGAAAGTTTGTACCACTTCTGCTCTTCGAAAAAGTATCTTATTGTACTGAGGTCAGGTAAATACTAGCTAAAAACAAAACAATTTAAAGTACTTGACAGTGATTCAATATAAAAATATCATTAAGTATAATTTAAAAAATCTGTTGATATTAAAGGAATATAATTACTTTAGGGTTATATTTAAACCTTGCACATTTCCCCCTTCAATTAAATATCTCTATGAATAAAAATAACATACTTATTTATTAAAATCCATTCGTTTAATTGTTGCATCAGTGTAACACTGTTAAATAAGAGCTTTTATAATGTTCATGGATTGTGGATTAGCATTGTTCCGCCACCCTTAATAGGCAACTGATTCCTTATAGAAATCTCCAAATTAAAAAGAAAGACGGGTGAATAGTCGCTCTCTCCTTCAGTGGGGAAGTCAGGATGATTCGATTACACTGCTTCTTGCTCCAGGCAGGGCTATACAATTTTGTTGTTGCTAAACTAAACAGGATTGGATCAAGGTTAACTCTCCAGTTTTGATAGCCTTGCATCTCCAGGAAGATATCTGAACCAAGCTCCTTGTTGGAACAGAGTGTATAGAAAGGGGAGGTGAGGTTCTTAACTACCTAATCGAAGAAGATAAACCAGTAGATCCTTTGAGAGGAAAAAGAACAACCACTACTGGTCTTAAAAATGATGTGAGGACACATCAAAGGAGAAGCCCCTTCTACCTGAAGCTTCGGGCAGTGGAGATCCTCTGCGGGAGCCTCACACCAGATTAAGCCTGGAAGATCAGGTTCATTCACAGCCCCTTCCAGTGTAGAAGGCCCCTGGGAGAAAGTCACTCATTCAGAGCAGTCAGCCAACAGCATATTCAGGTAATTCTCCCTTCAGGGATTTGGAAACTTCCAAACCTACCAGAGATAAGATGAACAAAGGGAACTCTGAGTCCCTAAGGGAACAGCAGTTGATTGAGCCCTAATAGGTATGGGGAAGGCCTCAATCACCCCTTTACAGCAAGCCTTAAAGCAGGTATAAATATGGTGAGCACACAATTTTTCCCTGGGCATTTCAGCCTCCAACCCACCGCACCCCTGACTGGATGCTACAGGCTTTCAGGCTATCCTGTGGTTTCCTGGGCCCAGTTATCTTTCCTGCCACAAACCTAGAGGGTTTTCAAGCACCAGATTGCAGGAAAATTATTCTAAAGTTTTCCAGGCAGATCATTACCTTAAATTAATATATTGATATGGTTGAACACCCCCCCCCCATTGTTAGTCTCCACAAAACTGGATAGTAGAGTTTTATAAGACTGGCCAAAGAATCATTACTTAGTCCTTTTCTTGATTTTTTGTTCCCAATGAGTTCCTAAAATTGGAATAGGTGGTGCCTGGCAATGATACTTCCTTGACAGACATAGCAAAAAGGTTCTGAGCCCTCCCAAAAGATTTTAAAGTCCTGTTAGTTGATGCTCTTGTTGCTGTTTATATTCAATGATGTGTTGTCAAAAGATGGGGATAATACTCTGAAGAATCCTCTAGATAGAAAAAATGAAATGGCTCTTTACAAATCTCCTGTGACTTCCTCTGGCCAGCAGAGGACTTCCTCTGGCCTCTGGACTTCCTTAGTGCTCTCATATTCACTAGAAAAATAATAGGTTAGGCAGACAACATATTACAGGACTCAGATACAGATGCGTTGACTAAAAAAAGATAATTCTTAAAAACAGTGGTCAAATTTGCAGCTGATGTAACCCGATGTTATTAAATTTTGTGCAAGGGCTTAAGCATCTAATATAGGGTAATCTTTCTTTTGTCCACTTTTGTATAGTCACTGGTAAGAATCTTCCAATCAGTCTGCCTCGGATAGAATTTCATAAAAATTCTAATATTTAACCTGCCTCCGTGGAGTGTAATTAAAAGTACCATATATACTCGCATATAAGCCGAGTTTTCCAGCACAGTTTTTAGTACTTAAAAGTCCTCCTCGGCTTATATGCAGGTAATTGATTAACAGCCTGCCCCCAGCCAGCCAATTGCACCATTGAATTTGCAACCTGAGCTCTTTGCAAGTGAGCCAATTGCTCCCAGCTAACCATTGCCTTCTGCAAATATCTTGAAAGTTTACTCTGGCAGCTTGTAGGACATCAATGGTTTGATAGAGGGATTCTGATATTTTTCCCCCTTCTTTTCCTAATCACTTCTTCCAAACTATTCTTTTGGCTTCTGTGGGTGGGGTGGGTTTTGGGGGTGCTTTGGGATTTGCTGTTTTTTCAGTGTTTCTTCTTTTATCTGAGGGGTAGCACCTTTTCTTCTTGGGGTTGTGTTTCTTTTAAAAGTTGATTTTTACAGTTCTTTCTTTCAGTTTTTAGTTTTACAGTTCTTTATTTCAGTGTTTTGTTCAGGGGGGGGTACTGTAGCCCCCATTTCGGTAGCTGTTGTACTTGTTGTAGTAGGTTGCGAACTTTGGGTACTATTGTTCTGCTCTGGTTTGCTGGCCTGGGGGGCACTGTTTGGTTCTCTTGCCAGAGCTGTTCTCACAGAGCAGTTCTGTCAGTGCTTTCGCAGGGTGTCTGGTATCAAGAGAGGAAGGGAAGGCAATTGTAAGCCGCTTTGAGACTCCTTTGGTTAGTGAAAAGTGGGGTACAAAAACCAGCAGCTATTCATCCTCTTGACTTTTCTGTATTTGTTGGGAGGGAGGCTGGATGGGAAAGCCTGTGATGATTGAGCATGGATTAAGCGCTTAGGCCACCCTGTAAATTTACCAGTAGCCTGCTGCATTTCCCACCCTTGGCTTATAAAGCGAGTCAATAAGTTTGCCCAGATTTTGTAATAAAATTAAATGCCTCGGCTTATATGCGAGTATATACAGTAGGTTTGAATTTTAACATTAAAAATGAAGTGAATTCAATGACCAACAATAAAACCTGGCATCCTGTCAAACGCCACTATTCCATCCTATCATAAACCAAGGCACAGCTTCTTTAAACAGGTGTCTTCAAACTGGTCGATTACAAAATCTAGAACACCAAACTCCAGCCGCAGGTGGCCAACTGTCAAACTAAATACATTGAAATTTTCAGTGCACAGTTTTCTGATCAATCTCCATAAAAAGCCACCTCACACTGTCTAGCAATCTAATTAATCTGGGTGCCAAGATAGACACCAAAGTGACAAAAGCCTTTTTGCCAAAAGAAGATCAAGAAGCTATAGAGGGGATCCACAAAGAAAAATCTCTGGCTCTTATGCAGATATTGACAGTCCTTGGAGTTATGTTTTCAACTGTCGATCTGATCCCCTGGACTTGTTTCCATGCCAGACCTCTTCAATGGGCACTATTACCTTATCAGGGAGACATAAGGAGGGGAACACACAGGCTAATCAAAGTTACTGTGGAAAAGATCCCTGAGGTATTGGTCATCTACTGTAGGGGTAGTCAACCTGTGGTCCTCCAGATGTTCATGGACTACAATTCCCATGAGCCAGCAAATGCTGGCAGGGGCTCCTTGGAATTGTAGTCCATGAACATCTGGAGGACCACAGGTTGACTACCCCTGCTCTACTTTAAACCCGATCAAGGGGGTGAGTTTCCTGCAAACTCCCCTCTTGCTGCTGACAACAGATGCCAGCAGCAGAGGCTGGGGAGGTCGCTGTCCAGGGCAAATTGCACAAAGAACATAGAATCACTTGAGAGGATACACAATATAAACTGGTTAGAGCTTTGAGCGATCAGATAGCCTCTGAGGTCCTTCCAAGATCTCCTAATAGGAAGAAAAGTATTGTTTAAACATTAGTAGATTCTGCTCGTGCAGCTTTTGGCAGGAATGTTTTACAGCAAGTTCTGAAATTTAAAAAAAAAAGGTTTTCTCCCATGCAGAGCCAGTTTTAAGGGTTTGTGGGACCTGTAACATCAGAGTCAGTTTAAGGATTCTTGGGGCCCTAGTAGAGCAACCAGACAGGGTGCGGAAGATGCCTCCACAGTGGAAAGGGGTATTACTCTGAGTGTCCTTAAAGAGCTCCATCAACCAAGCTTACATTTTTCAAAAGGTCCTTGTCAAGGGTGTGTTGGAAGGGGTGAAAGAGGAGGGAGCCTCCAGCTCATCTGCTGTCTCATACAGGAGGGGGGAAGCAGTGGAGACAATATGAGCATGGAGACAATATGGATGAAAGTGCAGTGGCGGTGGCAAGGTAGCAGTGGGCGAGAAATGGACAAGGCTCAGATGGAGGACTACAAAATGGGCTGCTTCTTCTCCCCACTGCAGCACAAAGCATGTGCATGCAGTTCCTACCAGGTCTTGGCTCTACCGTCTTAGGGCTACGTCTACACAGTGCAGCCACCTTTTTTCCTACCCCAGCACTTTGACACTGGCATAATTGAAGGGGAAAAGTTTTACATATTTTAGGCATGTTATTTCCTTCCTCACCTTGCTAACAGTGTTCTCACTTTGTATATTCATGCACTGAAATCAGTACAGTCAGTAGTTTGCATTTGGAGAAAAGGGTTTCAAAATTAATGTTCAGTAAATTGAGGAGAAGAAATGACAAGACTGAACATCGACATTTTAGGAATCAGTGAACTAAAATGGACAGGAATGGGTGAATTTAATTCAGATGACCATCAGGTATACTACTGTGGACAAGAATCTCGCAGAAGAAATGGAGTAGCCTTCATAATCAATAAGAGAGTAGGAAAAGCAGTCTTGGGATACAATCCCCAAAATGACAGAATGATCTCAGTTCGAATCCAAGGCAAACCATTCAACATCACAGTGATCCAGGTCTATGCCCCAACCACTGCTGCTGAAGAGGATGAAGTTGATCAGTTCTATGAAGCCCTACAACACCTTCTAGAAGCAACGCCAAAAAATGATGTGCTTATCATCATGGGGGATTGGAATGCTAAAGTAGGAAGCCAAAAGATAACCGGGATAACAGGCAAGTTTGGCCTTGGAGTACAAAATGAAGCAGGGCACAGGCTGGTAGAATTTTGTCAAGAGAATACAATGGTCATAGCAAACACTCTTTTCCAACAACCCAAGAGACGACTCTACACATGGACATCACCAGACGGTCAACACAGAAATCAGATTGACTATGTGCTCTGCAGCCAAAGATGGAAAAGTTCTATCCAGTCAATAAAAACAAGACCAGGAGCTGATTGTGGTTCAGATCATGAGCTTCTTGTTGCAAAATTTAGGCTTAAATTGAAGAAAGTAGGGGAAAGCACTAGGCCACTCAGGTATGAACTAAATCATATCCCCGACGAATACACAGTAGAGGTGACAAATAGATTTAAGGAATTAGATCTGATAGACAGAGTGCCTGAAGAACTATGGACAGAGGTTCGCGACATTGTAAAAGAGGTAGCAACTAAAACCATCCCAAAGAAAAAGAAATGCAAGAAATCAAAATGGCTGTCTGAGGAAGCTTTACAAATAGCTAAGGAAAGAAGGGAAGTGAAAGGCAAGGGAGAAAGAGAAAGATACACCCAATTGAATGCAGAATTCCAGAGAAAAGCCAGAAGAGATAAGAATGCCTTCTTAAATGAACAGTGCAAACAAATAGAAGAAAACAATAGAATAGGGAGGACCAGAGATCTTTTCAAGAAAATTGGAGATATGAAGAGAACGTTTCATGCAAAGTTGGGTATGATAAGGGACCAAAATGGTAGGGACCTCACAGAAGCAGAAGAGATTAAACAAAGGTGGCAAAATTATACAGAACAACTATACAAGAGCAAGCTTAACATCCCTGATGACCACAGTGGGGTAGTTACTGACCTGGAGCCAGACATCCTGGAATGTGAAGTCAAATGGGCCTTAGGAAGTCTGAGCAACAATAAAGCTAGTGGTGGTGACAGCATTCCAGTTGAACTATTCAAAATCTTAAAGGACGATGCAGTAAAAGTGCTACACTCAATATGCCAGCAAATTTGGAAAACTCAACAATGGCCACAGGATTGGAAAAGGTCAGTTTACATTCCAATCCCAAAGAAGGGCAATGCCAAAGAATGTTCAAACTACCGCACCATTGCACTAATTTCTCATGCTAGCAAAGTTATGCTCAAAATCCTACAAGCTAGGCTCCAGCAATATGTGGACCGAGAACTTCCAGAAGTTCAGGCAGGATTTCGAAGAGGCAGAGGAACTAGAGATCAAATTGCCAACATACGCTGGATCATGGAGAAAGCTAGGGAGTACCAGAAGAACGTCTACTTCTGCTTCATTGACTATGCTAAAGCCTTTGATTGTGTGGAGCACAACAAATTGTGGCAAGTTCTTAAAGAGATGGGAATACCAGAGCATCTTATTTGTCTCTTGAGAAATTTATATGCAGGTCAAGAAGCAACAGTGAGAACTGAACATGGAATCACTGACTGGTTCAAAATTGAGAAAGGAGTTCGGCAAGGCTGTATACTGTCACCTTGCCTATTTAACTTGTATGCAGAGCACATCATGAGAAATGCGGGATTAGAGGAGTCACAAATTGGGATCAAGATTGCAGGGAGAAATATCAACAACCTCAGATATGCAGATGATACCACTCTAATGGCAGAAAGTGAAGAGGAACTAAAGAGCCTGTTGATGCGGGTGAAGGAGGAGAGTGCAAAAGTTGGCTTAAAACTCAACATCAAGAAAACAAAGATCATGGCATCCGGCCCTCTCAATTCCTGGCAAATAGATGGGGAAGAAATGGAGGTAGTGACAGATTTTATTTTCCTGGGCTCTAAGATCACTGCAGATGGGGACTGCAGCAAAGAAATTAAAAGACGCTTGCTCCTGGGGAGGAAAGCTATGGCAAATCTAGACAGCATCCTAAAAAGCAGAGACATCACTCTGCCAACAAAAGTGCGTTTAGTCAAGGCTATGGTCTTCCCAGTTGCAATGTATGGCTGTGAAAGTTGGACCATAAGGAAGGCCGAGCGTCAAAGAATTGAGGCTTTTGAACTCTGGTGCTGGAGAAGACTCTTGCGAGTCCCTTGGACTGCAAGGCGAACAAACCGGTCAGTCCTAGAGGAGATCAACCCTGACTGCTCTTTAGAAGGCCAGATCCTGAAGATGAAACTCAAATACTTTGGCCACCTCATGAGAAGGAAGGACTCCCTGGAGAAGAGCCTAATGCTGGGAGCGATCGAGGGCAAAAGAAGAAGGGGACGACAGAGAATGAGGTGGCTGGATGGAGTCACTGAAGCAGTCAGTGCAAACTTAAATGGACTCCGGGGAATGGTAGAGGACAGGAAGGCCTGGAGGATCATTGTCCATGGGGTCGCGATGGGTCGGACACGACTTCGCACATAACAACAACAAAATTGAGGAGAAATAGATTATAGGTACCATCTGCAGAGGTCTTGTAACTGTGAGTTTGATAATCCTTCTTGAAGTCACAGCATGATGCCCTTTGTCCTCTCTTCTCCTATGGCCAGTACAATCAGATGAGTCCTCTCATTCTTTATTGTCCTGACGACTTGGAGGGTATGAAGGGATTTTTGTTTAACTTAGTGTAAGGGTCACATAGTTCGAGATTGGTAAAGTAGCTAATGAGAAATATTAAGGATGATAGTGTAACACTTAAAAAGCAAGTTCAGCAGAGATGGTTCTGAGAACTTGAGTAGGCTATGAGTAGGGAACTGTTCTTCAGTGGCCTATGAAATTCACAAGGAGTTGAGCATGTTGCCCTGTCCACATGCCAGGTATATTGGGACATGTTGTTTTCATGGCTTGAAGCAGATGAAATCATGTAGCCTGAATCCTGGTAATAGGTTTTATGTAAATATAGGTACATGGAATCTTGAAATTCTTATCACTGCTGTAAGAATCTTCATGCTTAATAGATTTACTAATTGATTTTTATTTCTAACCATTGTAGAATTGTCTTTTTACACTATCATGTTATTGCATGAATTTGGGGGATAAAAATTTTCTGTGAAATAATGTAGGATGGCAGTGTGTGCACTTACAGAATTGTCTTTTGTAGATGTATGCAAGATGTTCAAATTCAGTGGGGTGCCAGATCAGTAATTTTGCTCAAAGAGCATGGTGAGAATAATCTTTCTCCTAAAACGAAGCCCAAGGATAAGTAATAACTTTTTATGCATGATAAGCATCAAAAATATGAGCCTGCTGGTCTTTGCTTTTCATTTTTCTTTACCTTTGTCTTTTAGTCAGAACCTCCTGCAGTGAGCATACAATGTGATCAATAACTCAATAACTTTTTTCATGCAGTAATTATCTCTGTGTGGTATTATCTGAACACTGTTTTTATTTATTACTCAAAAGATGCAGGAGATATTTATATAACCAGCTGATCCCATTTGGGACGAAGCTGTTTGTGACAGCAGGTGAAATGATTCCTATTAAAGAGTTTTTTAAACAAATATTTCACAGAAAGCTTTTACCAGTTTTTGCTTCAGTTATAAAAAATGTTCTAGAGTAGTGCATTTCTTTAATGAAATGAACTACTGTGTTTTGTGTACCAGTCTGCAGTTCAGAATGTTTCCCTGTTATTAAACCATCCATAGGCAATAGTAAAGTTGTACTTTATCACTTCTAACTGTTCGTGTAGTTCATGAGTTTCCATTTTGCAGACTGAGATCTTGCAAGAATCTCGAATGATGATTCCAGATTGCCAGCGCAGATTAGAGGCTGCTCATGCAGATCTCGCTCAGCTATTAGTAAGTACAGAAGAAATAATTTCTGTAAGGCTGTCAATCAAATTAAAAAGTTGATGAATTAGCTATCTTTTAATTGATTAATCAACCTGATGTAAGTCTGCTTAATAATAAAATCTTTGATACATGTACTTTTGAAATACTGAAGTGTGAAATTTTAAATAAACAGATTGGCACATATTCTTAAAAGAAAATGCCATATTTAATATTTTTATTTTCCATTATGGTACAGACTGATGCTGCAATGGACATTGCATGTTGTGAGGACAGGCTATGTTGCATATTTCTGCTTCCTTCACTAAACAAAAACCTGGATTTACCAGCTCTGTCCCTTTCATTTAAATGAAGGGTGGGTTTCCAAAAACAAAACTCAGATTACAGACCAAATTCAGCACTAGTTTTCTTCTGTGGCGTAGCCATGTTAATCTGTTGCACCAAAACCCAAACGGGGGTTCTGTAATACCTTGAGGATTCACAGGTTTATTGAAGCTGAAGCTTCTCTGGGCTACAGGCCACTATGTCAAATACATGAAAAGTATTCAGTCAGTGGAGTATATACACTGCAGAGGGAAAAGAATTGTGTATAAGGTGGCATTATAGATAGCCACGAAATGTAGTCTTATGACAGTTCTGTGCAAAACTCAGAAGGATACAAAATGAGCATAGTGATTGTTGTCAGCTGTAATTGCTGCCAACCATTTAACCTAGTCTGTATTTTAGGTAATTAAATACCTATATTGGTTAAGAAAGGAGTCAACTTTGTTTAACTTCTGGTTAATATACTCATACTACCACTATGATATGATGGAAAATTCCGATTTTTGAAAACCATTTGGTCATGTGAGACTGTATCCCATGATTTGCACAAAGGCAGCAACGATCTGAAATACATTTCAGGGCCAAATTGTATGTTACAGTTACCCAAACTGACTTTGCTGGTCACACATCAAAAGCAAGTTTCTTTCTGAGGGCTATATTCTGAAGCATGCTTTTGTCTCCTCCCTTGCTATTTTCCTGACCAGAATAGCCCTGGAGATCTTATTTGCCCTGTTGGGACCACTCCCTGGGCTATTTTGCGTCAGGAGAATAATCTAGGAGGGAGGCAGAATGTTGTTCTCTTTATGTGCAGCAATCCCAATCCAAACTGGGGCCCTCACATACATGGGAAATTGAATTCTCAGCAGGGAAACTGTAGTCATGTGAATGACTGACTGAAAGTCATGGTGGGGAATCCAGATACCACCCATGGGAAGTGTAGTTTGGCTCTTAGAGGCACAGGATGCAGTTAATGTTATTACTAGCCTTGTGAAAAATGCAAAAGTGCTATGAAACAATGTGCTGAATAAAAAAAATATGAACACCAGCTTTCTTCAGCATTTTATGTTCAGTATTCAGCATTGTTAGCACTATAGAGCCTAAGCTTCCACGACTAACCAGGTGACCACAAGAGCTGCTGGAAACTTGACCTTATTTCTTGGCCATACCACATACTTCATTAGAACTACCAGCTGCTCTGGGTGACTGTAATCAAGTTGCTTATTTGAGAAGTTTTGGTTTGTTGTTTGTAAAGAGGACTATAAAAACACTCCATTTCTCCTTATTTGTAGCTACAAAAACTGTAAGTATAAGCTGCACAATAGATTAATTGTAGGGTGATATATAGTGTGCCCACTCTCCTAGGGCATGCAGACCAATTTTCTACCATAATCTGCTTTGTTCACATGTTTCTGTTCTCCAAATATTTTGCCCATAATTTCCCTGGGTTGCAAGCATATGTTTAACTAATTTGTAATTGGCACAATTTATACTTTAATTTTTTTAAAAAATAAGTTTCTCCCTTTCTACTTTAGCATAATTTTTTTAAGTTTTATTTTCTGGATGTATTTAATTAAAAATAGAGTTTCAGTTCATAATGGTAGTCTGGCTACTGTTTTGTAAAACTAGTTGTGAATGTGCTGTGCTTTGTTTCATATACTTTTTAATAAGAGAAATTGTAAGCATAATTATAGATTTCACACCTTCATTTATCATGTATTATTCATATGCTGTGGGCTGATTTTAATATTAATGGCTTATATGGGGAAGGGAATTCCCATACTGTTTCAAAAGCCTGAGGTATCTGCAACGGAAGGGGAAAAGCCTAATCACTTGAGTCAGTAAATATAGTGCAGTATCCCCTTTTCTGGGAGAACCAGTTTGGTGGAGTGGTTAGGAGTGCGGACTTCTAATCTGGCATGCCGGGTTTGATTCTGCACTCCCCCACATGCAACCAGCTGGGTGACCTTGGGCTCGCCACAACACTGATAAAACTGTTCTGACCGGGCAATGATATCAGGGCTCTCTCAGCCTCACCCACCCCACGGGGTGTCTGTTGTGGGGAGAGGAAAGGGAAGGCGACTGTAAGCTGCTTTGAGCCTCCTTCGTGTAGAGAAAAGCGGCATATAAGAACCAACTCTTCTTCTACACCCTCCCCTCCCATGCCAAAAGATTCAGTCTTTACTGTGTGGTTGTTTTGCATACAGTAATTTAAAAAGCTATATGTGGGGGCAGTGTATAAGGAGAAAGTAGTGAATATCCTGTTTTGTGTTCAGGTAAAATATGCTGCGTTTTTCTCATTTCAGGAAAATGAAAAAGAGTTGGAAGAAGCTGAAGAATATAAAGAAGCACGTTCTGTATTGGAATCAGTCAAATTAGTAGCCTAAATTAATTTTTTATGTCTTGGTATTGGGTCCATTGCCACACTCTGCTAATGTTTGGCCACTGCTGTATTACTTCAAGTAATGTTACGAATAATGACTTGCTAGAACAATATGTTGCACACCGGCAAATGATTTGGCCTCTCTCTTGCTTGAAGATTTATTGAATAAATGATTTTATGTGATATGGGCTTGTCTGTTTTGTGCCCTAGTATTGCACCTCTGCTTGACATATTTTCAGTGTTTACATCTTTGATTTGAAGCCTGTTTGCCTGACTAAGAATAGAATCATCAGTTCCATTTTGTGTATTACACTTAGCATGATTTCTTTAGGAAGCATTGAGCAGTTCTCACATGCCTAATCACAGGAACGCTGCATGTGTATAGCATAATATTCGGTATGGGGCTTATTGTGCATATGTTTGCTTGGTTTCTTTTTGAACTGGAAGGATTGTTTTCATACAGGCGTGCACAAACATATTCTACACAGTGGATTGTGCTTGTGGGTATAATTCATTGTGTATCAGAAGACATGCAATTCATCCTATTACAGCAATGAAAGGCTGATAGCTTCTCAATTTAAAAGCTAGACTCTGACTCCAAAAAACATTTGTTTCATGATGCAGAGCTTCCCTCCAAACTTGAACCTTTTTCTTTGGTTGCAGGACAGCGTTCAGTTAAATCAGCTGGCAATAATTACCTAAATGCTTTCATTGCATTGATACGCCTAGTATTCAATCTGCTTCTTTTGACTAGCAGCTTTCTGTAGGGATTTCTAGGCAGTGAGGCACAAAGTGCCTGTGTAATTGATCCGTGAATGAGCCATCATAGGTTAATCACAAACAATAGAATTTTTACTTCACCTGATGTCAACTCAAGCGCAGTGCTTTGCAGTGAAAGCAACCTTACACATTCAGTTTGGTAATCAGGTGATAGGAACACTGGGTTGGATCCAAGGATTCCCTTCCGCTAAGTGAGGAGTCATGCTCTAATCATCTGCTTTCCTGCTGTAGAGTTGTTTTGTGTGTAGACCCTGTCACTTACAATAGCATCCCAGAAGCTGTAAACAGGCAGTATTTCTATTGTCCTTTACAAGGACTTGTAAAAAAAACAACTTTTTGGAAGAGTAAATATTTTGATTAGGGATGATTATCATTGGGGGCTGATGCTGCTTTGTGGGTGTCTAGTTTAGGTGGGAATTAGGGATGGGTTTTATTTTTTATATATTTGAGTAGTTTTGACTGGACTGTTTTCATGTGATTTTTTTTCTGTTAGCTACCTATTTAACCAGGATGGGAGGCTTCGTAAAGTGAGTTCTTAGATAATCTAAACAATTAAGTTGAGTGCTTAGAGAATTTAAACAATTGTGTCAAACACTGCCATAAGATTTAATAACACCAGCAATGCTGACCCACCGTGGTCCAGCTACCTCTGGAGGTCATCCATGAGGGTAACCAAAGCCATTTCTACCCCATGACCACACTGGAAACTGGACTGGAATAGGCCCAAGACTGATGTTTCATCTAGGAATGTTTATAACTTAACTGCAGTGGCCCACTCAATCATCCTCCTCCTTTCAGGCCACCATGGTCTGGGGTGACTTACAACAGTTTGATAAAAACATATTCCAAATACATATACATATCTAAAAATGTATCTGTTAAAATGTTTTTGTTCTAACTACTAGCCATTTGCTACATTCATAAATCATTCAGAGTCAGGCACACAGCTGATGGTATTCTAATATCTGGCCTGGCTCGGATGGAGGTGAGTAACCTGGGCAAGATCCCAGATGTGAGACTGGGCTCTAAAATGCACTGAAACAACAGTTTTCAAAATGCTTCACTGTCATTGCCTGTACCCCTGATAACACAGCAATGTTGTTCCTCTCTAGTCATTCCAGTTACTTATCTCAGCATGTTCTCTAACAAAAAGATTTTATCTGGTTTGCCAACACTGAATGTTTTATAAATGTTATACTTTTCTGTAAAACAGCCTATCCAACATTACAGGTTAATAATAATTTTGTGGAAATAGAAACTACTGAGATTTGCCCCTCCATGTTTGTGTATGAGGGTGAGAAAGTTATAGATAGGACTTTTGTGGTAGTAAATTCTAATAATGTTTTATGTATGTAAATTGACTGAAGCTAAATTCAGTGAAGCCAGAGGTCCACTGGCTGGGCCAGCATGCTAGAACAGATAAGATGCCTTGCTAGATGAGGTCTGTTTAACACCTACAACCACTATCAAAAGTGATTCTGGATGCTTTTTTATTTATGGAGGCTCAGATCACAAAAGTCATCTGCCAGGCTTTCTGTCATCTTCACCAAGCACAACAACTTGCACCATACCTGTCAGAAATTGACCTAGCCATTGTGATCCATGCAATGGTCACCTCCAGATAGGACTTCTATAGCTATGCAGGGCTGCCCTTGAAGCTGATCTGGAAACTCCAGCTGGTCCAGATTGCAGCTTCACTGGGACTAAATGGAGAGCCCATATCACAGCAATACTTTCCCAACTGCACTGGCTCATGATCGGAGACTGGGTCAGGTTCAAAGTTCTAGTATTAACGTTTAAATCCCTAAATGGTTTGGGACCCCTGTACTTATGGGACCGCCTCTTCTGCTATACCCCCAAAGGGCATTTAGATCTAGTGAACAACAGCTGCTCAGTTTGAATGTTAAGAGCTGTCATCAACTATTCATCAATGTAATGTTGATGGTTCCCTCTGTTGGTTGCCCACCAGTGAATCCCGAAGTACTGCTTTAAAATGGAGGATGTAGTGAGCCGGCTGCTGGCCAGACGTTGGATGTAGGCGACATCATGCTGAGTGGTCAAAATATAACACCTACATTCGGCAAACGTTTCACTATATCACGTGTGAAAATGCCGCTGTTGTTACGTGTCGTAAGCCAATCAGGAAGGGCAGGCTATAAAAATAGTTATATCATTACAGTATATATGTACACATGCACAATTATCACTGTTTATGTGGGCATAATAATATACAGACATGGTACTAAACCTATTCAGGTGTATGTTAAAAAAGGGTTGTCTCATAGTGTGTGGCAATTTAAAAAAAAATTAACCTACCTTAGTTGTTGACAGACCAAAGTTTTAAGAATTAAATTAGACAGATTGTAATTAAAATACTAGTTTTTGTAAACAGCTAGAAAGCATAGGTATTCCCAAATACCATTATCTAAGCTGTTATTTCCTGCCACCTCTGTTCACTATGAGGTGGGAAGGCAATGGTTATTCCTAGCTTTGCCAGAAATAACTGTATTAATATTGTGTGCAGTGACCCTTTTAATTCACCAGCACATGCAGCCAGCGAATGACTGTCCATAGCTGAAGTGCTGGAAGAAACTGTCTTAACTTACTTGGGTTTGTATTGTAGGCAAAGTGCAGTTCCCCAGGGCTTGTTCTTTTCTTGATAAATGGATAAAAAGTCCCTCTTGCCATTCACAAGGATATCCTTTATTGAAAGATACCATGCATAAGTGTGCCCATTATATAAATGCTAACGTTTATCTGTCATTTATTCCCTTCTGTTTTTAAACAGAAGCATTTATAAGAATTCATTCTTGTCTATGAACAAGTAAGCATAGGATTCTGGCTCAATTATTGGTGCTATTGCTTACTTTTTGATCAATCCTTAGGATAAACAAGACAATCTCAATTTGGATTGTTGCATCTGGGTGGTGGAGGAAATTAACTGCCTTTAAAACTGCTTTCAGTTAACAGGATCTTTCATCATGATCATAGTAATGCTATTTCAAAAACTATGTTAAGAAACCATATATTCTGCAGTGAAGTTGATAATGTCTCTATCGGGGAAGCAACATTATTATTATTAATGCATATAACTAAGTCGTCTTATTAATGTTATGCTGGTGCTATCAAAGGTAGAGCTGAAAAGAGAGAGGGGAAAGTTGGTGAGAAGTTCATGTGTTGAATCTCAACAAAAACAAATGGGCCTTCCCTAGAGAATAGCCTCTGATATACAACACTTTATTTACAGTCTTTTTGACTAGTGCTAGACTATCAAAGCAAGTAAAATGTTGATCAAAAACACAAGATAAAATGTTAAGAATCATAAAATCACAATTTAAATAATGATCACTGTAAAGTTATTAACATGACTATTATAAAAATGAAAAATTCATTTTCCTATAATTTTTTTTGTACATTTTAATGGCAGCAGTACAAAATTTGGCGGTACATAGGGTGGTTTGGGGGTTCTCATATTTTAACACTTTTTAACCTTTTGCTGCTAGGCTTTACCTCTCTAATATACTCTGTATTGTTTTGTCATGTAACGTATCATATACGGTAGTGGAGCAGTGGAGTACAACATGCTCCCTTATTTAAACCTGATTTCTGGGGCAGGGGCATAGTCTCTGAGGGAGGGGGATTTTTTAATATGGGCCCTCTAGTACTGCCATAGACAAGGCTGAGCATCTTGCAAGAGTAAAAGCATGGTGAATAGAGAGCATAGTGATTTTATCTTCAACTTTCAGCATTCCTGTTTCAAGGCACACTAGTGCAGCTCATGTATAGTCCTAAGGAATTTAGAATATGATAGCAATACTTGGTGTTGGGGCTCCAACAGAGGCACCATAAAGTATCTGAGAAAGGGATTTTGCTCTGAATAACTCTAGAGCCACTGGGATATATTGCCTGACGTTTGTATGAAAGAATTTGAGTATATTATTGGCGGATCTTTGGGCAAGCTCAACTACATAGTTGTAGTGAGCACGGCTACTTCCAGATGTTTGAATGATCACCCCTAGATAATTGAATTTGTTGACCTGCTCAATTGTATGTCTGTCTAGTTCCCATGTTCTTGATTTGGATGCTTACCAAATACCAAAACTTCTGTTTTGTGGAAACTTGTATCAAGATGTTCTTTTGAGCAGTATGTTGTGAGCTTCCTTAACGTTCTCCTAAGACCTATTGGTGTTCTAGATAGGAGAATTGCATCATTCGCCTAAAGGAGTATAGGGTTAGGGTTAGTATACGAGGGTGAAACTATCCTGAAATGTTTGGATTATATCATTTATATAAAAATTATTGAGGGTAGATGCTAGGATACATCCTTGTTTGACCCCCTTAAAGGTGCTGATAGGATTCGTAAGATGGCCTTGGGAGCTACATCTCACCTTTAGGATTGTTCCCTGATATAATGATTTAATAATGAGTGCCAGTAGCTTGCCATCAAGAGAGGTGCTCTGGCGTTTGTCACAGAGCCGGGTTCTAGATATTGAATCAAACACTGCCTTAAAATCAATAAAAGCTGCATACGAAGAGTCTGGTCTAGTTGAAGTATATTTTTCAGTGAGATGTATAATCATACAGTGTTGAATAGCCGAGGCTTCCTCCCTGAGTCCTGCCTACTCTACTTAAATCAGTCTTTCTAGATCCAACCAGTACTGCAGTTTATCTAGCAGGTGCCTTGTGCAGTTTACTGGGAACACTCAACAGACTAATTTGCCTATAGTCAGAGGGATCCCTTGATCTCCATTTTGATAGAATGGTATAAACACCACAGTTTCCCAACCTTTGGGGATTTGACCCGATTTATCAATGTGCAAAAGTTATGCTCAAAATCCTACAAGCTAGGCTCCAGCAATATGTGGACCGAGAACTTCCAGAAGTACAGGCAGGATTTAGAAGAGGCAGAGGAACTAGAGATCAAATTGCCAACATACGCTGGATCATGGAGAAAGCTAGGGAGTACCAGAAGAACGTCTACTTCTGCTTCATTGACTATGCTAAAGCCTTTGATTGTGTGGAGCACAACACATTGTGGCAAGTTCTTAAAGAGATGGGAATACCAGAGCATCTTATTTGTCTCTTGAGAAATTTATATGCAGGTCAAGAAGCAACAGTGAGAACTGAACATGGAATCACTGACTGGTTCAAAATTGAGAAAGGAGTTCGGCAAGGCTGTATACTGTCACCTTGCCTATTTAACTTGTATGCAGAGCACATCATGAGAAATGCGGGATTAGAGGAGTCACAAATTGGGATCAAGATTGCAGGGAGAAATATCAACAACCTCAGATATGCAGATGATACCACTCTAATGGCAGAAAGTGAAGAGGAACTAAAGAGCCTGTTGATGCGGGTGAAGGAGGAGAGTGCAAAAGTTGGCTTGAAACTCAACATCAAGAAAACAAAGATCATGGCATCCGGCCCTCTCAATTCATGGCAAATAGATGGGGAAGAAATGGAGATAGTGACAGATTTTATTTTCCTGGGCTCCAAGATCACTGCAGATGGGGACTGCAGCAAAGAAATTAAAAGACGCTTGCTCCTGGGGAGGAAAGCTATGGCAAATCTAGACAGCATCCTAAAAAGCAGAGACATCACCCTGCCAACAAAAGTGCGTTTAGTCAAGGCTATGGTATTCCCAGTTGCAATGTATGGCTGCGAAAGTTGGACCATAAGGAAGGCCGAGCGACAAAGAATTGAGGCTTTTGAACTCTGGTGCTGGAGAAGACTCTTGCGAGTCCCTTGGACTGCAAGGCGAACAAACCGGTCAGTCCTAGAGGAGATCAACCCTGACTGCTCTTTAGAAGGCCAGATCCTGAAGATGAAACTCAAATACTTTGGCCACCTCATGAGAAGGAAGGACTCCCTGGAGAAGAGCCTAATGCTGGGAGCGATCGAGGGCAAAAGAAGAAGGGGACGACAGAGAATGAGGTGGCTGGATGGAGTCACTGAAGCAGTAGGTGCAAACTTAAATGGACTCCGGGGAATGGTGGAGGACAGGAAGGCCTGGAGGATCATTGTCCATGGGGTCGCGATGGGTCGGACACGACTTCGCACATAACAACATAACAACATCAATGTGCATGAATAGGGCTACCACTGATATGCTATATGAGACAACTGCTTGGTGGTACTGAGGTGTTGATACTTTTAAGTGTGGAAAAAAAGAATGTATGCACCCTTGTGCATTCGTAAAAGCTGTTTTTAAAGATAACAGTATTAGACACATTGAAAAGAAAAGAAAATGATTTCTGCAAAGGAAAATCCTGCCTCATTATCCTTTCTTTGGGAAAGTAAACAATAATGTAGATAACTGTGATCTCACAAACATATACTTGGTCTTCCAAAATACCTTTGACAAGATACTACACCAAAGGCTGCTGAGTAAACTTAGTAGCTATGGGATAAGAGGATGCAACTTGTAAGCTGCTCGAACAACATGTATCAGAGAATAAGAATAATTGAAGTTCTTGCAAACAGGGAGATAAGTTGGGGGATCCCACAAGGGTTGGATTGTCCATGAATGAGATGGAATTGCAGTGTGATGGTTAAGATTGCAGTTGATACAGAATTATTCAGGATGGTGGGAAAGCAAGGCAGATAGTAATAGGAGGTTCTGTATAAATTGTATGAATGGGTGACAATGTGGCAAATGAAGTTGAATATAGCTAAGTGTAAAGTGATGAGCAATAGAATGAAAATTCCTAACATTAAATATATGCTGATGGAATCTGAACTGCCTGAGGCTTAAAGCTATCTTGAGGTTTGTAGAGGACAGCTGGATGAAGATGTCAATTCAGCATGTAGCAGCAGTAAATAGGGATTATAGGCCTAGGGTTCTTTGAAAAGGAATTGAAAATAAAACAGGCAGAACTGGCTGTTTCATATGATGCAACTTTAGGTATAGTAAACTTCTGAATACCAGTACCAGGAGCCAAAATCACAGAAGGCTTCTGCATCTGCCCTATTGTTGGTTCTCCAGGTTGGCTACTGTGACAAAGAAGATGGGTGGCCACTGTGTGGCCACTGTGGTGAAAGAAGATGCTGTCCTGGTTGACCACTGTGTGAAAGAAGATGCTGACCTACGTAGACGAGCCTCTTCCCATGTTATGCAGACTATATGAAAGTCAAGCTTAATAGAAAATTAATTACTAGTGTGAAAATCAATTACTAGTGTTTTGTTTCATAAGAATGAAGGACATTACTATTATATAACCACCATTTGGTTGCTGGCACTCTTGAATGATCGGGGGGGGGTAGTTTTTGGCCACTAATCACATTTGTTAAGGGGACTAAATGCATTTGGGTAACATAAAAGAATGATTGTCTCCACAAGACCACTTGAAATTAGTAACTGCTAACTAGGACGTTACCAATACTTTCTGCAGTCCCAGCTACACTTACACATGATGCGGAAAACCAGAGTTAGTCTTTGCCTGACCAGCATATACAAACTTTTAATGCTTTAATTTCAGCAGACGCACAGGTTTATTTTCTACTGCCCTACAGCTCAAGAAGAAGAAACCTTTCACTTGGCAACTGGTCTGCTGAGTGGGTGCTTCGTATTCTGCAGAGCGCCATGTGAGGGGTTGCTTTTGACTTTGGAGTGTGCAAGTTGTTGCTTCTCATGATGTGTAATGCTAAATGAGATTTCCCATTGTCATTCTCGTTGAGCACAGTGACAATTCTTTGGCAAGGGGGTAGGAAATCTAGATATTTGGCTGATTGCTGGCCATTCCAGATTGGTTATCTTCATTATGCTCCCATTCTTATAGTTGCTGAAGGCCCTGCCCTTAGATCACTTAAACATTAGGGGTGGTAGTGACCTTGAAATTAACACTAATTGGGGTCTACCTGAGGTGCACAGAGCTGGGAAGGGAAACTAGGAGTACTATCTTTGTTAGAGAGCCCCTTTTCTGGGTCTTGGTCCTTCAGTTGAGAGAGTGCCTTTCCAGCAGGTGAGAATTAGGCGTAAAGAATTAGGAACCTGAAGGTTTACCAGATGAGAGAATGATAGGAACCACAGGTGCCTTTCCCAAATCAACTATTCCCTGAATATAAAAGGTACATGTTGCAGTGCAAAATGTAGGACCAGTTTATATGTCTCAAAGATTGATATACTCTCATATGACTTGTTTGAAAGTGGAGCAACGGCACAAATGGGGCACTAGGCAAGTGGGACGTGCATGTTTCCATTCTATCGCTACAGCTTTTGAGGTACTCTTACAAATTAAAGCCTGAGACCTCGTGGCTTCTAACAGCTCTAATCCTTTTTCTGTGCTTTAGAAACACAGCAGAATTAACTGTAAGCATTTCCAATGGGTTAAAAAAAACTACAATTTTGCCTCACACTTTCTCCAAGGAGTTTAGAATGGCATATGTGACTTCCCCATTCTCTAGTTTCTTGACTACAACCCAGTGAAAAAGGCTAGGTTGAGAGTGGGAGACTGGCCCAGAGTCACCCCTGGATCTTTCTTGATGACCCCCTTGAAGTGTGAAACTAGAACTCAGGTTGCTCCTGAGAAAGGCTCTCCTGCTCCACAGTTTGCTATACACAACCCAGCCTTTGTGCTTTATTAGAATGAATATATGCATACATATATATATGATCTACGACTTGTGTCTCACAAGTTGGTTCAAGACTCCTTTTGAGACCAAACCTTGGCAGTGTGTGGTGTTTGGTGTGTTTCCTTTGTATTCGTGCGGCCAATCAGTTTACAGAAGTTCAGTCCAGCCTCCTCCACCATGGCCTGGCCAATCCCGGTGCCCACCTCTGCTGAGTTAAACCAGGCAGAGTGTTAAATTCATCTTTAGCAAACGAACAACATCTAGAGAAACAAATGCATTTAAACAAACTCTCACTGACAAATGAGGGAGATGGGAACACTTGGGGAGGGTCTTAGCATGTATCTTTAAAAAACTAACATTTTGTCTCCTGAACACAGGAAAGCAATAGAGGAGAAAGTGTGAGGGATAACATCGGTGTGAGGGATAACAAATAGTTTGCCTTCCTCTAAGGTGGTGTTCTGAGATGCTCACATTCAGTCTGTCATGGCACCTTTGGATTCTAGGGAAAGGAAACCAGGAAAATCTGTGAAAGCCGCCATGTGGTGTCAGACATTCCTTCCAGCTCCTTTTGTCAGCTTTAGTTTAAAAATGGGGTGCCTACAATACCAGGCGGTGGGTTGTATATTTGGCACAGCAATCACAGGTCAAATGCCACAGAAGGCATGCTCACACACTTCATATCCATGATCCTCCACTGAGAAGTTATCTGGTGATGAGATGCTAAGTAATATAGACATTCTTGAAAAATGATGTTATTTATTTTATTTTTATTTATTTATTCATATTTTTATCATATTATCATCTGCCTTCCTCACTTGGACTCAGATGGATTACCCAAAGTGAGTCAATACAATCAGCAGGATGGGACATTCAGTTAACAATGCTGTAGGAATTAGGGTTATATAAGGAGGCAGAAGTTTAAAAACAGAACTGAAGCAAAGCATAAGTATTAACATGACACATTATGACCCAAAAATTACAGTGGGATCCTAGTTTCAGCAACCTATATACAATAGCACAGACAATGATCCCTAATCATTTATCCAAATTTATCCAAATCATTTATCCAAGTGACCTCATGGCAATGTCTGTGGAATGTCAGGGGAGTGGGGGGCCACAAGGGAGAAGACGGGGCCACAAGGGAGAAGGCGCATGTGTGGACAGTTGTTATTTTGCCCATTTGAAGATTGGCACCTGCAGATTTACCCTGCTTTAGTGAGCAAACCTGTCATGGTGGAGAGTAGGGAGAAAGATGGTCTTGCAAATATGAGGGTCCAAGGCCATGAAGGACTTTGTGGGTGAAGAAGCTACCAGATTGCTCCATATGGGTTATTTTTGCGGCAAGCTGGAAAAGCTCTCTTTCTGTGAATGTCCATGGTGAGCATCCATAGGCCACAGATGCTCAGCTGGTAAACAGCTGTCCAAAACCTGAAACTTCCTGCTTGACAATGCAGGACAGCAAGTTTGCCAGATTCAATGCACTGACAGTGTGAGGCAAGCAAAAGCTCACTTTATTCATCTATACATACTGGCTTCCCTTTAATTATGCTACAATTATCTTATTAATCAGGTTGATTTAAAATGTTTTTGATGCACTAAAAAGTGGCACCATATTAAAAACTGGGCACCATATTTTTTAAATGTTAATTTCAATAGATTTCACAAAAACTGCAGATACTAGGCTTCATGAGATATTTACTCCCCTCATCAAAAATAGTTTGCAATTGTTTCTTTATAGCGGTGGCTCATATAGGCATTTTAAAATTAGAACTATTGTAGGTATTTTCATTATTGTAAGCCATCTTGGGTAGTCTTGGAGGGAAAGGTGTAATCTACATTCTTAAGAAAATCAATCAAATCAAAAAGTTATCAAGAAAATCAAACTCATGATTAGCACACAGAGGTTTTGGGGATTGGCCCTAGTTTTAATTTGGCTCATGTTCTTTTCATGCTTCCAGCGTTCAACAAGAAATGCCTGCGATCCTTTACTTTTTGACTATATTGACTGAAAGCTGTAGAAAGCACCTGTATCTTTTTTTTTAAATCTGTCATGATGTCTGTCTGGAGGGCTTTTCAGTGGGCCAAGCACCTGGGGACGTCTCCCTCTTTCTTCTAGGCGCTTAATAATCCCTGCAAGCCCCTCGGATCCCAACTCCGAGAGTAAACCCCACTGAGCGCCGCGAGCTTTGGAAGGGAAGCTCCCCCAACAGGGCCGGGGAGGGCCCAGAAGGGAAGCGGGACCACTTCTGCCCAGAGGGCTTCGGGAGCAGGCCGGGGGCGGGGCGGGCGGCCTGCAGAGAGATTTGGCCCGGACGACGATGGGCCCGCCCTCGCCTTTCCCCAGGGAGCCCCTGACGGCGGTGGAGGGAGGGAGGGAGCCGGGCCTTTGGACCCAGGGCCTTGGGGGAAGCGCGCCGGGGTCGTTCGGAGCCTGGCGGCCGGAGCAGGCAGTTGCAGGGGCGTGTCCGGCCCGTTCCCAGGCTGCAGGCGGGCGGGCTGGCCTGGATGGCTGCGGCGGGTGCCCTCCGCTCCCTGGCTGGCCGGCCGGGCGGGCGGCTGCGGGCGCCGGTGCGCGCCAGGCCGCGGCAGTCCTCGCCCGAGGCTCATTAGGCGCCTTTAATGAGACCCCTTCCCTCCGTGACGCGCAGCCGCTCCATCTCATTAAGGAAATCGCTCTTCAATGCTGATTATTTTATTTGCAGCCATAATTATATTTCTTGCGGCTAAATCACGGTTTAATCGAGCCCACATGGAGGGCAGCCGCGCTAATTGCGGCGGGGGATGCTGGCGGGGGCCGCGGCGCGCCTCTCGGACCGCGCGGCCGGAGCACGAGGCCAGCCAGCCAGCGAGCCAGCGAGCCAGCGGGCCGGGCCTTGGCGGGCCTGGCCTCCTCGGCGCGGGGCTCGGCGGGGAAGGCGGCCGGGGACGGGGGGAGGTGGTCTGAAACACAACAACTTATTACTTCTAATTCCCCGACTGTCACCAAATCACCTGCACGAAACAAGAATCTAATTTGTTAAGCTGGCATTTCTGCAGATGGAAGATCGATTTTCTCTTTAGATTTCTCTAATTGAGTGAATATAGACGCCCCGAATTAGCCGCACTTGGGGGCGGCTGGAGAAAAAGAAAGGAAGGAAGGAAGGAAGGACGGGAGGGAGAGGGGGGATAACTGGGGGGAGGGGGCTAAGAAAGGGAGGGCGGTGAGCGGGAGGCTCCGGGGGAAAAGTCAACAAAAATCATCCTTGTAAAATAAGCCGTATTACCTCCCGAACTGCCCCCTCTCCTCCCCCCCCCCCCAGTCATAAAGGGAGGTGGATCGAAAGGTGCCTGGATTGAGTGACAGGCATATTCCTGGCGCTAACTGGGTTTTAAAAAGAAAGGGTTAGGACGGCTGGAGAATACCAACCAACCGGCAAAGAGAAGGCGAGCCGGGGGAGGGGGAGGGAGCGAGAGACCGTGGGCGGGGGGAGGGGTCCTCTGAAATTGCTTACAGAATTACATTTGTTTTTCTTGTGATTTTATTAAAAGTCACTCCTCATCTCCAGAATGCGTGAAAATATCTACTTTCCACTCAGATACACCGCATTAACTTGTTGGAGGCGAATTTGTTTGTTTGTCTATTTTATTTCTTTTGCTAGATAAGATTGATGCAGTCTTATTAGCGCTATATCTAGTTATAGAAAGAGATCAGGATGAGATGTTTTCTTTTTATTCCAATTACGAGGCTTGTCACCTAACTGAATAACTGATATATGATTATTTATCCTGAGCAAATAGAAATCAGAAAAGCGGCCCGACTTAACACGTACAAACAAAAAGCTGCATGTTTCTTATTAGAGCCCACCCGGGTAATTGGCCCGATTAACGGGCCCGGCGTCGGCGGGGAAGCCGCTTCTGGCGCGCCACGGCCGGGGCCCTGGGTGCCGCCGACGCCGCTCGCCGCCCGCCGCCCAAACCCGCGCCACGAGGCCCCGGGAGCGGCACGAGGGAGACCTGGCCGCCTCCACGCCTGCCCGGGATCCCCGCCGCAGGGCCCGCGGCCTCGGAGCACGAAGGCGGCGGCGGCGGCGGCGGCAGAACCATAGGGGCCGGAGTCCGGCGAAGGCGGCCGCTTACTCGAGGGTCCGGCTGCGGCTTCTCCTTCTCGCGGCTGCAGGACGGGGTCGGGGGGGGGGGGCAGCTCCGCCGAGCTTAGAACTAGAACTGCGACGAGCCACACTTCAGTCCAGCGCCCGAAGCGAGCGAGGCCAGGGAGTGCCGGGAACGCCCCGAGTCCAGCTTTTGCGCGCCTGGGCAGCGGCTCCACTCCGCCGGCGGCGATGGCCCGACAGGCGCCTGGGCCCTGGGCGAGCACCAGAGGGCTTTGGCCCCGGCCGTCCCCGTGGCCAGGGGGGCGGCCGGCAAGGCGCGCGATCCAGAAGTCCCCGGAGGGGTCTCCGGCCCCCCAACGGCCCCCGGGCGCGCGAGGAAGCCTCCCCCTCCCCGACGCCGGCTTGTAATTTACAAGGAATGAAAATTGATTCTTTTCATCAGGCAAAGAAAATAGGAAAATGTGAGATCGTTAATTATTGAGGGAGGCTCTTTCTCATTAGAGGCTGCAGCGCTGCAATTCAGCGTGTAAATGGCGGCAGTGAGCCTAGCAAGGATCGCGACAGGCCATCTCGCAGTCCCGAAAAGACGCGCTCCCCCCTCCCCCCCCCAAGGGGAGAGCGCCGGGCCCCGAGGCGGCCGCCCTTTGCACGGGATGCCTTCCCGCCCGGATCCGCCACGCCACGCCGCGCTGGCCGGACGCGGCCTTCGGGCAGCAGCCGCGCCTTCCAAATCCGGGGTTGGGGGGTGTGTGTGCTGGGGGGGGGGCTTGCCCACGGCCGCCCTGCTGCCCCCCGGCCTTTCCGCAGCCTCCCTTGTCGCGGGTCCCGCTGCCTGGGGCACACCGGGGGCGGCTAGCCTGCAGTCTCCGGACGGGTCCCTAAAGGAAGGCCGAGGCCCCAGCCGCCCCGGTCTACTCGAGAGGTGTCCCGCCTGCTCCTCCCGCGGGATCGGCGCCCTAAGCGCGGCTTGCCGGGGGCGGCGGGGGCTTCCCTGCGCCAGGCCCTTTGGCAGGCGTTCTGGTACAAAATTCAATCTCTATTTTTTTATGAGAAGTAAACCGTCTAAATAAATTTTATTAGGGACAACCAATATATTTTCTGGTCGTTCCCTTTGTTCCAGTCCTACGTGTGTGTAACAATCTAAAACCTATTTATGGAGGGAAAATCACCGGATCCGTCATAGAAAACCCGTTTACTTGGCTCTGAAGTGATTTCTGAAGACATCCTTGTCATGGGGGGCATTTGGGGGCCCGCTCGGCGCTAAGCCCAGCCTTGTTAGGAACTTCACTTGGCCTGATCAGGTGGGAAAGGCCTCCCATTAGCCGCCCGACGGGCCTGACGGGCACTTTTCTGGCTGGGGGGGGAGGCGGGGGGAGGGCGCGGCGCCAAGACCACGAGCGACTGGCTGGCCCAGAGCTCTGCCCGGGATCGCCGAGCCGGAGGGGAAGGAGGGCGGAGGGGGGGGGCGGCAGGGAAGGGAGCGACCCCGAGCCTCTTTCCCCGCGGCCTTGCCGGGCCCCGACCCCAACCCCCCCCCCCCGTCTCCTGCTCCTCCCCCCCTCCCCCTGGCCCCCCGCCCGCCGGCGCTGGGGAGCCTCGGAAGGCATGATTTAGTTTGTTTATCCTGCTATAAAAATCAAGAGCAATAGAAAAGTCATAAAAGGGAGCGCGCCATCCATCACGCCGCCGCCGCCGCCGCCCGGCTCCCGGCGCTCCCTAAGCGAGATGGATACGCGGCGGGCCTCAGCCCCTCTTAGCGCCGCGATGATGGGCCTGGCCGTTCCCTCGCGCGCCCTTTATTTATCGGCTGGCAGCCCGCCGCCCACGGCCGCCAGAAGGGAGAGAAGGGCAAGAAGGGGACGGCGCAAAGCAGCGCCCAGGGGCGCCGCGGTGGGTGGGTGGGCGTGTGTTGGGGGGGGGGGGCTGTGGCGCTGAGCCAGGCCGTCCGGGGAGCAAAGCCAGCCCCCCCCCAATCGGGCCCAGCAGGGCTCGGAGGGCGGCCCCGTGGTCTCTCGGGTCCCTGCCAGCGATCCCCTCCCCAAGCGGCGCTCCCAGCGGACAGTGGCTGGGCTGGCGGGGCTGGGCCGCCGCCTTTGTCTCCCCAAACTCTCCGCCGGCCCTGCAAAGCGGGCGCGAGCAGGCGGTCGGGGCGGTGGGCAGGCTTCGCCAAGGCCTCGCGGGAGCCCGCCGGGCGGCCGAGGAGCACAGCGGCGCCACCCGCCCCACAGCCCGCTGCCCGGCTTGCCTTCGCCACTCTCCGCGGGCCTTCCGCCGGGGCGTGCGTGCGAAGGCACTTAATGGCATCACCTCGGAATTAAAAATCAATGCTAATCAAGTCGGGAGTGGGAAATATCAGTTTTCATTGTGCCTGCCCGAGATGGTATTTCTCCCCCCCCTCTGCCGTTGAGCCTGGGGGAGTGGGGGGGGGGACAACCCCAAGTCAAATAACTTCAAGAGGCCATTCTTTTCTGCGACAAATACAATTGAAACGGATTGTTTAGGAGCGGATCAGAAACAGTACAGAATTTTGCACTTAATTTCCTCCGTTATCATTTACAATAAGAACCTCTTGCCTTGACAGCCAAGTCTAAACAGTAGTAAATTAGTACAAATTTATACTGATTTTACTCTAATAATCGTAATAAAAGCTTATAGATTTGGCACTAATTACATAAATGCCTAATGATCTTGAAAATTACTCTGGTTAGAAATATATTACTAATCTAAACTTTGTTGTTGGCTGGCTTTGAAAAATCCGAACATTAGAAATGGTTCGCTTCCTTTGTGCCAGGCATTTGGAATTGTTGGGATAGTTTAGCACAATCAAAAGGATCTTTAAAAAAAAGAGAGACTTTATTTACTGACTTAATCTGCGTTTGGAGGCAAACTTTCTCTCACAAAGTGAACGCCCCGTAGGTCTTTACTCTCTCTCTCTCTCGAGCCAGATTCACAGCTGAACTCATTTCTGTTTTATACAAATATTTAATACGGAGATGACTGGAACAGGAGGGGAAACGTACTTCAAGAGCCCAGATTAGTGTGTAAATTGCATTAAGGCCGGCTTTATTCAGGGCTGTCGGGCCGCCATTCCACAGGGCGGCGGGAATCCAGTTTATAGACAGGGCTGGAGAGCCTTAAATAAAGCCATCCAAAACAATTTGCCCCCGGGCGCAAAATGCAGAGACGCCCTCCTATAAGTGTGCGGACCCTAACTCTCCCTGCCCCACACCAGGGGCAAAAGCCACAACTACAGGAGCAGGAAAAGTGGTCTCGAAAGGAAGTGTGTGTTTGTGTGTGTTATCTGTGGGGAGCGTGTGTGTGTTTGTGGGGGGGGAGGAGACCCTTCTCTCACACACAAGGTGAAGACCTCGCACTTTCCCCCAATATTCCTCCTTTTATTGGTTTGGCTTTGTCAGTCAGTTCCAACTAATTTGATCAGGAGGTCACTTTTGTTAAAAAAGAAAGAGGAGGGGGAGGGGAGGAGGAACTGGGGTGTGTGGGGGGGTGTGGGAGAAGGAAGGTTGTCTCTAATGCAATCAATCAGCTCGGGGGGGAACCGAATTGTAAAAGGGGCTTTAAAAGCCCAGCCCAGCCCAGCCCAGCCCGCGCGGCGCCGGGTGCTGCTGCTGCGGCGACGGCGGCTGCGGGGCTGAGGCTGCGGGCGGGTGGAGCGGGGACTCTTTGGGTGCTGACATTTGCAGGCTGCCCTCCTGATTGGTCCCTTCGCTGAGCTGCTCACGGGTTCATTGAAGTGTTAAGCACCTCCCCGTCTCTCTAAAGGACATTATAATGCAAGAGACCCCCTTTTTAACCACACACCGAATTTTCTTTCATTTAGGCGATCTATATATATTATATCTATGCGCTTTAGAGAACTAGATCTATTTTAAATAACTTTTTTTGGGGTGGGGGAAAAACAACCGCTAAAATTTGGGGGGGAACAGCTTTCGCCCTGGAGCGGTGCGCGATGCTATCTCACGCCGACCTCCTGGACGCCCGGCTCGGTGAGTTGCCCCCCAAAGCCTCTTTCCCCCCCTCTGTCTCTCCCTCTTTCTCGCCCCCAGCAGCAGCTGCGGCAAAGGAAGAAGCCCAGGGCAGGAAATTGACAATTTGTGCCTGATTTTACCTTAATGCGATCTAAATGGGCTAATTTCTTTTAAAGTAATTGTACTGTATTAAAGTTTAATTTGATTTAACATCCTCTCTCTTAAAAAAAAAAACCCAACAACAATCATGGACTCGGTAGACCCCAAAGCGGATTTAGGGCCATTTCATTCCGGGTTCCTGGTGCTCTGCCTGGGCGCGGGGCTCCGGCTTTCCTTGCCCAGGACGGGCCGTGGACGTGGGGCTCGGGCGCCTCGGGGCAGCGGCGGGGGGATCCGGGGCGAGCGGATGTTGGGGCCGACGGGCGGGCGGGGGGCTGCGGCCGGGCTGGGGCTCTCAAGTCCTCGGGCGCGCCGGCGGCCGGCCTCGGCTCGGGGGCGGCGGGGAGGCGGCCTGGCCGGGCGCGGCGACGCTGAAGCGCGGCGGGCCGCTGCTTTGCCTCCGCAGGGATGAAGGACGCCGCCGAGCTGCTGGGCCACCGGGAGGCGGTGAAGTGCCGCCTGGGCGTCGGAGGGTCGGAGCCGGGGGGCCACCCGGGGGACCTGGCGCCCAACGCGGACTCGGTGGAAGGCGCCACGCTCCTGCCCGGCGACGACATCACCACGGTGGGCTCCACGCCCGGCTCGCTGGCCGTGGGCGCCAAAGACGCGGACAAGCAGCAGGGCCAGCCGGGCGGGCAGAACCCCAGCCAGGGCGGCCAGCAGCAGGGCCAGCAGAAGCAGAAGCGCCACCGGACGCGCTTCACGCCGGCGCAGCTCAACGAGCTCGAGAGGAGCTTCGCCAAGACCCACTACCCGGACATCTTCATGCGCGAGGAGCTGGCCCTGCGCATCGGCCTCACCGAGTCCCGCGTCCAGGTAGGAGCGCCCCCGCCCCGCCCCCGCCCACCCCTCGGACCCCCGCCCCGGCCGGCCGGGCCCAGCGCTCCTTCGCCCAGCGGCCCGGCCCAGGGAGCGATCCGGCCCTCCTGCGAAGCCAGAGCCCAGAGGAAGGTGGCTCCCGAGGAAGGCAGGCCGAGAGAAAAGCCCCAAGGAGCCGCCAGTGGCTCCTTTCCCGGCCGGTCTCTTTTCGTCCCCAAGTCGCCTAAAGCGGAAAAGAACTTTTATTTATTTTTTTGCATAGAGATGCGGTAGTTGAGTAGAGACGCACCAACAGGAACAAACATTTTTGGCGCTAAGAGGTGACGCTATTCTGCTCGCCCAAAACAAACGAGCAGAAGACCCTTTCCCGCCCCACACGCACATCAACGCGAAGGCTTCGGGGAAAGGAGGTGCTTTTGAAAGGCGGCCTGAGAATTTCACTGCTAATTCCCATGGCCCGGAGAGAGCTTGCTGAGGCGCCCCGCCGACCCTCCCACCTCAAGCGCCTTTCTTGCTTTCCCCCGCATAGTGCCCCCAAGCAGGACTCGAGTGTTGATTACTTTTAGAAAATAGCATGCTTTGCCCATGATCATACGCATTTTAGAAAATTACACTATAGCGACTAAAATAGGAGAGAAGCCCTTTCATAATTTGAGCGGCTCATGCATCGATTCGAATTTCACGTGCTCGTCTTGTTAAAAGTTCCTTGTCCTCCAGTCGCCTGAGTGGGTTTCCGGCTCTCTGTGCGCTGTCCTTAGTCCTGAAACTCCCTTACTATTGGATTATTCCGCGTCTATGTAGAACGCGTTGCAGCTATTTAAAGGGAACGAAATATCCACAGGAGCGTCTGCATTTTAGATCGAAATTATTTCTCTAATATGCACAATCCTTTACTAGTATAGACACACTTACTTGGAGGCACCTTACCAGAAAATCTGTGAGATTTACTTCCAATTAAATTTATTGAGATGCGGGGTCCCTGTGTATTTTATTTGACTAGAATTTGCCAAGTGCATGCAGCCAGTAATTGGACAACATAGGCAGAGGAATTTTTAGAATTAACTGCTATTAAACTCAGATAACTTTTTGTTGTTTTTTTGGAGGGGGATTCTCGTCATATGAAATTACTTTAAATGACTGATTATGATTAACATATACCTTAAAATCATAACATGAAAATTCAAAACTGAAGGCCAATTGATGGTTCTCTGCAACCATACATTAAGAGATTTGTTTTAAATACCTAACAAAATTTTACCCAGCCTGTATAACAAATATAATTAGTTTACAACACAAATTAGGCTTCCAAATAAAATACAGTTGAAGACGAGATCTGTTAAATGCCATGGGATTTCCAGAAGGTTAATGATAGCTATTTCAGCATCAGGAATGCAGCGAATGATGCAAAACCTATAATGAAGAACAGAAATAGCTCCCTCCCCCATGATGGAAAGGTGCAGAAAATTAGATTTTCAGTCCCCAAGAAATTCACTGATATCAAAATAAAGCCAGGTGAATGTAGAATTTTATACTTTTTTTGTTTGGGATTAATTAATTATGCCCTCTGATTTACTAAGGAGGCATAGGATATGCATTCACAAGTGACTAAAACCCCATTTCTTAACACAATCCCAATTGTGATCATTAAATTGTGGTTAAAGTGTAGTAAGGATAATTCCTTTTAAATGATCTTGACTATGGACCTTTCCTTCTAGGTAAGTGTGTGCCGGATACTTCCAAGCCTGAATCCTACCCGTGTTTATGCGGAATTAAACACACTGATTTCAAGCCTTACCCTGGAGACAAATTCTGCGGACACAAGTAGGATTTACCTCCAAGTTAAATGCGCTTGAGATCTGAGGAAAGTATCTTAATGACCTCAGCATAATCCTACACCCTGCTAATAGCTCCAGGCGGCTGAATAGAAACAATTTAATCAAGTGGCAATTTAAATATTCTTTACAATAATGTTCTGCAGTTTAAAAAGTAATCAAATCAACATAACCTTCTTAATTAACACTTCAAAATGATTAACATTGTGTAAGCTTGTGCAAAAAATAAATTATGGGAAATGTATTTACTTCCCAGTTCATTGTATTCTTGCTACTTGACCAAATGGAAATGAAAAGAGTAATGGATGGGTTTATGGTCTCGTTTACACAATCTTGGCGGCGTCTAGGGGGCTCCACATTGATCCGAGAAGGCTGCAGACGCTCGCCTTTGGCGCAGCCCTGTACCTACCATTATGCACCCATAATATGCAAGAATAAATCATCCCTTCTCCACTTTCTTACACTGTACATTAAAAAAAAAACCGCTCCTGCTTGTCAACCAGCCCTATTCCACTTCTAAGTTACCGCACCACTCTCCCCCTCTTTCAGGCCGGGTGTAATAAAACTATTCTTTTTATAGCATGCCATTATTAGAAACCAATTTCAGAATTATTTATAACCTAGAATGGCTTATTAAGCAGCAATGCGAGAATCATGCAAATGACAGCGATCCAATGCAATATAATAAGCATAATCATTAGTCTCTTGCACTGATTAATTAACTTTCAATATTTTATTTACATAAAAAGCAAATCAGTGAAATAACTTCTGCACAGCCAGGCTTGCCTTTCAATATTTTATACCAACCTAAAAATAATGTGCTGGGATTCCATTGACCGTGTCCCCCGCGCTGCCCGTGTCACCTGCCACATCTTAATAGGGGACAAGCTGAAGAGTATTTTCTAGTTTTCTAATGGAATGAGAAATTGCATTTTCTTCCTCTCCCAGCAACTATTAAAGCGTAATGAATTCGGCCTAGAGTTCACGGCTGGCTGATCAAAATGAACCTGAGATCTGAGCTTTAATGCAGCTCCCCAGATTTCCTACCAAATCTTCACATTAATCATCTGCTGGATTCCAATGAGATCTTCATAAAGCTTGGGGGGGGGAAGGAAGTAATATCCTCTCCCCCATTTATAGCTGGGGAATTAAACGGGCTATATATTTCCAAATACATTTACAGTATGTCTATATTACTGTAACAGCAGGAATCATGAAAGTAGAGTTTGAAATTGCAAACTCCATTAGACCCTCAGTGTTGTATTAATAATGTAGGGTGAGGTGGAAGCAGAGGTGGGGGAGAGAAAGAGCGGCTGCATTTCAGAGTTGCCCCATGCCTGCAGGTTAATATATTTCCAGTGCCGGGTTGTCATGGGTGCCTTTCTCCAAGCCTCCCTCAGGTTTCCTCTCCCTTTTAATCTGTCATGCACCAGTTTCCATCTGGATACATTCACATTCTCCCAAGCATATGCGCAGTCACTTGGAAGTGAGGCGATGAAGACCTGATGGAGATTCTTTTATAACCCCAGTAAACCATGACACATAAAAACATTTTGTAGCCGCTATTTAACTATTAACCCTAAAACATAATTGAACACAATTTTCTCTTCCTCTCTTTAGATTATTATTCCTATAACATTTAGGTTCTTAACAGCTGCTCTTTCTGCTAATGGCCAAGCACAGTTCCATCTAAAGAGAAATAACTAAAATACGTGGGTGTTATTCAGGAACTATGTTTGAAGCGTATACTCTGCCCAGAGGAGAAGAGTCCCAATCTGAAGGGCAAGGGAAGTGGCAGTTGGTGTTCTTACTATTACATCAGTTCCAGTCACTTAAGGCATTTCCTGCTGGGTCACCTTATTACTCACAAAGCTTTTGGGTGAGTTTTTAAGGCTCAGATAGGTAGGTTTTAATTGTGGAGAAAACAAAAGATCTGGAGTTGTGCAAATCCCCAATCCCATAAGGTGTTCTGTCTGGATAATGTACAGAATATTTCTCACCAGAAGTGGTATCTCTGATATAACTCCTTAGGGGGATGGAGGGCACAAACGATTGTAGAAGTTCTTGCACTTTAGGCAACTTGCAGGTTACGTCGCCAAAACTGGTGCAAACCAGAGCAGACCGAGACAATGGGAAGAGATAAAGGGCTGGGCAAGAAGACAATGACGAACTGGTCAGATGTAACCCAGGAAGGCAAAGCATTGGAAAGAGCCACCGAGCTTGGGTCTCCCTGCATGTAAATTAAGAAAAGCCAAATTGTTTAAAAATGTGCAATATGTATCTGTATTTTCACTTTAAAGCCATGTTTCTACTTGCAATGTGTAGCAAAACCAAAGAATAAGGAAGATCTCCCCCCCCACTCTAATGTCCAAGACTGTCTAGCTATAATTATGCTGCGAAGGCCTTAAGCAGGTTCAGTCAGAAGCAAACCACCAGTGAGTTTGATGGCATTTATTTACTTCTAAGTAAGACTGTCTGGGACTGCAGCCTAAATTTTCAATCCCATGCATACTTACTTGGGAGTAAGTCTCATTGAATTCAGTGGGGCTGACTTCTGAGTAAGCAAACTTAGAATCAGCCTAGCTGTCTTGGTTTGTATTCCTATCAGGCCAAGTCCCATTTGCTTAATTTCAATAGACTGATTTATAAAAAAATGTTTGAATTTAATGGTTCAATGGAAAATGAAAGGCTGCTGCCAGATAGATTGAGTTTATGAATAGCTGAAGCTGATGAAACCTCGGTTGATTAACTAAGGCATCAAAATGAAAATCTAAAACACAACGTTCTGTGATCATGCAAATGGTAGTATAGATGAGTTAATGATTTAATACAAATTTTTAAAATTGCACTTGTGAAACCCCAGCTTCATTTCAAGAAAGGGGGAGGGGTGAAGAGCTCTGTTTTTTGGTAATATTCTATTTGGTAATCTTCTATTACAATAAAAGTGGAGGTTTCAAAGGAAATTAGTAATTAGCACCTAGCATATGTTTGGAACTTCTTCAATTTGCAGTCCTGGGAAACATTTTGCCTAAGCTGCAAAAAGTAGGGTCCTAAATGCAGTCCTGCTGTCTGATGGAGCCTAGTGTAAACAAATATTTGGGAATAACTATTGTGAAAAAGCAAAAAAAGGCTTCTGACATCTTAAAGGACAGTCTATTTATTGTAGCATAGGCTTTGGGCCAGTAGAGCCCACTTCCTCGGATGTATGAAGTATATTCTGAAGATATACTACTTCATGTCTCAGAAGTGGGCTCTAGTCCAGGAAAGCTTATGCTACAATAAATCTGTTACTGTTTAAACTGCCACAAGACTTCTTTTTGTTGTAACAGATTAACACGGAACAGATACTATAGAGTTTTCAACCTTTCCACATCCATATGAATGAGGCAATTTTAGGAATAATAGCTGCATATTCACACTGTGCACTATATTTCCATTGTAGGCACTTATTTCACATGGTTTCTAATTAACCTGGCTTTGTTTAGTAACTCTAAATTTCAGTCTTCACCAAGACAGAAAAAGCCACATTAATAAACATCAGTCTTTCACCACAGTCACAGTTACCACAGTGCTGTGTGCACAGAACCCCCCCCCCCAAGATGAATGTTTGTCTCAAATGACAGGGGTTGCACATATCATTCTCAACTGGGCACTGTACATCATGGATATAAGTACCCAACCTGTGGTCAGTAAATCTAATATGCACTCTCCAAATATGTAGTTTATGAATGTTCTAGTGTTCTCTATAGAGTATAGAAGAGTCACCTGCAATGTGATAGAGGAAGAAGTGAAGTCATGGTCTCTTTGAGTTTATATGTTCACTGACCAGTTGAAACTGACACACATGGAATAATACTATACTAGACAAACTATACAAATCAGTCTCCTTTCCATTAAATTATCATGCTTAGCACATGTATCTCTTACTATACAAATAAATATATACATGCTGCAGGCATAGTCTAATCTTTGCATCTATCCTAGTTGTATTATTTGCCTTTCCATATGTCATCAACTGATCATTAAACAGTTTCACTGCCCATTATTTCAAGTGACCAGCAAACAGCTTGCTTACCATCACAGACATAGTTTAGCCTGAACTCTTGGGGGTAAAAATGGGCTAAACTGCAAAATCCTGCTTTAGTCTAACTTATGGATAGTTATCAATACAATCTTAGCACAAATGAAAATAATGGGATAGGGAAAATGTAAATAAATATTAGTTATCTGCCTTTGGCTTCAAGGAATACATTAGATATATATTGGAAGTTAAGGACACCCTATCCTAAGAATTTCAGTGAAACACATGCAATGAAGTGTGCTTGGGATGGGCTTGTTATAGCAATAATGATATACAGACCAAAAGACAAATTTTATTGAACTCACTGATTTACTTTTGGTAAACTTTAATACCACAATCCTAAGAAACTGGGAGTGATTGCTTTCTGGAACTTACTAATGAGCAAATATGTTTAGTATAGTGTTGCATATTGGTTTAAGCCAAAACTCTTTTACACAACTAGTTTATGCTACTTATCAATTGCAAACTCTAGTATTTTAGCTTTATCTTTTTGTATGACTTGACATGGAATATAAAAGAGGCAGGTGCTGAAGAAAATGAAGTTAAATATTAGTAACAATTACACCAAAAGCTGTAAAACCAGATAATTTACTATAAGACTAACTGCATTAAGGATGAACCAAGAGTTAATTTTTCTACCAATTATTCTCAAGTAAATAATACCCTGTTGGATATTGTCAGAGCATTTCTATATTAAGCCTCTTCTTTCTCATCCTAAAATCCCAGTAGAAACAGATTCCTTATCCCCCCCCCCCCCTCACAGCATACAAAGTCCTTTATTCACGAATCAGAATGTGTGGTGCGCCTTTTAGGTTTTTGTCAGGACTGTCAACGCCAAAGCCTTCAAAGTCCGTAAAGCGCTGCACTTGTCAAACTCTGGGGGGAATGAACGCGCCTTATTTGATCCTCCCCTCCGACACTTCCTCCCACCAGCGCCACCTCTGCCCTTGGGCCTTCCTCGAGAGGCGGGCCCCGATGGCGGGGAGGGGGACGGGATGTCCTCGGGCTCCGGCCTGCCCTCGGCACTAACCCGCCTCTCTCTTTCTGTCTCTCCCCTCTGCCGCCTTCGGCAGGTCTGGTTCCAGAACCGGCGGGCCAAGTGGAAGAAGCGAAAGAAGACCACCAACGTGTTCCGCGCTCCCGGCACGCTGCTGCCCACGCCAGGCCTGCCCCAGTTCCCTTCCGCTGCCGCGGCTGCGGCCGCCGCCATGGGCGACAGCCTGTGCTCTTTCCACGCCAACGACACGCGCTGGGCCGCGGCCGCCATGCCGGGGGTGTCGCAGTTGCCCCTGCCCCCGGCGCTGGGCAGGCAGCAAGCCATGGCGCAGTCGCTGTCGCAGTGCAGCCTGGCGGCGGGGCCTCCGCCCAACTCCATGGGCTTGTCCAACAGCCTGGCGGGCTCCAACGGCGCCGGCCTCCAGTCGCACCTCTACCAGCCCGCCTTCCCCGGCATGGTGCCCGCCTCCCTGCCCGGCCCCAGCAACGTGACGGGCTCGCCGCAGCTCTGCAGCTCCCCGGACAGCAGCGACGTGTGGCGGGGAACCAGCATCGCCTCCCTCCGCCGAAAGGCGCTAGAGCACACAGTCTCCATGAGCTTCACCTAATGGCGTCTCCCTCGCGCCGCCCGCCCGCCTGCCCCGGCCGCGCCTCCCGCTTTCCCGCCCTTTTCTCCACCTCAGCCATGCCCCCCTCCCCCAGCTCGCGCGGATCGCACTGTGCCCGCCATTTTGTTTCTTAAAAAGAGGAGGGAACAACAAAACACCAGGCGACGACGACGACAACAACAGACGCTTACCAGGGAGTCGACTCAGGATCTGAAATCGGCGGACTGTTTGGTGGCCTGAGAAAGCGCGCCGCCGCCACGCACCCCCCGGGCGCAGACCGCATCCCACGCCTGCGGTGCTCCAAGGGCGGAGACACAACCCACGCGTGTCTTAATTACGATTTCAGAAATACCTAACTGTCGAAAGGACTCACTTGGACCTCATTTTAATGTCTCCTTCCGCCCCGCTCCGCCGAAACCCACCCCGTGAATGCTCCAGCCAGCCCTCTGTGGGGCTTTTCTATTTTTGAAAAGGCCTCAAGAACCACCACGTACACAGAAGAAATCTATATGTATACAAATAAAGATCCGAGTTTGTTGCAGGGGCTTTTGATAGAAGGGTTTCTTACCGGGCGTGTCTTGGGCTCTGGGGGGCTACCCGTGTGGTGGTGACGGAGGTGGAAGGTCAAGAGGGAAACGGAACCATTTTGATAATGCCTTTTTAAGTGATTGGGGGAGGGAGGGAGGGAGGAAGATTCAAACGAAGGTCCTTTTGGAAACTATTTGCTTTGTTTTGTTTGTTTTCAAGCACTTCCGTGTGTGGGGGGCGAGACGTTATGATTTAATGAACGGTTGAACTGCAGATTTGCTCGATTTCCCCCCTCCCCTTTGTTTCGGTTGTTGTCCCTATATAGGCTCTCCTGCTGCTCCCCCCCCCCACCTCTCCGAGCAGCAGGGGGAGAGAGAGGGAGAGAGAGAGAGATGCCTGCCGCAAGACACCTCCACCTTGGCAAAAGACTTTGTACAGATTAAAAACAAAAACAATCAGCTATTTTTCCCCCCTTTCTGCATGTGCTGGTCCAATCCCAGAGGACAGAAGCTATTTCGGAGAATGAACAAACAAATGTGAAATAGGATGTTTTGTGTAGATAAAGCATTCTTGTTACATACTGGTCGATTTGTGATATGTTTTAAAAAAAGAAAACTTAACTGTCTGTGCTTATTTATTATGGAATTTTGGGTTTCTTAATAAATGTTTGAGGCTATTATAAAGCATATGATTTCACTTTTCCCGAAAAGTTTCTACCAAGTTAATGTAAATGGATAAATAAAAATCCTTCCAGTCTGCGATAATGAGAGTGAGAAGAAGAATGTCAAAGGAGAGGCGGGGGGAAAAAGAGACCTCTTAACATTGGAGATGGAGGCGGGGGGGGGGGTAGTTGCCAGACATTTGGAAGTCGTTGGCTTGCTTTGAGCTTTGCAAGGGAGCCTCATAGCCACAAACCTCCACGCGAATAAACTTTACCTTCTCCCTGTGTCAGTGACTTTTAAACTCCCAAGAAGCCAGCTTTGGATGGGAATAGCAGCCAGGGACAACGGAAGACAAAGCAGGTAATTCATGTGCGCCTGGGCAAATGTCAATAGGAGGACTGGAGAGGATTGCAGCGAAGGTGGCAAAAGCCCCGCGTTTTGGTCCTTTGCCATTCACTCGTTTGGCCGCGGGACGACGAGCTAAAAGCCCGGAAGATTTGCAGATGGGTTTCAGTTTATGAAAATGCTGCCGGACTTGTTGATGGCGAGGAGTGACCCGCCTTAGTTAACGCGGCCAGTCCCCTCCCCGAGCTCAGGGTGTCTAACTAGATAAAACCACAGAAAAATTGCTAATCAGAAGCTGACGGGGGTGGGCGGGTTGAAGCAGTGACCGGGTGTTTTCTTTCATCTCCGCTGGCTAAAGGTTGTACGGGGGATGAAATGAAATTGACATTTATTTGGGAAAAAACAGAAGGGGCATTTGCAATAGATATTTCGCCCGGCTTTGAAATGAGCCGCTGCTATTGCTTTCATTACTGGCAAGGCTGATCTTTCGCACGGAAAACCTCCGCTTCACTTCCCTGTGCTCTTGGCGCACCTGGGCCTGAGTAAAGAGCAGGGAGCTTCCAGACATCATTCTTTTTTTTAAAAAACGGGATTCCCTCCGATCATTTGGATGGCCGCAGCAATTATGCCTCTCTTGATTACATGCCTGAGAGTGCCCCAGTCTTTCATAGAAGGGCCCTTGCTTGCTCCAGAGTGACTATTGCAACTGCTTCTTTAAGCTAAAACACATCAAAAGAAAGATACTGATTAAGGCTTGTCCAAACTGGGAATGAAATCACTTCGGTGACCTGGAGAAGGAGCACTTTGCCACCCCAAAAGCCATTCCAATGGAGCCCTTATAACTGGTTACTCTCCAGAGTCACATGATGGATGTGAGAAAGGTATCTTTCTGTAAATCTCAGCCTCCAGATGCAACATTCCTGCAGGCAGTAAACATAATCAGGCACGGAATACGATTTACACTGAGATTGTTCAAACACATGCAGCCATTTTGGACAAAAAATCTTAAAGCCCTGTGCTTCAAGCAAAAAAAATATTAATCCACCCTTCTGATAATACTCTAGAGCTCCACTGGCCCAGGAAATGACTACTGGTGAACAATTTATAATACAATTCTGTTGGAATATTTGTTATACTAAAATCCCATTTTTGCCCAAATGGAATGTTTTATTCAGTGATTTTAATTAAACATGCAGCATCCCTTCTATTTCAATCCACACTTAGCCTTCACGTATTCACCGCGTCAAAGGCCCATCCACTGGTGCACAGTGGCCTCTTCTGTAATATCAATGGCTGCTAGGGCTATCATATGATTGCCTAAGAATGGCACTTACATTAAGAGATTTTGACCCTTATGTAAAATTCTTTTAAAATCTCCAATTCCCATTTTATTGTACATGTCATCCTTCCAGTGAGCCTTTCATTCTCTCATTTCAATTTTCTGCCTTATAAACATGTTTTAGAAATAAAATACCATTAACACTACTCACCTAATCATGTTTGTCTGATGTTCTCAAGAACAAGGGAAAGTTCTTTTCCGTGCATTTGTCTTCTAGTAAACTCTTCAGATTAAAAATATTGAAGTACACATTCTTTTGGTTTGAGGGTATGTTTAGTTGTTGGTTTAGTCATGAATTCACTAGGTGACCTTAGGATAGCTACTCTTTTCTTAGCCTCAAAGGGCCTTTTCATGCATCAGGCACTGTAAACATAGATGGAGGCTACAGCCACTCATTGCTCCCTGACTAGCCTAGCACTATATGACATATATTTGCAAAATATCTCATTGCATCCACACTCTAGATGTACCTCATAGTTATAGTTTTAGATATACATCATAGACATATGCTTCAGTTGGTGATTTGCCCCTGCACCATGAGAATTAAAAAAATGTTAACTTTCCATGCCGTATTAAATTATTGATATATCTAATGTGAAATGCTTTGAGTACTCCAATTGAGAGTTAATATTTAAAAATAATATATGCCAAGTGTACTACATTTTCCTTTAAGCAGAATTAGATGGTTATCATAACCACGCCATCTTGATAGAAAATCCCACTGACTAAGTAAATCTGTTTAAGACTAAAAGATGAATCCCATGGAAGTTAATCAGTTTAACACAAAATACCGCTGTTTGCCTAGAATTTGGTTTATCAATCAATTAAGCCTATAGGCAACTTGTTATGGATTCAAGGCAAATAGGTTGTCCCATTGCCATCATCAACTAATATATAACAGTGCCATCCTAAACAAAGGTACACCCTTCCAAGGTCATTCATGTCAATAGATTTAGAAAGTGGCCATTCATTTTAGAATTGCACTATGAATTACATAAATTTATAGCTGAAGCACTGATCTGACTGCCCTCACTGAAATAAAGCTGTCTACATATCCTGTAGCTTTCAACGGGTGAGCCAATAGCCATCCTGTTCCCACAGTGGAAGTAGTTCTGTTGTATCCACATCAATATAAGGCATTCTTATATACTCCCTCTTCCATCCACCCATTTGAAATCCTGTGTAAGAGTTGACTCACGTCTGCTTTAGGAGTGCCATAGCAACTCTCTCTCTGCTCCTCCCAAAGTGCAGCAAAGGATGTTTACAAGCATGCTAATTTTACAGTCTTTTTATATAGCTTTAAGCGAGACAGGTTTATGATGTAAGCATGTAATAAAATATACTCTACAAGAGCTTTAAACAAACACACACACATGTTTTTAAAGCATTAGGTGGAGATGGGCTCTTAGGTTGGGGGTGGTGGGTAATACCAAGCCAAAAGGTACAACTCTTCACTAATGGAAAAAATGGCAAGGCACTGTGAAGACTCTTCTACTTAATTATGCTTCCCAAAATATCCATCATGTTCTCAAGGGTTTAATGAAAAATGTTGTCCTGATTCTGAACAAGGCTTCTTGGCCTCACTCAACCTGGATGCAACATTTGTTTCCATGGCAATAGATACTTGCCTTATAAGAAGGCCTGGAAATCTGTGGAATCCATCAGATCCCGAGTACAAAGAAGAGCTTTACCTGCCACCTGACAAGGCTAAAATGGATGTGCTTAATCTGGAATTGAGAGATTGAAAAGAACATGAGGTCAACATATTAAGAGAGTATTTTAAATACATTTCCCCCCTAAACCAAAACATCCCTGTATGATTCCGGTTTTGTTGTGAAACTCCTTTGACAACGGGGAAACTGACCCTGACAGCAGCTTGTTGAAGATCCCTCCCGGCTCATGGCTACAGACTGAATGTCTAGCTTAGACACCAATTTCATATCCAGCTTAAGTCAATTTCATTGCAGTAGACTGGCAACTGTTTTATACATCACAAAAAATATATAATTTTTTTCTCAGTACCCTGAATTTTTCAAAGACAGGCTTAAGAGACTAGAAAAAACAATGTCTTCATGTGGAAATCAGTTCAAAGGATACATGTAGATAATCTTTGATGCTTTCACATGTGGGTTATTTGTTTGTATACATGGGAAACCTTTGCTCTGACTTTCACATGAAAGCACTTTTTTTTCTGATCTCTTAAGCCTGTCTTTGAAAAATTCAGAGTGCTGCCTTGTATACATACAAGCAAATAACCCACACGTAAGAGCACCAAGCAGGATGCTCTACACATATCTTTTGCACTGAGTACAGTGTTCACACATATGTATAAAGCAAAGATACCATCTATGATATTATCAGACAGAGCTTTAATGTATTTCAATAACATAGGCTCTGCAACAATAGATCATACAGATGACTGCTGCTATGCACATGTGAATATGACTGCCCAGTCTGGACTGGGCAGTCAACATGGCCCTGGAGCAAGCCTAGCTGAGTGGACCCCATGGTGCTACAAGCCAAACCCTCGGGTCAGTGCTGCCAACAGTAGACATTGACTGTTGCCTCGTCCAGCAAAATGACAGCAATTCAGGAGAAGACAATTGGTGAGCTGATACCTAATACTGTTGTCAAAGAAGAGACTGAGCTTTATGGCCCTTGAATTGCTGGTAGAATCAGTGGGGCTTGATTCTGCTTGTCCTGGGCCACCTATGGGAGTAGCCCAATGAGAAGTTTCCCTGAAAATTAAATGGCTGGTCCTCCTTCAATGCATACACATACAAAGCTGCATCAACTTCATGTGGATCTTCCTTGACTTAATGGGGTAAAAACATATACAAAACTAAGGCATATGAACAATGTCTGCAATGAATCCCAATGGAAGCACAGCTGCTGTATTTTTTGCATCTCTGTGTTATCAGTCACATGTCAGATCAGCAATGCAAGCCTAAGCCTGCCTATTCAGAAATAAATTCCACCAAGCTCAATGGGACTTACTCTCTCGTAAGTGTGTTTGCAATGGCAGCTTTCAACGTGTAAAAACAAGAGAGAGGTAACTTTAAAACTGCATAGACTTTTAAATTAGATATGCATGGATGGACCTGAAAAAGCAAAATAAACAGCACCCCACAACCGTCTCCAAAGGAAAGACTGACTGAAGCGTGATAAAAGGGGCTTCAGTAATTCTGCAATTTTTGTCAGTATGTGCAATTACCCAGTGCCACCCAATGAGCCTGTGAGGTTGGGGTAGGGTTACAACTTGCCTATCCATCTTTAGTCCCGGTGAGAAAGGTGGGCTATATATGCCTGCATCCAACCTAAGAACGCTATAGAAATATTTCTGCAAATTATAAAACAACAGCTGGGTAACATAAAGAATATTTCTGTCTAGACTGCATTTAACTTCTATGAAGCTTCACTTTGTTGTTGGACTGAACTTGAAAAAGCTAGGCATGCTTGCTTACCAGTTCTAATATTTATCAATCTTCAACATGGTTCAATTATTTGTAAGTAGATATTGATTTCTTTTGTGCTGGCCTGGCTAGCCCAGGCTAGCCTGATCTCATCAGATATCAGAAGCTAAACAGCGTTCAGCCTTGATTACTATTTGGATGGGAGACCACCAAGGAAGCCCAGGGTTTTGCTATGCAGTGGCAAGTCAGCTCAAAATTATCTCAAGCCTTGAAAACACTACTGCCAGAAGTCAGCTGTGAGGCTTGTCAGCAACCCCCCCCAAAAAAACTTTCTTTGTCAGCATTCTTATAGACACATTGATTCCCCTTTTGATATTGCCTTGTTTTCAAAGTCTATGGATAATTGTATGCCTAAGGAAAAAAACTCTGATTTGCCCCTTCCTCAGGGGAACATTAATATCTTGCTCATCTTGTATCACAGAACCAGGAGGGGCAGCAAATACCACCAATAGATTGTGTTGTTTTTTGCCTGGCAAATTATAAACTGAAAAAATAGAACTAGCCTGTTAAAGCAAAGAAGACTACACTTGAAGATTTTCAATGCCACTTCCTGCTTGATTGTATAATTGCCTCTGCTGAGCCATAATTAATAATTGCAGAAGCATTGGGAAAGGAATGCTACCAAATAGATTGTGCTATTTTAGTATCACCAGCAATCATCCTTGCCACTGGCAACAAAAAAATGTGTATTAATTTGTGTTGTGCACTTTAAATTTTCATGTTCGGAATAAAAGCCTCAGAACATGAAAATGTCTCTTGCAGTAATGGAGTGAAGGCAGTTAACCTGTCAGATGAAAGTGCATAACCTTCCTTTTCTCCTTTTCATGACAAAGATAATCTCATCTGAGGACATTTATGTGAAGAAATAGAACCCTGGCATGGGGAGACCCCTGGATCATTAATCCTGGCATCTACTTCCTACAGAGTTCTTTGATTAGTTAGATTCATTCATTGGATATTTCAGAGCAGTCCTTCCCTCCATTTGTCACTATTGGGGCTAGGTTCACTGAGTTCAGGCTAAACTGAGACAGAAGTGATGTTTATTAGTAGTGTGGTAATATGGAATACCTAATAATTCAGCACAAATATCTCATCTGGGAAAAAAGCAGCAGCAGTAGCTGGTTCTGAAGCCTAACACAGGATGCAGCTGTATCTGGAAAGAACTGTATGTGCTTAAGTAATTGAGTATGTATTTTTGTATTAAAATGAGGCAGAAAGAAGTCAAGGGGCTTAACAGATTCCCCCTACCATGGTTCCTTGTGGGTCCCCAACTTGTACAAGCCTATATAGGAATGGTCATGACATCTTGTGCACAGTGTTCCCTCTAAGCCAGTGGTTCCCAACCTCCCTAATGCCTCAGCCCTTTAATAAAGGTCCTCATGTTGGGGTGACCCCCAACCATAAAATTATGCAAGTGTTCTTTCACAGATATTAAACTGAAACTGACCAATGTCATGAAGATCCATTGTTCATGATTGTATATAAATTGGTTATAAATTGTATATGGTGCCTTCAGGAGGAGCGGTAACAGTTGTGGCGCCCCCCCCCCGGCCAAGCTACTCTCCCTGCTGCAATCCCTATGAAAGGGTTGTTCAACCCCCCAAAGGGGTCCTGACCCCCAGGTTGAGGACCATTGCTCTAAGCGGTATGCATGAGTGGCCACTAATTAACACAGGAAGCCCTGCTCAGCAGCAATCTGGAGCTGTATAGGTTCTTGTCCTGCCAATTGCTAATTTTAAGATTACAGATTATGTTCTGCTCAGGATGTGAACTGCTCCACTCAGTAGGGGGGGAAAGAAAGAGAACATTGCTTGCGCATGGTACTTGCAAAGATGATACCTAGATAAGTCAGCTCAGGAAATTAGGTCTGTTTCGAGTTTTATTACTTTAAAATTTAAATGATGATGATGTCATCCGTTTAGTCATGTCTGACTCTCGGCGATTCTATAGAAAAGTCTTTGCCATGTGTCCCTGTCTCTGACTGCTTCTTTTAATTGGTTCATGGCCATCCCTGTATCAGCTTTGATCGTGTCGAACCAGTGGATCCTTTGGCGACCATGTTTCCTTTTACCTCTGACCATGCCGGGCATTAATGATTTTTCTAGCAAGTTTGATCGCATGATGTGTCCAAAGTAAGTGAGCTTTAGCCGTAATATCTTTCCTTCTAATGAGATAGCTGGTTTGCTCCTCTCTAAAACCATCTTGTTGGTAACTTTGGCTGTATTCACAGCATTCTTATCCAACACCATAATTCTTACGCATCTATTCTCCTCCTGTCTTCCTTCTTCAGAGTCCAGTTTTCGCATCCATAGGTTGTTATGAGGAAGACAATGGCGTTGACTAGACAGCACTTTGTATTAAGGCTGATAGCCTTACTCTTCCGTATTGGGTTCATGCCTAACATTGCGTTCCGGCCCAGTGTTATTTGCCATTTGATTTCACGGCTGCATCCACCACTTGGACTGATCTTAGAGCCAAGAAAGATGAAATCATCAATACATTCAATGTTTTCATTGTCAATTGTGACTTTGGTGCTTCTGCCAGTAGTCATGATCTTGGTCTTTTTGATATTTAGGTATAGGACCATCTTTTCACTTTCTTCTTTTAGTCTCTTTATTATCAGGGTCTTCAGATCACGCTCCGATTTAGCAAGGAGTGTTGTATCACCTGCATAGCGGAGATTATTGATGTTACAACCTCCAATTATGACTCAGATCATAAAATTTAAATAACAAAGGATGCAAGGGGCATTCTTCTGTTCAAAACCTCTGAAAGGAACTACAGGGGTGTTCCTCCTAATTTCAATAGAACTGCCAAAGGAGAACTTTCTTGTGGATCACGGTATTCACACAGATGGTTTTGTTTTGTCCAGCATTAGGTAGAAAATCTAAAGCACATTGGAAACAAAATAATTACAGTACAACCAATTATACTTATTCACAGTCAACACTTTTCCTTAGTACTACATGTAACAGCAATCATTCATGTATGTAGCTAGCATGGCATAGAATGGATAATACACATAGCTACTAGTTATGGTGACTGAGGGGAAACTCCATGTTCAATCAGCCTCTCAATCCCAGTGCCAGGAGACAACATCAGGTGAAGATCTTTATGGCCTTTGTTGGCCCTCTAGAAAAATTGGTTGACCACATGTGAGACAGGATGCTGTACTTAGATGGACCACTGGTTTGATCCAACAGGACTCTTCTTGTGCTTGTACAGGTTCCAATTCTAGATATACTTGTACCAAGTCAAATTTCTGTCTCTTTAAAAATATCTTGCTTGAGAGCTTATAGTAGGAAGCAATGCTATCTCTCTATCTCTATCTCTATCTCTATCTCTATCTCTATCTCTATCTCTATCTCTATCTCTATCTCTATCTCTATCTCTATCTCTATCTCTATCTCTATCTCTATCTCTATCTCTATCGCTATCTCTACCTCTACCTCTACCTCTATCTCTATCCATCCTTTTCTTTATTCTCCCTTACTCCTTTCCCTGCCAATTTATTAAAAATATACAGCTTTAATTCTCCCACTTCCTGGATCATTCCAATGAATTGTGATGCTTTGCTCTGACTTTTTGGTTGTCTAATATTTCACCTCATGGTTTCTGTCATGGCTGTTAACCTATTTACTGTGCAATTGTGATGGAGGGTTGTAATGTGAGGCACACTGCAATTATTCTGCCTAGAAATAGCTGTTAAATGCAAAATTGAGTCACATTTATACAAGGACTTTCAAGAGGCAGCATATAAATATCCTAAATAAATACATTTAAATCAGGTAGAAATCAATTTGAACTATCATGGATTTTGCTGAAGAACCTTGCAAATGTATAGTTGTATGGATGTGACAAGAATATACACTATGATATTTAAGCAGTTTATATTGATTCATATTTGTAGTGTAAGATGAGTTTGAGTCCAGCCAGGTTTTTTGCTACTCAGAAATGGAGGAAGGCATTCCTGTGACCACTAAAGAAGTCTATGTGAAGGATCATGAGATCTACATGTACAGTAGCTACACAGGACAGGGTCTTTCGTATAGGCCAGGCTGGGATTTCTTGACAGCCCTGGAAGGGTTTCCTGAATGGGTGGGAATTATTTTTTTATATTTTTAAAATAATTGTTAAACATTTATCTAGTGATATGATCATTTATGGTCATGTTGATCTGCCCCCCCATGGCCAATGATGGGCATGGAGAGGTTGGGAAGGGGAGGGGCCCCAGGTGGGTGTGTACACAGCTATGCTTCCCAACCATATTCTGCACAATCATGCCACTTCTGGAGTTTCTTGAAGCCTGAAACATGTTTCAGGGGTTTTTCAGCAGCAAAAAAACTGAAAAGGGCTGAAAAGGCAGCCATTATTTGTTTGTTATGATTGCTCTCTGTAAGTATTTGAAAGGTTATCATTTGGAGGAGGGCAGAGAGTGGTTCCACTGGCAGAAGAGGGTAGGACCCTCAATAATGTTTTAAGCTACATATATAATAGTATCGGCTAGCTATCAGGGCAAAAGTTCACACTCATAGTAGTTCAGCACTGAAATCAACTGCCTAAGGAGGTGTCAGTCTTCAAGCAGTGGCTAGTCATATACTTATAATGGATGCTTTAGACTGATCCTGCGTTGAACAGCAGGTTGGACTAGAAGGCCTGTATGGCCCCTTCCAACTCTATGGTTCTATGGTTTTTATGGCTCTATTATTCTATGATGGACTTGTCCACCATGAATTTGTCTAATCTTCCATTGAAGCTATTGAAGCTAATGAGCTTTTTAAATCCTGTGTCAAAGAATATTTTATAAGGCCTCTATATATGATCTGAACATGACTGAACATGCAGAGAGTATAAACAGGCATGAGTGTCTTGGCTCTTCCCCACCTCTGCATGAGCATGGCATGTATGCACAGAGGAAGCATTCATATGTATGCTCCCTCCTTTGATCAGGAATGTTAAGGAAGCAGAATCCAAGCAACTATTATTGGTATGCCCTTGGGGTTTTCAAACCAGTAGTCTGGTTTTCTTTTTTTAAGTTTTCCTTTGAACAGTTGACTTTCCTCATTCATAGCACAAATTGCTTCAAAAAACAGCCCACTATATAATATGGGGTTGAGAAACAGTTGTAAGCTTTCACTTTTGATGCACAGAACAGCTATGAAACATTTTTCAAACGTGAACTGGTTTGTTATCCAATGATCCCCACCAGTGTATCTCCTGGTGCCAACATCACTCTTCTGTTCTTCAATTACTTGACCAGAGATGCTACTGAGCTTGTTTAAGGAGGGTGGGGGGTGGAGAGTCAAGGCATGAATACAGCACATATGTATTTATTCTTCTATGAACAACCAAATTATATTTTCACATAGAAGTAGGGCAAACTGGACCAACTTTTTAAAACAAAAGAGCAAACTCACCTACGTTCCATTTTTCCAGTAGGAATCTTATTACTGAATTCATCTGGCCTCCCACAAAATAGGTAAGATCTATGCAATTGCCATGATACAGTAACCTGTTTTAAATCCAGGAGGCAGGCAGGAGAGTCTCCTGCAAGGTCCTGAGGGGCAGGGAGGAACAAGGAGGAGGAGGCTGATCCCCAGGAGTGGTATGGGCTGACCTAAACCCTTGGAGGATCCCATGGCCTAGGGGTACCCTGGTACTAGCCATGGAGGAGGCATTGGCTGAGCAGAAGGGATAAAAGGAATTGGGTAGGAAGGATATTGGAATTTTCCCAGTTGCCCAGAGATGCTAACTGGGAGAAGAAGGAATCAGGTGAAGCAAAGCACTTCCATTCTGAGACCTGTGGGGTCCACTGCTGGAGAAATGTGGAAGAAGCTGAGTGTGGCTAGGAGAAGCTTTACACACTCATACGGCATAAACTACCCGTAACTCCTAGGCTAGGCCTGCTGCAATGAAATGGACAAGACTATGCTCAGGTGGAACTTCTATTGTGGTTGAGAAGAAGAATGGTCTGGAGTGGATTAAGTCCAATCTCTTCAACAGAGGTTCAGGAATTAATTGAAAGCACATTTAGCTGATATCATATATGGCTAGCCTTCAGTCTGGACTTTATTAGCAAGATGAACATAAAGGGCCAAACTAGAGACAATTCTGGAAATCTATTACTTGAATTCCAGTTTCTTTACTCTTTTAAAAGCAGTAGTGGGGAGAGGAATAAATCGATTTCAGCCTGCATTACTGGGGAATTAAGGCTTAACAATATTTTACCCCATGTAACTATCTTCCACAGTGATATTTGTTATGCAGGGAGAAACAGGCCCCTAACATGTTGGTCTTCTGCTTTAATCAAACTGGCCTCAACTAGAGCCATGGACGTTTTTGCCCCAGCATGGTAGAACACTCTCTTAAGTGAGATCAGAGTCCTTCAGGACCTTAAAGAGTTCTGCAGAGCTTATAAAATGGAGCTGTTCCATGAGGCCTATGGTTGAGGCTCAATAAATATCCATGAACAAAACTGGCCTCCCTACTGAAGCCCCATTCATTCCACCTGGGACAGCTAAGATTTTTCTGCCTTCTTACCCTCCTCCTGCTGAAAGATTAGAAATAGGCACTTAAGGAAAAAAACTATTTTAGCTGTTAAGATTTTTATTATTTGTTGTAGGCTATATTTTCATATTTTCCTATATTATCTGTCATATGTAGTTTGATGTAAAGTCTGTAGAGGAAGGGTGAGTAACAAATATAATAAATAATAATACTAAAATATATAATTTAGTTTGCAGTCTCCATGTTTTGGAAAGAAAGGAAAAAAGAGCCCCTCAACACGGACAAACTATACATGACTGTGCATAATGTATAATTTGGTCCTTATTGGCACAGCAACTGCTTTACAAATGTGTGGTCACAAATTTAGTCCCCAGGATCTCCAACCTAAAGGTCTCAGTAAATGCAGGTGAGGCAGCAAGACCTCTTCTTCTAGTCCTGAAGAGCTGCTGCCACTCAAAGTGCTGAGCTGGCTAGACCAATGGCCCTCTTCAGTCCAAGGCAATAACATCTGTGTGTGTTTTTTAAAACTTTTATTGGTGAATGCGCACGTGCAGACATTCAAGTGGACTTATTTCTCTATCAAGCCAAACTGAGCAAAAAGTCTTGCTTCAAGAGTACTTCTGATTGTTGGGCTGTTGCTGTTGTGAGGAAGGAGGATGTATCTATGCATATGCAGGCGATGCAATGTTGAAGAGTTTAACAAAATATTCTTCCATTTCCCCATATTAAAAATACATTAAAAATAAATAACTATGAAACTGAAACGGCACATGGTTTAGTTAAAACCTCATCTTGAAGCTGCATCATAAAAAAAATCCCCCACCAAGCTCTAATTCTGAGAACACTAGGAATGGGGGAAAAATTACTACCACTAGTAACAGATGTGAAATTACATTAGATAAATATAATCATTAGTTTCAGTCTCACCCTGGTTAATTTGTTTGTGGAAATGTGCAACCCATTATTCATTAGGTAATTTTTCACACATTGATTAGAAAGCCATGTCGAATTGTGAGCCCCGCACATTTGGGCTTACCTATCTTGCAGTGAACTGTACCGCTTACAATAGTGGAAATGGGGGACAAAATGTTTATCTCAGGCTGATTTTGTGCCAATAAATAAAGTAAATCAATAGCCAGTGAAGTGTGAACGACATTTCTCTGCTGTATAATATGGTTTTGGGGGCAATTTGACATGCTACAAGCGGAAACAAGGGTCTTGAACAGAAAGGTAATAAAAGCAAATCATGCTGGTAAATGTTATTGAAGTCCTGTGTTTTTCTATACTTGGACAGCTTTAGGATGTGAAAAATAATGCACATAAAATTACAAAAACAATGAGGCACTCCCAAAATTTATAAGCTCACTGGATCGTCTTAAGACATTTTACGCACAGATACGATGACAGAACCTAATATAAACCAGAACCAACGGAGAATCCTTGTTTCAAAGGATGTATTTCTCAAAGGAGTATATAAATGTAATACTTTCCCCATGGGATTCTCTTGCAATTTTCCATACATAGAGTATAAAGAGAAATTCTAGATATGTTGAACAGTAAAGCTCTTTTGGATCTAGAAATGTATGGATAGACCAACAAGTATGGTCAGAAATGAGACATCCACCTTGAATGGTACAGTTGTGGACTAAAATATGAGACAATGAAAAGCAATCATGCTGGAGAACGAGGCTTCTTGGATTGTCAGTGTTAGCCAGTCAGGACTGCTATTCAGCAGCTAGTTGTGTGACATTTTAGCTCAGGGTTGAAAACCAGGAAGGAAGTTATAGCAGCTACTCCTACATATTCTGTGGAACTAGAAGCAGGTAGTTGCATGGTTTGTATTTCATGGGAAGGCATGTAAATGCATTTGAATGATCTGCAAGTCTGGTCATTTCTTTTTCTGCAGTTTTGTGTCTTCATAATTTTTCAGAGCCAACCCCTAATAGAACTAAACAGGGATAATTTAGACAGCAGTTTGGCGAAATCAGTCTAGAAGAATGAAAATCAGCTCTAGCTTCTAAGCCAATGATTGCCATTGATTTCTTCTGTGGCCTTTGACGTTTTCCTCCCTTGTCGCTTCTGCAAGTTTTCATCAAGTAATGGCCTACATGTGTGAAACACCACAGACGGAGCTTTCTTGTGGCATCACACCTTTCTACCCAGGGAAACATTTCACCTGAAAGTCGGTAAGTGTCGAGGCATCAGGTGATATGTTATCGAAGGACATCTGTGCAACAGATAATCAATGCTTGCAGGGTAATGTTAAACAGGTCTACTCTGAATCCTACTTATGTTTGTTCAGTTGCACTTTCTCTTGGGAAAGGGGGCTTAAGATGGCAATGTTAGTCTCTAAAACTGGACGATGTCATGAATTTGTATCAAGTTCTTACCTATCACCTTTCTAAGAGATTACAGCTCAGGTGCTGAAGAAGGAACGATATAACACATTACTAAATTAATATGTCCAAAACTGTAGGAGCAAAGATCAGATAGTCGCAGACCTAAAATTCTTTTAAGGTTCTAATTTGTGTTCATTCAAACACCTTCAAAATTTTGGGGCAGAGAAAACAGGACAGATTTAAATTTCTCATTTAGTTCTATTAGCAGCCATTAAAATGTTCCTTGTTAATTACAGAGATAGGCAATCAACTGCTAGAAGCAAAGATATCTCTCTCAGTGCTTTCAAAAACCATAACCCCCCACTCTTCCTATAAAATTGTTTTATAGAGATGGAGAAGAAGGGGAGGGGGACCATGGCCATCTATGATCTTGGCAGGATTCAGGGACCCCTATCAGTCTCTTATTATTATTTATACCCGGACTCTTGATCGAGTGATTTTCAAGCCAGTTTATGTTAAAAACAATCCAAGATACGTGACAAAATGTGGGTGCTGTTCCTGGCTCCTTCCTTGGCAGCTGAAGAGCTTAGACAGAACTTCTACAAACAAGATGTTAACAGCAACATTCTGAACAGTGTTATACTCTTCTAAACCCATTGAAGTTAAGGAGCATAGAAGGAGGCAAGTCTGCTTAGGATACCTCCTTTAAAACATCTATTCCTGTTATCACTGCTAAAGCTGTCATACAGAAGACATAGTTGCCCTTCCCATAGGAAGTATGCTACTCCCCCCCCCAAAAAAAGAGAAAGGTAGCTAAAATGGCAAACCTCTGAAAATTGGGGACCTAAAAAGGAAACCAGTGTATTGGATGTCATGGGAATCCACAATACAAAACAAAACAAAAGCCAGTGATCCTAGTGGTTATACTTAATGCCGCGGGAGCCCCCCAGCTCCGTTTTGTTGGATCCCAGCCTTTCTAAACCACTTCCAGTTGTTGCTTGAGGCCTCAGATGTTTTCTTTTTAAATCCAGATTAAAATAATTTGAGGTTTCCACATAATGCAGGCTGCATTAAAGCAATTAACATTTAATTAAAAACAGGTTTTCCTCGGCAGGTCAGGTTGTGAAGGGCTCAGCTCTGTTGCCATAGAAAAGGGAGAAGGAGGGGGGAGGGCTGAGCTGTTTGGTTTCCAGCGAAGGAGCAGCTGTATTGTAATGACGACAAGCTGAAATCATTCCTGGAAGGACCTGTGGAGCCCCAGGATGAGAGGTTGTCAGTGTCGCAGAGACCGTTTAAGACTGCTGGAGAATGTCATTTTCTTTACAAATTCTGTGCCTTGATGTTAGAGAGTTTTTAATTGCCTGACTGCAGAGATTTAACATTCATTCTGGTGAGCAGAAAATTAATTTAACTCATTGGTTTCTGGCATCTTCTGAGTTTTAGAAATACAGGTTTTACTGCTTCCTGAATTTGTTGTTCCATTTTGCATTTTCACTAGGATTTTCCTTGACAAATTTGGGATATCTATTGTATCTGTCTTTGTAGGGTTATAATAAATGAAGCACTTTCACATACCTTGATTTGTGGCTCTCACTATTTATTTGCTACAACCAGGAGTGGCTTAAGGATTTGCAGGGCCTAGCACTAGAGCCAGTTTAAGGATTCGCGGGGTCCTAGTAAAGTATAATTTTGGCTGGAAAAGCCAGACTGGGGGCAGAGGGGGTCCCCACAATGGAAAAGGATGCCACTCCAAGTGTCTTTAAAGAAGGAAAAGGGGGGAGGAGAGAGGCTACGGCCCTGATCCATGGGGGAGAGGCATTGTGCAGGGCCCCTATAAGTGCAGGAACCATAACACAGGCTACATGTACTACATGGATAAACCAGCACTGGGCCACAACTGGTATGCTGGATTTCCCACCATCTTTATTATGGCATTGTTTAGTTATACAATAACCCTATGAGATAGGATAGGCTGTGCCAGAGACTCCAGGATTTGAACTGGAGACCTTCAGTTCTGAAGTTCAGATATAGCCCACTGGGATGTTCTTCCTTCTGCACTTGCCAGGTCTGAAGATCAGTGCTTTCTGTGTGCTCCGATCTCTGCCTTCCCAACTCAAGCTATGAGCCTGACTTTGCAGAACTTCTAGGTCTACATCTGGATACGGCTGAAACAGTCATGGTCAAGAGACAGGTGTGTCTTTCCCAAAGCTGTTCAGTGAGTTCAGGATCAATTAATGTTTCATTTTGGAATGAAGCATTAAAAAAACTGCCACATTGTCGATTGCCTTTCAATGTCCAGGTTTCTCTGCTGTGACTGCAGCAGTGGGGACCCAATCCTCTTTGATCCTGCACAGCTGTGGATTCCTTGTGACTCCTGCAGTTCATTCTTAATATCAACCCTACTAATTAATTAGGAGGCATTCAAATCAGTGCTTAAAGCTTTAATTGTGTGGTTGAGCTGATTAAAGCTTGAAAACCTAAGGTGTTCCTTTAAACACTCTGAAGTCATTTTAATTATTAGGAGGAAAATATTGTGTAAAAGTGACCATCCATTGAAAATATCATTTTATTGTTTTCCTCTCTTTTTGGAGAGCCTTGAGCATTTACTAGCCCATTAAGCTTCCTTATTAAGCTAAATTCATAGTCTAATGCAGGATTGTTTACTTTGACTGGTTGCAGCTATCAGCTTGGTGTAGTGGTTAGGACTTCTAATCTGGCAAACTGGGTTTGATTCCTTGCTCCCTCACATGCAACCAGCTGGGTGACCTTGGGCTTGCCACAGCACTGATAAAGCTGTTCTGACCGAGCAGTAATATCAGGGCTCTCTCAGCCTCACCTACCTCACAGGGTGAGTGTTGTGGGGAGAGGAGAGGAGAGGGAAGGCGATTGTAAGCCGCTTTGAGACTCCTTTGGGTAGAGAAAAGCGGCATATAAGAACCAACTCTTCTTCTTCTAACTGTGACTGAGATCCTCAAGCTGAAGATGGCACAGATCAAACTTGCAATGTCATATGCAAAGTGTGTGGCTGAGACACTATCTCTCCCCAACTTTGAATGGAGAGCCTCACCTCAAAACTTGCTATTAACATACTTTGCTCTATGCACCTGTGTGCCAGATGAACCTCAGTTTGAACAATTTCATAGCCTGACTGGATTCATTTACCTGGTTCCAATGCTGACTGCCTCTCATAAGCTTATAATGCAAGAGCTTCTTACTGTATTGGCAGAGAGTCATATTTTATTATTACTATTCAGATCTCTATCCTTTTTCCTTGGCACAAGGTGAGTTACAGAATGTTCCTAAAATTCTAGAACCAGTGGACCATCATCAACGAATGTGGAGTATCAGAGAGCATATGTATACTTGCTGTCTCACCTCCCTTCTACCACAAGGGTATTGCACAGGAATTAATGGGCTCCATTCATGAGAGCTTCAGTGTGGTTGAACGTTTCCATGTTCAATGTGTCACGTAATAGCTGTGATCATCAAGTGACAAAAATTCCCATGTAAATTTACTTACATGCTTAGACACTGTAGGGTTCCCCCCACCCCTTGTGTGATCTATTTCAAAGTTGTCAAGCGCTCAGGGCCATTTAACGTTGCTTGTAAACTGACTTTGCAAGGCCCATATGCTGTAAATTGGCTACCATGGCTTTCCTTCCATACTTCCATTTTTCTTTTGTTTCATCATTATTATAAAAAATTGGTAGACTGATAAGATTACAAGTCCAGGGCAAAACTAATCAAACGTTTAGTGTAAGGACATTTAAATATTTAAACAGATGGTTCCCTGTGACCTTACACGTCTCCTTTATAAATGTATGTACTGTCTTATAGAACCATCTGCATCCTAATATGCAGGTCATATGTTTCCAAGTGTTCCCTCGTTAGCCAGCGGAAAACTCCAACTCCATCTCCTGCTTACTGCAGGTTCAAATATTACTCTCCATTACTTTGGTGTGACTTCGATTGACACTGTGTGGGAATGGACACTGTAAATTATTCCACAGTGTCATGAAGCTCCCATATTTTATCATGCCATGTATCCTTTTTAAAAATTGTGAACCAACCACTGGTGGGAATTTGCATTGTGACTTTCTGAATTAGATGCAAGCAATTTGTAATTTGAGAACAGACGGCATTCTGAATCCGAGAATGTGCATTGAAAATGTGAAGGTATTTCTTATTGCCTCATGATGCCTCAGGTTGGATAAGTTGCTTGCTTATGTTATTTATTATTTTTACTTCATAGTTACCTCATACGCCACTAAATCCTCTTAATTATGCCCCCAAATATCCTGTATCAGTGCTGAATTATTGTCATGTTTGTGCTACAGTCATCGTCTCACATGAGGATTAAGGTAAGTCTTGCTTCAGTCATGTTTATAATGAGGATTTAAAACCATTGTTGGCCAGAGGGCTCATTTGCATTACAAATAACCTCTCTTTGATTGTTCTTCTTCTGCACTGACTATGACCAGATAGTCACATAAAATAGATACATGAGACACTGAGAAAGGCAATTGAACTGCCAATAGGAAAGCACTCCAAAGCCACAACTAATGTCACCCCAAACCTACATTGTTGTTTATTTATGTGTTTATTTTATTTAAAACATGTCTGTGCCACCTTTCTACACATGGGCTCAGGCAATTTAGAATTACAACTTTGAAAATCCAGTAGCAACCAGATACAATTAAAGACAGAAAAACAAACCAAGAAACCAGCATCAGCAATGAAAAAGAGATCAACAGCATTTAAGGAAATGGACCCAGACTAACATTTTAACGAGTGCAAGGATTTCTGATCATAGAGTGCAGTTTTACTGCCTTCTGGCCCAAAATGCTTCTGAAATCTTGTTCCTGGGGATTCTCTCTTTTCCAAAACAGAATTTCAGGAGACCTTTGGGGCTGTCATGGGAGGAAGAGGTAGGAAAATTGTGCTCTGTGAGTAGAAGTTCTTGTGCTCACAGAAACGTTTAGTCTGGACTGAACACAAGGACAAGCTAGGTTTTTTTCTCACTTGATGCCTAAGGGACAAACACAGTTCTGCTATCTGGGCTATTGGATGGAAAAGGCCTTATTGTAGTAGTTAAGAGTGGTGTCCTTTTATCTGGAAAACTGGGTTTGATTCCTCACTCCTCCATATGCAGCCAGCAGGGTGCCCTTGGGTAGGTCACAATTCTGTCAGAGCTCTCTCAGCCTCACCTATCTCATAGGAGGTCTGTTGTGGGAAAGTGAAGGGTAGGCAGTTGTAAGCTGCTTTAAGACTCATTTAGATAGTAAAAAAGCAAGGTACCAAAAACCAGCTTGTTGTTGCCATCTCTTTCTTTCTTTTTATTTATATTTAGGCTTATAGGCCACCCTTCTCCAAACGGACTTGGGCGGCTTACAACTATTATCATCCTCTTCCTCTGCTATTACTTGTATTAACCCAAGCAAGTCCCCAGATGGACACCCAGATGAATGGGCATTATTGGCTAATGCTATTGCTGAAGAAATGCAAAAGCTGGGGAGACTGCCAAAGAGTCTTGTGTTTGGGTCCTATGAGCAAACTCATATTTCTGCAACTTGCCATTAAAACACCCTATATGAGATACATACTAGATTTGCTCTGGCCTGTCCATTTAGAATAGGATACATTTTAAGTTGTGCTAAAATTGAAGTAGATTCTTACTAGCCCAACTAATGCCTGGACTATTTACATTTTATTTGCAATCACTTTTACTGAGGTAGCTTAGTGGTAGAGCACATGCTTTGCATGCATAGAATCCCAGATTCAACAGCTGGAATAATCAGTTAAAAGAACTCAGCACGGCTATCAAAAAACAACAACACCTTTATGCTGCACTTAATATTTCTGGTAAGGCCTTGCAGGAGGAATGTGTCTCATACTTTAAGTGCCACTCAGCGCTTAACACCCACTCAGGATGGCTGTCCTGCCTCTGAGTGCCTCCTCCTCCAATTGGCTGGCTTGTCTGTCCAGCGGCCAGCCAATCACCTTCTGACCCCCACCCCTGACCGCCCCCTCCTCCTTCCACTTCCCTCCAAGGCTCGGAGGCTGCAGATCCCTGCCGTGTGAGAGCTGCCCCTGCCGGTGAGTTCCCTAGCAGTTGCCTGCGACCTTTTCAGATCCCGGGGGGAGGGGGGGCCATCCACACAGTTCTTCCACTCCACCCTCTTAATCTAGCGCCTGTTGTATTCCTGAATGCAACAGGCTTGGCCCCTAATGTTTCAATGAAGCCAATAGTCTGATGATATATAATAACGTCAATGATTTCTCTTGTTGAAATGTACATTTCCCAGATCAAGTTATCCATGCTGCCTAGTTAGTAGCATGGTCATGGCTCTTCTGAAAGGAAAGAGCACTAATTAATTTGGGATTTGCCATTCGCCAGTTTTGTGGTACTTTTCAGTTTTCCACGAAGTTCTCCTTTCTCTCTGTTCTTTATGTCTTTCCAACAATATATCAGTGATAAGGGGGGGAATGACAAAATTACCATGACAAACTGTTTGTAAAATGTATGCATCTTTGGTTCCAAGTTAAGGAGTTAAGAACAGGTGAATGAAAACTGGCATGCCAATAATTTATACTTCAATTAGAAACAAAATGCCAGAAATGGGTCATATGAGAACCCGTGAATAGTTGCACAGAATATTGTGTTTTAAGACTGACTGTAGATCTATGCTGGTGTCTGTAAAAGGGAGCATAATTAGCCCCCATCCTCTCAGTCATATCAGACTAAAGGTAATGGGGTGTAAGAAATGGTTCATTAGGCTCTCTCAAGTACTTTTACTGTGTCCATACTATTTATACCAGCAGAAAAAATTCAGTGTCTTTAAATATCAAGTCAGAGCATTTGCCCATGGTTTCTTTTGGTTCTAGACATAACACTGAGTAATGATCTTTTACAGTCAAGTGGTAGAAAAATGCACATGATTGAAAAATTAAGCACACCCCCTCCCCTTCCAAGAGCTGCATGTCACTCAAGGAATACACACAGATGCAAAATCTCTTCCCTTCACTAATGTCCTTGTATTTAATGTACGCACAGGAGGTGCTGGACAGTGCAGGATGTTAGTATATCAGTAATGCTCATAGCGCAACATGACTGATTTTAGCAGAAAAAGTATACCTCATTTACTTGGAGTTGCCTTGGGAACAGAAACTGAAAAAAACGTCACAAAGAGAATGAAGTCACAGTTCTCAGTGAGGGAATAAACCAGTGATTGGGCTATATCATTTCAGAGTTCCCTATGTGGTATGTCTGCTCACATGCTGAATATTCCTCAGTACAAAATAAATAAACAAAAACTCCCCCACAGAGAAAGCCGGTTTATTAGGGAGAAGGGTAAGCTACAACCCATATTCCTGACAGAAAACTATGCCAATGTGGAAGGATTGGGGGGAGGGGGATACAGAGGGCCATTTAATCATGTGAGTCTCCACATGACACCTGAAGGGTTTTTTTTTGGGGGGGGGAGTGTTCACCATCAGGTGGTACAGCTGTCCAAACAAAAGGGTGGGGGGAAGAAACCTTCCAAAGCATGATGTCGGATAAAAGTTCAGCAGCTCAGTGAGAACTAGTCTAAAGTTAAATTAGGACCCAAGGCTGTGTTGCTGGGCCTGGCCTGGCACCACTGGGAGACAGAAGGGCAGGGAAGATGGGGGAGGGGGAGGGTGTCATTGGCATTATTGTGATGTTGTTTCCAGGGGAAAACACATTTACTTGGAAAACCCAGAAACAATGACACACCTTTCTAGGCACTGTTGGAAAGTCTATGGTAAAATTAAAGAGTTTCCAGAAATTCCTACAGAGCACTGAATCACTTCTGGGTTTTCCCTGGAAATGATGCTATGCCATGGGACCAACAGCTATAGTGGTGGTGTTGGGAAACAGAAGCTGCATGCTGGCGACCCCCTTTCCCCACTGGCAGCCAAAGACCAAGGTACCTTTGGTACCACAGTGAAACAAACAAAGCCTAAGTGCAACCAATCTAATATGGTTCAGTTAGTAAAATTAATTGACCCAGCTTCAATTTAAAAATTAGCATTCACAAAAATGCAGGCTGTTGTCAGTCATCCCACTTCTTCTTCTTTCCCTTGACCAGAATACCAGTTTTGTGTATGATAGAACAACTAGATTGAATATTGTCTGCACATTTTCACTGAGATCACTGTCAGTAGCAGGGTTAGGAACCTGTTTTTTAAAAGATATGCTAAAATTTCAGGGGTAAGGCTTGGAATGTGCCTGAGGGAACACCCTCACTGCAGAATTCCTATGGCTCCCTTGGTACAATCCTAAGCAGAAATACATCTCTTTAAGTCCTAGGGGAAGAAGAAGAGCTGGTTAAATGTCTCTTTTCTCTAACCCAGTGGTCCCCAACCTCCGGTCTGTAGACCGGTCCCGGTCCGTAGATCAGTCGGTAACAGGCCCCGGATCCTCCTCATCCTCCTTCCTGGCTGCTGCCTCGGGGGCTGCCCTGCCACTCTGCCGCCAGCTCACCTTTGGTGCTTTCCCCAGCGGCTGGGGCTCCCCCTCGGCGTGGCACTGCGCAGCTGTGTTTTACCAACAGTTAGAACCCCTAACCACCCATGCCCCCCCAAGATAATAATAATAATAAGAAGAAAAGGTTTATCCTTCCACTTACAACCACCTTATCTGGGTCTTGGGCATTTAGATTCTGGTGGCAGCAGCAACTCCTTCTGCCCAACTCACACATGGTATGGGCTATCTCTCATTTAGCTCTGGCAGGTGCTGGTGCTGGCGGTGAGATGGTCATGATTTTGAGAACCCATCTTGGACCAGGGACCCAAAATCACTAATGCTGCCCCTGCCAAGGCCTTTAAGTTTAATGGATTTAGAAGCGTGTAGCTCTGCTTATGATCCCACGCCTATTGACTGTTTCCCAGTCAAAAACAGCGAATGCTATTCCATAATGCTGAGATCTATTTTTACATTTGTTGCAATTGTCGTTTGATTTTCCTTCATGGAGCTTAGAGTGGTGTGCACTGGACACATCTGAGTTTTCTTGTCTCTTTCCTGGTGGCCTGCTGTGTTCCTTATCTCACAAAGATGCCACTTGTCCCTAACACATAAAGAAGGCCCTTTGTAGCTGTGTGTACAGCTTGTGAAATGCTAGGTTCTACAGTTCCATGGAATAAGACAAATATGTTCAGGAGCAGAGTATAAAAGAGATAGGAAAGTATAGAAGCACTCTAAAGTTGGAAGAGGGGAGTGATTGCCCAAAGCAGTCGGGGAAAAGATAGGGTCGATTATGCCCTGCAACCAGATTGGGTCCAAATATTTGGATGATTTAGTGACATTCAAACAAATGAGATCATTGGCCCATTAAAGTCATTACTTGGAAGTAAATCCCACCGGATCCTATGAGAGATTCAAATGAATGTGGCTAGGACCACTGCCTAAATGGATTAAAATCAAGGTGCTGCAGCATAACAAAACTGTGGATCAAAATATATGGCTAGGGGGAAAAGATCTAAGTGGGAATAATGGCATGATCTCCTTTTAAAAGAAAAATTTAGATTAAGCTTCATGAAAAACTTCCTGACAGTCAAATCTGTATAACCGTGGAGCCATCTCTCGTGGGAAGGTGTGCAAGCCTCATCACATAACATGTTTAAAATGAGCCTGGACAAAGAACAGGGAAAACGAAGGGAAATATATAGTGCGGCTAGGAGTGGTTTGCTTCATGCGGCTTAATATTTGTGCCTCATCTATCTCAGAATTTGCTACAGCTGTAATTTCTAGTCAAATAAACTATCTTGACAAGGTCACAGGACATCCAAATAATAGCCCTTCCTTCATTAACATGTGTGTTAATCACCATATGACAGGAAAGGGTACCAAAACAGCAAATTGCAAGGTTTAATTTGAGTCCAGTTTTAGTTAATCCTAGGACCAGTTTTCAGCTAGGCCTGAAACATGTGAAATGGTAAAAAAGGAGGTATGTTAAGGTATGTAGAGAGTGCATTCCACTAACACAGCTAGTAGCTACTCTAACCCCCCCACTAACATAGCCAGTCTGTGTAGATCATACAACACCAAATTAATGTACAGAGCCCACTGCCACATGGTGTACTAATGGCCACTAGTTTTTGATGACTTTAAAGGAGTTTACGGCGGTTAAACAGAATCCTGTTTAGAGGTAACATATTGCTCAATGGTAGCTACTGAGAGTCAACAAGGCGAGGCCTTGTGTTTCTGCTTAGGAATCTTCCGATGTACTGGCTGGTAACTATGGGAGATAGGATCCTATTGGTCTGATGCAGAAGGTTCTTCTTAGGTTATCTGGGATTAGGGAACAGCTCATTTAGGCAAGAAGGAATGTGTTCAAGACAAGTCTGAGCTTGTACCTATTATTGTAGGAAATAAATGCAAAACTCTATTAGCTGCACAAACAGCTTTTAGTAATATGGGGAATATCTCTTTTGACAACCTTTCTGACTGGCACTGTAATCCTTAAAACACGCTGGCCTAAATGGAAGGACTTTGAATTAATTTGGTTGTAGCCAGTGCATACTGATGTGAAGGAAAGTACCAACTATGTTTGACAGTTCAATCTTCAGGTCAGTGAAGCTCGGTAATTAAAATATGGGACTTGGGAGAACTGGGTTCAGATGTGAACTTATTGGGGAAGTCATTATTTCTCAACCATTTCTTAATTCAGAGAGAGAACTCAGACTTCTTGTGCCTTCATAACCCAAATGTCTGAATCTTGAAAAGAGGGGCAATGGCTTGTCATACATGCAACGTAGAAGCACACAAAAATCCAGATATTGGATCTCCAGGTCCACAAAACTGTTGCACTGACAGGCATGTGAAGATCTCAGAACTCAACAGTTACCTCTGTAGTTTTTGTTCAGCTTTTAGCATCCACAGTAATGAAGAAAGTACTACAGGAGAATGTGATGCTATGACAAACCAAACTTTGGTGGTGTGATGGGGACAGGGGAGCAAGGGATCTCAATAAATAATTCAAAACTCCTCTAGGACAACCTTTTTTTCAATTGATTGAACTAAGAGATTGGCCCGGTGGCCATACTGTGTAAGGACAGGTAGGACAACCAGCTATTTAACATACAGGCAATGAATATCGTCACCCAGAATGAAAACACAATTAAGGCATGCTGATTAATTTGATATTTCAAGATGGAACGGTAATGGGAAATATGCATCTTCTTGAAAGAGGTATGGTATAATTACTTAGCTAGGCACAAAAATATACACCAGACACATCTCAGAGTTATTTCTGCAGCAACTCCCAGACGAGGTCATTAAAAAGAATAACCTGTCTACTAAGATTATAAACACTTTTACTGGCTTGTGTTCCTTTGCCCTCAGTGGTGGGGCTTGATCCACAGGCATTAACAGGTGAATATTTTTATTTTATACCATGCGTTGACCAATTTTTGCTTGCTTAATATGGTAATCTTAGTGCCTACAGTATCCATCAGGGCAGAATGGCCATTTAACTTAAAAGGAAATATCCTGGTGGGTGTCTGCTTTAGAGAACTATTGGTGGTCAGAAGAAAGAATAGCAAAGCTCTAGCAACTCTGCCAGAGTCTCAAGATCCAGGGCCTACACCCTACACTGGCAATGGTAATTGGTGTCGCTTCTCCAATTGTCTTTCCCCACACCGCTACCAGTTTTTCAGGAGGAAGCAATGTATGAGCTAATACCCACTGTTAGTACTGTTGAAGTGAGCAACCTCTGCAGCACCACAATGGCCACTCAACTTAGCTTGGTCGGGGGCCATTTTGACTTCCCAGACTACTCTTGCTATCCACTGATACAAGTTATAGAGATTAGTCATCCTCAGTGCTTTCAGAGCAGAACAGGGCTAAACAGGAATCTTGGAGTCATATTCACAAATACATAGGGAAATCTAGCATTTCACAAATCCTATTCACAAATCTATCTGCAGAAATCAATAATATAGTTTTACACAATATTATAGTTCCCATGTAATATTGTCCCATGTAAATGCTAACTTTGGAACAAAAATATGCTCTTGCTACCATAAAGGTAGCCCATAACAGAAGTGTGCCTCACGCAGAGACACCTGCATGCACAGAAGCCCTGGTTGGTACATGCAGAATCCAGCCTGGCAGAGACATACTATGTAGTCAGTAGGGCCCCTCAACAAACCTAGGAAGCCAGGCCAGGTCTCCGTCTGGTTTTGGCTTCACTAGATTTCTTTCTCTTGCCTAGAAAAGCCAGGCCAGATTTCCTTCTGGTCTGAACTGGACTAGAACCTTATCTTGTACCTCCTCCTTGCGCAACTAACTGAGCTATGGAAATCACCCCCACCCAGCCAAAAACCATTAGATTATCCATAGGAAAAGTATATTCCCCCAGGTACAAACTGCAACTTTTGTCTCTTTTGTCCTGTGCAATTTCTGCCTGACAGCATCTCCTGCCCCTAAATGTCTCCTATTATACTCCCCCCAGAGTCCTTCCAGATTAAACAATACAGGGCCATTAGCAATACATTATATCTAGCCAAGGTATTGTTCCACTTGGTGAGCTTACTCCATACCTCCCACTCTAGTGACCTCATATGCCAACCACCCTATCAGATTCATCCATAACTCACAACCAATCATCAATTGGTTGTGGGCAGGCACTGGGCTGGCCCAGGAATTTCAAATTCTATATTAAACCTTGCACACTCCCAAAGTGTGTGTATGTTGTGTTGATCCCTCCACACCCGGCATCCTTTCCACCCCTTATGTCGTCAACCCCATGTCTTTGCTGCTTGGACCCAAGACAGGTGCAGTATTTCCCTAATCTTTTCCCCCTGTACAATGTATGTTTTTGCTTGTGTATGTTTTGAATGTACCCCAATATTTCCCTCAAATAAATCCCCTTGAGTGTAAGCTTAATTGTCATTTTCATTTAAGAAGGGTTTCTTCCAGGGAATGGATCCCATAAAAATTGGTAGAAAAGATCATGCATTACCCAGGATCTTGCTGTATTCATGATTCCCCACAATTCCCTTTGAGAGATCCGATTTGGGTAACACTGTCAATGACCACAAAATATGTCAGAAATCATCTAAAATGCCTCTTGTTTAAGCCTCATTTAGTAGTTGTGATCTTTAAAGATGTGGCCCAAGTCCATACAGGGAGTTATGAGTCACTCTCAAAGATTGGCCCAAAATATATGGAAAGCAACAAAGATATCATTTCTGGAATTGTTCTGGACCAGACCTCATTTCTGCAGAAGATAAAACTGTCACTCAGGGGTCTCTCCACTCTAACTTTCCAGAGTTGACTTCTATCTCCTGGCTAAAGGCTATGGCCACAGAAAATCACCCCTTGGCTTGAATAAGAATAATATCTTGTAGAAAATCAGATGGTTAATATGAAATGGAACACTTTGGGTTGGATAGTTAACTAATTTGATTACATCAGTGTGGTCTCTTGCAATGGCAATTTAGCAATGATACAACTATAAGATAATTGAAATACAAGAGTTTGGGGACTACTCCAAGTTACACATAGACCATAAAACATGAACCCTTTAAAATACACAGACAAACTTGTTTACAACCACAGCCCAGATGCAGCAGTTGTGAATACCAGAAAATGTGCAGTCTATTTGTATAAGGGAGGGAAGTTAGCATGATATAGCCTGATCAGATCTAAGAAGCTAAGCAGGGTCAGGACTTGGACTATTGAGGCTGACTCTTCAGAAGAAGGTGATAGCCCACCACTTCAACTTTTCACTTGCCTTGAAAACTTCTTCCTGGGGCAACGATGCATCACTTATGAGTTGATGGTGCCTATGTACTCATTACTATAGATTCATGTACAAGAATAGGACTTTTGGTTTAGTCTAGTGTCACAAACTACCACCTTGTACTAGCATAGTAAGCCACTTCTGCTGATGTTGCCAGCAGTTACACTTACCCGATATTTTACAGTTTAGCAGTACATAAAACTGTTATGTAGCCCATGGCGTAGGATTTGAAAACCATAACCTTTCATAGAAACAACTGGTAGTATAGGAGGATGGATTGCTGCAGTTCCTACTAATATCAAGACTTCCCTGTATTAAGGTGTCAGGTGAAAATGTCCCTGAGACAGACGGGGCCTGCCTGGATCAGGATTAACCTTTCATGCAGCTGGGCAAGTCACTGTTTGGCCATCTTGATGCCTCATGTAGGGCAGAGCCCCAAAATGAAGCTAGAACTCGTGGTCTTAGGATAGGTATGAGTGATGTATCTATTTGGTTGTGATCTACAATTTTAGAGTGCTCTCAAGCCACTCACCAATTTTATTTTATTTACCTATGTTCTAGCAGGTAAACATAAATAAAATTTCATAGTGTAGCTTTCTCACAAACTTCCTGATCTAATAATTTTATGCAATGTGTACCATGTGAATTAAAAAAAACACATTTTTATAGCTTATTTTCCAATTCCTACTAGGAACATTTTCACCTCATTTTTTCCCTTCAAAATTCAGGGGAATTCCAGCACATTTTGCAATTAGTTAAGGATTATATTTCCTTATTTTTATTAATTTTATGTAAAGTGGGATTTATCAGCGGAGCATTCATTGACACTGACTTCAATTTATTCTGATGAAACTGACTGACATCTGTGTGTGCTGTTCATCAGTCATAATTTAAACCATTCTTAATTGCATTAAATGTAAATTAAGACATTCAATTTCAGCCATTATTTTTCATAAAACACTCTGAACTGAATTTTAGTGGGTCATGAGATCTTACGTTCAAGATAAATAGGGTAAATTCAAAACTTACCATTGATGTTCATATTTCACCCTTTGTCGACTGTATTTCTTTTGTAGTTTAGTAGATTGGAACAATTAATTTTAGCCATGATGGAAACATTATTGGTTAAGAATGATGTAGAGGATTTTTATGCCTCTCAAAACAGATGACTTTCTTATTTCAAGATCATGTTTGTTACTAAAGAATGTTATACATTTTGAGAATCAGCTTAATAAACTTTAGATTAAACAAAGTATGAATATTTTTAAATCTGTTTGAAAGGTAGGAGTGCAGCAAGAATAAGCTTTTCCAGATGAAAAACCTGTTTTGCAAGGATGGCCATGGTAACCTCGTTTCAAAGTAACAGTGGACTATGAATAGGAACAGGATTCATAACGGCTTAGATCACAATTTTTTTATTGAACACTGACTGGAAAAAATGGCAGGATTTTGTGTTAAATAGAAACTTTTCTTTCTTAAGAAAGAATTCTGTGTAACCCAAAAGCTTTTCTTCATAATATACCATTAGTTAATCAAATGTGTGAATCATGACAGCTATATCTAGTATCACTCTTTCAAACTCTTATGGCAAGACAGGTTTCTCTAGGACACCAGCGTCCATTGGCAACACATCTATTAAATAGCTTTCAGTTTTCTGTCAAGAAGAATGGTATGCACAAAAGAGTTTGTCTTCAAGTAAAATGAAAGAAGAAATCAAAAAGTTATATGTAATGGGTTTGTTTTCTTAAACGAGGACACTGATGGTAATTGGTAGAGAGTTTTAGTTCACCATTTGATTTATTCTAGCTGTGTTATCTAGAATCATAGAATCATAGATTTGGAAAGGGCCATACAGGCTACCTGATCCAACCCCCTGCTGAATGCAGGATCAGCCTAAAGCATCCAGGATAAGTATGTGTCCAGCCTTTGCTTGAAGACTGCCAGTGAGGTAGAACTCACCACCTTAGGCAGTCGATTCCACTGCTGAACTACTCTGACTGTGAAATCCCCCCCCCCCCGATATCTAGCTGATATCGTTCTACACATAGTTTAAAACCATTTCTCCGAGTCCTATCCTCTGCTGCCAACAGGAACCTTTCCCTGCTCTCCTCTAAGTGACAACCTTTTAAATACTTAAAGACATCAATCATGCCCCCTCTCAATCTCCTCTTCTCCAGGCTGAACATTCCCAGGTCCCTCAGCCTTTCCTCACAGGGCTTGGTCTCCAGGCCCTGGATCACTCTCGTCACTCTCCTTTGAACCCTCTCAATTTTGTCCACGTCCTTTTTGAAGTGAGGCCTCCAGAACTGCACACAATACTCCAGGTGGAGTCTGACCAATACAGAGAGACTATGACATCTTGTGATTTTGATTTGATGCCTCTGTTGATACAGCCCAAGACTGCATTAACCTTCTTTACCGCTGTATCACACTGTCTGCTCATATTTAGCTTACAGTCCACAAGTACCCCAAGACCACATTCACACATACTGCTACCCAGAAGTGTATCTCACATCCAATATGCATGCTTCTCATTTTTGTGACTCAGATGTAGAACTTTGCACTTCTCCTTATTGAATTGCATCTTGTTCTCATTTGCCCACTTTTCCAGCATGTTCAGATCTCATTGAATGCTTAACTCTATTTTCTGGGGTGTTTGCTACTCCTCCTAATTTGGTGTCAGCTAGAAAATTTAATGATCAGTTCCTGCACCCCTTCATCCAGATCACTGATAAAAATGTTGAAAAGTACCGGACCCAGTACTGAGTCCTGTGGCACTTCTCTGCTCACTTCCCTCCAATCTGATGAAATACCCTCTTACATGGGGGTCCTGAGAAGGGAGCTACCTGCATATATTGCAGTCAGAAGCACCCACTAGCTCAAGTCTGACCTTTATATACTCCTGCCAGAAGCATACACAAGTAGAAACTAGAAGAGTCTTAACTGAAGACAAGGATTACGTTGTTAGACATGCTCAAAAATTGTTTCAAGTATCTGATGAATAAGTGGGAAACTCAGCCAATTCTAAACACCAGGTTGGATCCAACATATTTTTCTCTAGTGAAAAAGAGAGGAATGGTCCCCTTTGACAACCAAAAATGTTATGCAAGGAGTCAGGGGACCTGTACAGACAAAAGCCATCGGTGACAGGGGCTATATTGTAAGAAGGGGAATTGGGTGAGAATGAGTGAGAAAGCTGGTTGGATCCATCCTTATTAGAAGAAGAGTTGGTTATTATATGCCATTTTACCCAAAGGAGTCTCAAAGTGGCTTACATTTGCCTTCCTTTTCCTCTCTCCACAACAGACACCCTGTAAGGTAGGTGAGGCTGAGAGAACCCTGATATTACTGCTCAGTCAGAAAAGCTTTATCAGTGCTGTGGCGAAGGCCAAGGTCAAAACATACTCTGAACTGCAGGATGACTACAAATAAATAACTTGCATATTCAATTATAAGTGTAATAGGTAAAGGTAAAGGTAAAGGTAAAGGTATCCCCTGTGCAAGCACTGAGTCATGTCTGACCCTTGGGGTGACGCCCTCTAGCGTTTTCATGGCAGACTCAATACGGGGTGGTTTGCCAGTGCCTTCCCCAGTCATGACCGTTTACCCCCCAGCAAGCTGGGTACTCATTTTACCGACCTCGGAAGGATGGAAGGCTGAGTCAACCTTGAGCCGGCTGCTGGGATCGAACTCCCAGCCTCATGGGCAAAGCTTTCAGACGGCTGCCTTACCACTCTGCGCCACAAGAGGCTCTTATATAAGTGTAATAGAGCTTGCAAATATGGTTATTGCTATTCCATTCTTAATTGGTTTCATTGTGTTACACATTCAATGAAATTTATATTAGGAAATTCTAAAACTTATATTGGGAAATCTTCATCTAGCTCCTAAGTTCTTGAAATCAGTTACAAATACCGCCAATTAGAAAAATGATTCTGGACATTCCTGTCCATTTGACTCCTTTTTTCGATCATTTGTAATACATTGCTGGCTCCCATACTAGTTAGACTATAACATCTACTGGTCTGAGTTGGGAACAGTATGAGCAAATTTAATAGGTCTCTATAAGTTCCCGATTCCTGCTGCTCAGTAGTTCAAAATCACAACACAGTTACTTCCTCTTATTCTTACTAGAAATCTTTAAGTTCCTTAAAAACTGCTTGGGTCCACAGAAACCACCCTCAAATATCCAGGAATTTTCCAAGCTGGAATTGCAACCTTATCAAAAACTAGAACTTGTGATCCTGGATGTCCTTAGACTTCTCTCATCCAAATAATAACCTGGGCTGATTTTGCTTAGTTTCTGAGATCTGACAAGATTGGGCCAGCCTGGGCTATCCAGGCTAGTTCTTGAGACTAGATCTGTTATTTGATAAATGGAGATCCCGTGTTCCTGCTTACATGGAGCGAGCCATTACTGGCCATCTGTCTCTGCTCAACTCTTGCTGTTAAAACCCCATCTGGTGGGACTTCATGGAATTGCAATGAGTCATATGCAGCTCAATGGCAAATGTAATACAACACTATGCACAAAAAATGCCAGCCAGAGAGGATGCTGTGCAGTGCAAACATGGGCTAAGTGTTCTGGTTGGAAAGTGTGTTCACCAGTTATTCTCAGTTCTTGTGGTCCCACACCATCCTGGTACCATCTTGGGAAACCAGATATATAAAGACAGCATGGAGGGATGAAGACTAAATGTAGAGTGCGGGCACAGAAATTGTGGCATCACCCAGACAAAACAACACCCCAGTTGGTTCAGATTTGAAATTCTGAAGAAATTTCATTTGGATTATTCACCCTTCCAAGGATTCCTATGAATTTACCCTCTGAACACACAATTCAATCACCTGTGGGCTTCTCCAGGTCATGTGGTTGACTACAGAAGGAAACAGGATGGAGGATCAGATGGTATTTTGGTCCTATCCAATAGGGATAGTTTTCCAATAGGGCTAGAAAAAATATGCTGGCCTCCATGACCGAAAGTCAATTACTTAGACAAACTTTCCAAGAACTCCATATGCCCCCCCCCATTCAGTGACCATCTAGAGGTCCCCGTAGAAAGGAGGTGGTTTGAATTAATAGGATTAATTATTTACTTCTAATGATTAATTTTAGAATTTTAAAACCTAAATTGGGATTTAATTTCATTACATATTTTCAACCTTTCTATAAGCCTCTGGGGAAGGGTATAAATCCAAAAATAAACAAATAAGTAAATATAAGCATCTTTTGTGCAGGAATGCATGTGATTCATGAAGTGTCTCTTACTCTCCTGTAAAGTGTAGGTAAGATTGGATCCCTGGGCAGAGATGAAGTTGGGCTTCAAAGTGATGAAGACGGTATATCTTGGCTTCTCTCCTTCCTGTAGTAAAATTTTTTTTATCTGACTATTATATACGACATTTACATTCCCATGTCAGTTGAACTGATGGAGAATGAAGTGTTGCAATAAGTCTGGAGATGGGTAGTGATGCAATCATCCTCCCCGTTTCTTGCTATTAATATATGTCTCTTACTCATTTTTAAAGATAGCCTAAATGAAAGTACTGAATATAAATGGCTTTTGTAAGTCATTCAGGTCAGTGAAGCATGTCATTGTTTGCATCTCGAGGCCCACGAAAGCCCCGGCTGGGTGACAGGCACACACTATATATTTTTCTCATAGATTAAAAAAAAAAAATCAAGCAACCCACAAACAGTATTTGGAGTGCTTAATGAAAATTAGAGGAGAATATTGTCTACAGTTAGTTTCTGAAGTTGGAAATGTTTTCATGGTATGACCTTATGAGATCATCTTTGGGCAGGATGGGATGCCTATATGCCAGCAACATATAAATTATTTCTCTGCCTATGCATTAGCAAAACGTTTGATGATGATTTATTTTGGGGTGCCCTGAAAGATGAAGTAAGTTCTTTCTAATATTAGCATTACTAATGATTTTAATGAGGCATTAAAATGTTGCAGGATTCTGGGCACATTTTTCTTTTTAGATATTATTTCATTAATAGTTTACATGAATATCCGGGGCAAAATTGATTAAGAAACCCGAAAGAATAATCCACAAACTGTCAGTGCTCCTAATACAGTAGTAATAGTAATAATACCTAACAAAGCAGTAACAATAATCAACATAATAATAACAGTAACAGTAATAATCCTAGAAAGGTTTGCTGGCTTTAGCTAAAGCTTGCTGGGAGCAGTGGCATATAAATTTAAATTAATAATAATAATTATTATAATTATACAGTGCAATCCTATTCAGAGTAGCATCTTTCTAAGTCTACTGTCTTGAATGGACTTGGAAGGATGCAACACTCCATAGAACTGCATTGTTTATCTGGAAGCAGGTCACATGGAGTTCAGAGAGGCTTAATCTCAAGTAAATATGCACAGGACTACAGCCATGGCCCTGATTGCTTTGAAATAGTCCTATGACTTCAGTTAGATTTGGCCCATAGAAAAATGGAAACAAACCCCATTGAATTGAGTGGGTTTTACTTTTGCGTGAACATACATAGGATAGAATTACACCAGCACTTTCTGTGAGCTCTAACCTGCGTTGGCAGAAAGGTTTCTTGGAGAAGCCTGTGCCTCAATACATCTTCAAGTGACATCAAAACATTTATGAAGCACCTAAAGCAGTAGGGATGATGTTCCAATTCACAGGGTTTGTAGCCAAAGAGACAAGAATGCATAAATAAGCATTTTATTTTGAACTTGTCAGCATTCTGACCTAAAACCGCACAGGGGCCGTGATATTCATGCAGATGCAGGATGAGGCTCCATCTGCCTCCTGATGGTGCCAGGAAGCTCCTACGTGAGATTCTTTTGCAGGGCTGTGATTTTATTAATTTGAACTCAAGTCAGAAGAAGGCAAATGGGCTGGTGACTTGACTTTTGAGAACCCACTGGATGGCAAAGCTTTCAAACATTTTTAAACCATTGCTGAAGCAGTCGTCTTTTGGAGGGATTGATCAATTCACCTATGGTAAGTACAACACATGTTTTGAGGTGGGGTGGGCGCGTTTTTGGCATGAAATAACAAAATGTGAACTGAACCATTTCTTCTTTAGTGATGTTAAGAGGCTGTTACACTACCAGTTTGTGTCATTGCATGCAAAGATGCAGAAGGGATTGGAGGAGATAAGCGACACCGGGAAGTTTGAAATAATATAATGACAGGGAGGGGGAAGAACATCTGATGCAAATTTGCCGCTTCCGCACCAATGCACAGATCTGAAAAATAGAAATGTTTTCAGCAACTTTGCCCTACAGCAGCGTTAAGTTAAGCAAACAGCACTTATGCAGCCAATGAGTCAATGAATGTCTCCATGACCTTGGCAGCATTAGGGGGAAGTTAATAGGAAACATGAAATGTTCTTGAATGACTCCACCCATATGTGCAAGGACAGAGTCTTTGGCTGTAATTATTGTGCCAGCCTCAGTATCCCAGTGTCTACACTCAGGAATCAGTGTTGAATATAACCACCAGTAGTTTTTCCCCCTCTTTCATGATTAGATGCTCTCAACAAATGATTTTTTAAAACACTTTTTCCCCCTTCCTGTACTGTCTGCTTTTCTCTCTGAGACTCAAGGCAGATCAAACAATTAAAAATGATGCAGTAAGAATCAACAATGCAAGAAACTGGATTGCAAAGTTAGAGAGCAAAGCACTGAAACAGTAAATATGAACAATAAACAATGCAACGAAGCTGAATCACCCGTGCAGTAACATCAGTAGAAAATCTACAGTGATCAAAGCAATAGAACTACTTACAATTTCATAATTACTTCCTGGTGTATCTATTTAAGTCAGCCTCTTGAGATAGATCCAGCCTGTAATCACTCCAGTAGTTAGTTGGTCGTAGGGTTGCCAGGTCCCCGTAGCCAGCAGCAGGGGATGGGGTAAGGTGACCAGACACAGGTTGGAAAACTGCTGGAGATTTGGGAATAGAGCCTGGGAAGGAGGGAGACCTTAGTGGAGAACAATGCTGTTGAGTCCACTTCTGAAAGCATCCATTTGCTTCAGGAGAACTGATCTTTGTAATCTGAAGCTGTCATTCTGGGGGATCCCCAGGTACCAACTGGAGGTAGGCATCCCTAGTTGATAGAGATGCTTTTGAAGTTATTTCACAAATATTTCACAGGAAAACCAGTTGCTGAGTTGCAACTGACTTAAGGTAGGGTTGTTCTAAGCAAGAGATGAGCAGAAGGGATCTGCCATTTACTTCCTCCATGTAGCAACTGCAGTTTCCCTTCCCTATTCAAGTACTGACTGCGGCCAACCCTTCTTAGTTCTGTCATCCTACTTTGTAAGGCAGCCCTGGTTGATAGAGGTGTTCTTTTTGCCTTTAATTTGCTCCCCTTCTTTAAAGTGCTCTCTAGTATCTCTTCATTTTTTCATGGATTCATATTGATACCTTGTCCCCTCTAAATATGGTGTCAGCAAAATCCCTAAGGCGAAGAGATCTAATTGTTGAGCTTTCCCACTCTTGTTATCAAGGCATCCCTTATGTAATACAGTGTTCCATGGCTATGTTGATGCATGGTAGTGTTATGTTGCAAGTATGTATGCCAGTACCATCAAGTTGCAACCAGTCTGTCATCCTACTGCGTTCACATTGTCATGTTCCTCTACTACCATCTGAGATGGAGCACATGCCATTTTATAGATTCCTTTCTGGAGCCAGAAGCTAGACAGGACCATTAACTGTCATTTTTACCTTGCTCTTCCTCCAAGGAGTAAGGACAGTGTATAAACTTTCCCTCTCTTCCATTTTAATCTCAGAGAGAGAGAGAGAGAGAGAGAGAGAGAGAGAGAGAGAGAGACCAAAAGATTAACTCAAGGTCACCCAGTGAGCTTCATTGCTGAGTGGAGAGTTGAACTAACCTAGCCTCATGTGTCAATTACTACATACCAAACCTAATATCATATGTCAATTATTACAAACTTCAGATGATCTAGGGTAAAAGAGCTTCCATTGGTTCTTGGGACCAAGCCACTAACCAGTCTCCTCAGTTAGTTTTGCCAACTTTGGGAAAGGTCAGAGATTAATTCAGTTTCTCAAGTTCTTTGAAACCCAATGAAGTCTATTGGTGATTGCAGTGTGCATGAAGGCATCATCTTGGTTATGCCCCCAGCCAATATATAGCATTTAGTAATTAAAAAATCAATTCATACAATACCCAGAGCACAGTGTATTTGGATATATATTTATACAATTATAACAATATTTTCAAAATAAATTTGATTATTAAAATGGATCCTTTTATTTTGCATTCTTCTATGGTTATGCTTATAAGGGAGAGCTTTCTTAAGAGTTATGTAGGAGTTCCGTCCTAGTAAATATCAGCAGCTCAGCCATATTTTATATGCCATGTTGTAACTAAGGTAACACAATAAATATGCCAGCGTTCCTAACTTTGGCTCAGGACAGCAAACAAAATATAATCTAATGATTTCTTACAAGGCAAAATTTCTGGTTGAATTCATTTTTTACACCAGCTGAATATATTGTTAAGGAACAAAATTTATTAGCAACTTTAGATGCATCACTGGACACATAAGCACAAACTCATCCCCTGTGTGAGCCCCTTCACTTGAATGGCGCGCATTACGGCATCTGGAATGTCTACTGTTCTCCTTCTCCTATTAAATGAAGATATATTATCAGTATTTGTCTTAAGCATTCCGTTTTAACACTCTGCATATATATTCATTAGCACCTGGAATAAGAGCAGGTTTTGCACTTTTACAATTGCAGTTATTTATTTCTCACCCTAGCCCTGGTACAAGAACTCTGCGTTCCTCCCCGTTTGCAATTTCAGTGTCTGTCATTCACATGTAGAAAACTCAGCTCTTTATTTAGCACATTGCTGGTGAGAGATAGACGTTTACAGAGCCCCTCTGCCCTTGAGCTGTTCCATTAGTGCATGGAAAGCACCTTGCAGCCTGTGACAAGCGCAGCAGATCGGCACTAAATCAAAAATCAGTGCCAGCCAGGGATCTAAGCCACCATGAAGGTCACAGCCATCAACGGCATGCCATCTCAATCCAAACAAAACACATTGGATACAGGGGGATTTTCACCACTCACAACAGGAGGCAAACATATCATGTTAGAATAATCCCCTATAGCAGTGAAAGGGGTAAGCTAACGTGGGGTTTTTTTTAAAGCACTTTGGACTATTTAATCAAACTTTGAAGGAGGGTAGTGGTAATTTGGAAGTAATTTTAAACTGCAGCTGAAGCGCTGGCGCTCAGCCACTGCAGGCCACACGTTAAACAAAGGATTTCCTCTTTTTATATAATATGGAGATCCAGTATTAGTGCTCACATTAAAATGATTTAATGCCACATAGGGTGTAACTATATATAATATTTATAAATATGACTTAACCAAGAAATACAAGAATCAAGAAAAATTCTTTCTCTCTCTCTCTCAATGTAGGCAGACTGTAAGTAGGTGGACAGGAAGGGATGTGCCAGTGTTTACCTCTTGTGGCCCTTCCTTGCATACCCAAGGGCTAATTACCACTGTGGGATAGTAGCTGAATCTCCCCAAGCCTAGGCTGGATTCCGGAGAGTTTTGGTGAGGATCACTTGAGCATGAAATTTGGGTCACTGTGAGTGGGCAGGTAGTTGTGAGTTCCTGCATTTTGTAGGGGGATGGACTAAATGACTCTGGAGATCCCTTCTATGTTTCTAAGATAATAATTTTATTACAGGTTTTTTAGTAAGTGTGTGGGTGTGTAAACTGTGTTAGATTATACAGCCTAACTAATAAACCAGTTGGGGAACAATATTTGTATGTAAGGTAATTTGCTGTTCCATGGCTATGCTGGTGCATGGGTAGTATTATGTGTGCTTCGTCGCAAGTATCTGTGCTAGTACCAATTCATGGTGACTCCAGCAAGGAGCTTTCAAGGCAAGTGAGAAGCAGAGGAGATTTTATATTGCCTTCCTCTGCAGAGTCTTCCTTAGTGGTCTCCCATCCAAATAAAATTCACCTTAGCTTCCGAGATCCAATAAGATCAGCCTATACCATCCCATTGCACATTGGCTGCAAATAGAGGATATTTCATCTGAAGGCATGCGATGACTCACTGACTTTCTTCTGTTTGTATGATAGATTGCATTTATCTCCAAAAGTACAGATCTGAAAACCCAAATGTTTCATGGAGATCATTCTACATTTCCTATGCTAAACCAGTTGACACCCTCCTTGTACACTGAATATCAGCAGAAAGGGAAAAACGTATACTGGGTCTAGTATACCAAAGACTACATCTCCTAAACCGCACAATGATCAGGAATGGCCAATGGTACTCTCTTAATGAAAACAGAAATGCAACATGTTTGGCTACAAAGGGAGCATACTTAGTTATTGACATCACTGTGAAACTCTCTTCTCTTGAAGACTTAGAAAGCTCAATCCTGGGCTTCATTGAGAGATCATAGAATCATGGAATTGGAAAGGACCTCCAGGACCCCTACTCCAACCCCCTGCACAAGGCAGGAAACTCACCATTACCTGCCCACTCACAGTGACCCCAATTCCATGCCTAGATGATACCCCCCAACACTGGAATCCCTGGTCAGTCTGGTTTGGAGGAAATTTGCCTCTTAACCCCAGAGTGGCAATCAGCATATCCCTGTGGATGCAAGAAAAGGCCCAAATAACCAAGCCCTTCCTGCTGATCCACTCACAACCTGCCTAAGTTTACAGAATCAGCATTTCCATCAGATGGGTATCTAGCCTTTGCTTAAAAACTTCCAAAGGAGAACATATCACCTCTGGAGGAAGCCTGTTCCTCTAAGGAAGTGATCTGTCAGGAATTTCTTCTGGATGTATAGCCAAAAATTCTTTTGAATTAACTTCAACCCATTGAAATTTGGGTCCCACTTTCTGGGGCAGCAGAAAACAACTCTGCTCCATCCTCTCGAATAGCGATCCCCAACCTGTGGGCTGCGGACCACATGTGGTCCTTCGACTAATTGGAGGTGGTCCCCGAAGGACGCCTTCTCCCCCCCCGGCCCTTTACTTCATCCCCCCCAGCCCTTTACAACACACTTCATTGTTGTGGCGTGTCTGCATCTTATTTTGAAGGGATGTTTAAACATTACCATAGCGATCAGAGAGCGTTAGGGCAGTGGTTGAGAGTAGAGGAGTAAACTACCCCCCCCCCACCGGGCCTCAGTAAAAGGCATTGAGTGGTCCCTGATGAGTGGTCCCCGGTGATAAAAAGGTTGGCGACCACTGCTCTAGAAGGCCCCCTTTCAAGTACTAAAGATAGTTATCTTATCAGCTCTTAGTCATCTTCTCTGCAGGCTAAACAGATCAGGTTCCTTCAACTTTTCCTCATATGGCTTGGTCACCAAACTCCTCACCATCTTCATTGCTCTCCTCAGGACACACTTCAGTTTGTCTGCATCCTTTTTCACTTGTGGTGCCCAAAACTGAACACAGTACTCCAAGTGAGGCCTAACCAGAGCAGAGTAAAGCAGTTCCATCACCTCACACAATATGGACACTATACTTTTTTTGATAAAGCCCAAAATCCCATTTGTCTTCTTTAGCCACTGAGTCACACTGCAGACTCGTGTTCAGTATATGGTCTACTAAGATCCCTAGAACCTTTTCGCACATGCTATTGCCAAGACAAGTCTCCCCCATCCTATAGTGATGCATTTGATTTTTCCTACCTAAATGCAAAACTTTAAATTTATCACAGTTGAAATTCATTTTAGTCCAGTTTACCAGCCTGCCAAGATCATCTTGTATCCTGATTCTGTCTTCTGCTATGTTTACTACCCCTCCCAGTTTAGTTTCATCTGCAAATGTAATAAGCACTCCCTCTATTCCTTCATACAAATAATTTATGTTTGTTCTAATTAGGTTTGTGTTGCTAGGACGGATGTTATGCATGCCATTTGTCTGGAGACACAACCCTTAGGGCATCCTTGTGTCAGAGAGGAATACCCATGTTTTCGGGGGGGGGGGGGGGGAAACAAGACCTCTCAACAAGTAATTGACTATTGAGTCCTCCTTGAAGTAGTACTAATATTTTCAAGATGGATCCTTGATCCCTCCCTTGAGTTTTACCACATTCAGGAAGGAGTGGGGCCAGAATGCTCTCTTTGTCATAGCTCTAAGAGGATGGAGATGCTGGTAGCATTTATATCTAGGCTTGCCAGTAGCCAGCTATATTTCTGCTGCCCTTTTCAAAGAGAAAAGACCACTCAGAACTTTACAAGGCAGGGGGAAGAGAAGTTATCCAAATACCTTTCATTTACCTAGAGCAGGGGTAGTCAAACTGCGGCCCTCCAGATATCCAGGGACTACATTTCCCTTGAGCCACTGCGAGCAAATGCTGGCAGGGGCTCATGGGAATTGTAGCACATGGACATCTGGAGGGCCGCAGTTTGACTACCCCTGACCTAGAGACTGGTAACCAAATATGAATCCAGTTTGTGATAATAGCAAGCTGCGTGGCTTATTTATTTGTGATTTCGTCAGCACATTGTTTCTCCAACAAAGGACTCAAGGAAATCTGTGGTTGCATGAGGTTTGGGTTGGGTTTAAGGGGCATGAGTGAGGCCTCCAGACAGAATCTCTGTCTAGATTTCTTGATGGCCCTAGAAAAGCATAAGGACCCCATCTCTGTTCCTCAGTATCTGAAAACAAAACGATCGCTACGAGGCTTAGAAACTCTTCTATTCCTTGTACTGCACAGTTTGTTGTTAAAGTAACTGCCAAACAGGGTTGGCCATTGTAGGTTAAGCAGGATCATCAGTGTCAGCCTGGCATGTTGGTGGTTTAGAAAATCCTACATCCATTGCTCATGGCTCATTTAAGATACACGGCATAAAAGGACCCATTCAGATCCTTTTAAAGTTTGCAGTTTGTTGCATTTCTCTAAGAAACAATGGATGTGGCATATCCTACATGTGAATTATACATGGCTGGCTGTACTGGTATAAAACCCACACATCCTTGCTTAACTGGTTCGTGGACAGCCTTGGGAAGGGGGACATCCTCTATAGGTGACAGCCAGCCACCTTTGGAAGCTTGTAATGAGAGGAGAGGGGGAAAATGTATCTTGCAGTGCCATCTAGTGATAAACCTCTGTACACCCTGTGTGCAAGGAAAGAAAGAACCAGCTGGTGAAGAGGCATGTAAGAAGTTTGTCAGAGCCCCACCCCCCTCTTCAACTGTGATCTGCTGTCAGGATTTTGTCGTTTATCTGTGCTACAGCTTTCATTAAATTGAAGCACACCTTTGAGCTACATTATTCATTTTAAATTAACTTTATTACCAGCTTCATGGAACCATTAGCAAGGAAGGCACTTGAAAAGGGAAAGCAGCGTGCAGGAGGCCTTGTGCCTCCTCCTCCCCCTGTCAATTAACAAACTTTTTGTATTCATCATTCATCAGTCCTCAGCCAGTGAGTCTGTTCTATTTAAATGCGCTGGCTTTTTTCACTTAATGCATCCCATCTGTTTCTGAAATAAATTGCAATAATCCGTGTTTAATGTTAATCAATGTATTACTAAATATGCAAATTATATTAAAAGACGTGGTTCGAAAAAGCTTTCATTTGTAAATATGGTAGCTCCAAAGAAGAAGCATATCTAAAAGCCATTTAGCTACAGTAACCTAACTCTAGCACTGTGGCGGATTTATAAAGCGGTTCGCAAGTTGATCTTTCTCCCACAAGGGGATATGTAAAACTGTTGCATATCAGATGTTGTTTAACATCTGATGGCCTAGTGCTAACAGTGTAAGAGCCTAATTTTCATTGGCATGTCTTTTATATTTACTACATTAATCTTATTCCCACTTTCTTTCTTCTTCTGTGTTTTTTTTTTTTTTTGGTACTCATTCTAACATCAAAACGTTAAAGGCGTCTATGAATCACTGGCAGAACAATCAGGGCAAGATTTTCAAACAATGAAAAAAAATGTAGCATTTGAGATAATTCCTCAGTAGAAATTTTCTATAGGAGGATACAGAATCATATTAAAACAGCTTTTCAAGGTGTTTATCAATATGATGGAGGAGGGTAAAGATGCTTGATTCTCAGTTTCATATAATATTGTGATAGTGGGTAGCTGCCGAGGAGGGAAAGGTTGTATCAGGATAACGGCATGAAGGAAAGGGTTAACTCCCATGCTTTAATCTTCAATTTAAACTGGATCCCTGTGCAGCATTTTTAAGTCTACCAACACTGGAGAAGGTCCTCCTAATCACAGATCTCATGGATTAAATTGAATTCATTTAGCCAGGAAGGAGCATCCAAAGATTGAAAATGGAAGAACAGAGATGACTGGAATAGCTTCTAATACAACATGTGACGGTGGGAGGGGTCTCCAATGAAAACAGGCAAAATGGAAGGCTTCCTGATACATGTTCAATCATAAAGTGATGATAGGTTTAGGCCCATCGCTCCAAACATCTGTGTATCCCACATCCTGACTATCAGATCTGAAAATCGGCACTCGATCCATATCAGTCTGGCTTCCGCCCTGGCCACGGGGTGGAGACGGTGTTGGTCGCCCTGCTGGATGATCTCCGTTGCCAGCTGGATAGAGGCGGGTCAGCCGTGCTGGTCCTTCTGGATCTGTCGGCTGCTTTCGACACCGTGGACCATGAGATATTGGGCCACCGCCTCGCTGGTATGGGGATACGGGGTACAGCCTTGCACTGGATACGCTCCTTCCTCCAGAATCGGACCCAGAGGGTTGCAGTGGGGGATGAGCTCTCGCGCCCTTATCGACTCCCTTGTGGGGTCCCACAGGGCGCGGTTCTCTCCCCCACACTATTTAACATCTTCATGCGCCCTCTGGCCCAGCTGGTACGGAGTTTTGGGTTGGGCTGCCATCAGTACGCTGATGACACCCAGCTCTATCTCCTCATGGATGGCCACCCAGACTCCCCCCCCCCGCGGAACCATTCGCCAGATGTTTGGAAGCGGTGACAGAATGGTTTGAGCAGAGTCGCCTGAAACTCAACCCCTCCAAGACGGAGGTCCTGTGGCTGGGAAATAGGGGGCGGGAACAGGAAGCGCATTTACCCACCCTGGCAGGGGCGCATCTTACCATCGCGTCCCAGGCCAGAAACTTGGGTGTGACCATTGATGCCTCCCTGACTAAGGAGGCGCAGGTCAGGAAAGTAGCCGGCCAGGCATTTTTCCATCTTCGCCAAGCTCGGCTACTAGCGCCCTACCTGTCCCCCGAACACCTGGCCACTGTGATCCATGCAACGGTCACCTCCAGATTAGATTTCTGTAACTTGCTCTACGCGGGCCTATCCCTGTCTCTGATCCGGAAACTCCAGCTGGTACAAAATGCAGCCGCTAGGGTCCTCACCGGCACACCTTGGAGGGCCCACATCCAGCCTGTGCTGAGGCAGCTGCACTGGTTACCAATTGCTGTCCGGATCCGGTTCAAGGTTCTGGTTCTAACCTTTAAGGCTTTACGTGGGCTGGGACCCACATACCTGAGGGACCGCCTAGTGCCCTATGCCCCCCGCAGGGCTCTGCGCTCTGCGAGTGAGAATCTTCTGGTCGTTCCCGGCCCTAGGGAAGCACGCCTAGCCTCGACCAGGGCCAGGGCCTTTTTGGTCCTGGCCCCCACCTGGTGGAATGAACTCCCGGGTGAGCTGCGGGCCCTGCGGGACCCTTTAACGTTCCGCAGGGCCTGCAAGACGGAGCTCTTCCGCCAGGTCTATGGTTGAGGCTGGGGCTGCTGGGGTACATCGACTGCTCTCCCCCGGGCTTCTTGAACATCGTTGACCTCCTTCTCCTCCACCACCCCTTTTTTTAGGAATGGGGGTAGGAAGGGGATCTTATTATTGTGCTGCCATGTTGTGACATTTTAAAGTCTTTTAATGGAAGTTTTAATGAGTTTTTTAAGACATTGTAACCCGCCACGAGCCATTTGGGAGTGGCGGGAAATAAATCGAAATAATAATAATAATAATAATAATAATAATAATAATAATAATAATAATAATAATAATAATAATAATAATAAATATCTCTTACTTTTATCTTGGTCTTCATCTAAAGAGTTGAGACCAGAAGTAGAGTTGGCTTTTATACCTCGCTTTTCATTTTCACTAGTGGAAAGAGTCTCAAAAACAGCTTCCCTTCCCTTCCTCTCCCCACAACAGACACCCTGTGAGGTCAGTGTCTCTGACAGAAATGCTCCGCAAGAGTAGCTCTAACAGAACTGTGACTAGCCTAAGGTCACCCAGCTGGCTGCATGTAGAGGAGTAGGGAATTAAACCTGGTTCATGGAATATGCAGGCTTCCCTGATCCCATTTTATGAGAGCCAGTGTGGTGTAGTGCTTAAGAGAAATGGAGTCTGATCTGGAGAACTGGGTTTGATCCTGCAATCCTCCACATGCAACCAGCTGAGTGACATTGGACTAGTCACAGTACTCTTAGTTCTCTTCATTACAGTTTTTAGTTCTTCAGAGCTGTTTTGTTAGAGCTCTCTCTGCCCCATCTACCTCACAGGGTGCCTGCTGTTGGGAGAGGAAAGGAAAAGTGTTTGTAGGCCTCTTTGAGACTCTTTTGGATAGTGAAAAACAGGATATTAAAAAAAAGAACTCTCTTCTTTTTCTTCTTAATCTGTGCAACTCCTTTGTGAGGATGAGAGCTTGAGTGTCTACCAAGAGATCTGAGCAGCTTAATTACTTTTACTATGTATGTCCTCTTTTAACACCTAAAAAACTGCTCCTAGGAAGAAGTCAGGGGTGCTTCAACAATCAGCCAATCACCACAGATCATAACTGTTTTAGCTGCAAACCAGATTAGTGACTTCCTCTTGAACTCTACCCAAAATGGAGTGAATGTACAAAGGACTCATGACTAAAATTATGTTTGCTTCTTTGGAAGCAGCATGAAGGAAACGAACCAGAAGAAACAGCCTATGCAAGTCATGGACATAAGTGACAACTGGTTGGAAGTTCTGTTGACAGCAAAACTACCCTACCTATGCTCATGTTGATGCCTCCTCAGATCAAGAAGAGATGGAGGAAGCTGACCGAGGGCCATCTTAACAGCATTAATCAACACAAATGTTTGGACAACATAACATTAGCCTTGAACTTGAAAAATAAAAACTGCAACATACAAATGGTACTCAATACACACATAGATTAGCATGGGGCAGCGTCAAGACAGACCTGAGCTGACCTCAATCCTTGCGTGCTGCAGGAAGATCCTCTGGACAAGGAGACTTCATTAGGTGAAGAGGGAGAGTTTTGGGCTGAGGCCAGCATGCCATGCCCTAAGTCCCACAGTCTGAACCAGAAGTAGAAGCCCCATTACTGACAGCCTCAGTGTCTGGGCCACCAGAGCCAGAGAAGGTGCAGGACCAGCCCCATGCTGCACAGCTGGCTGCTTAGCACTAGTCAACCACTACCTGTAAGACTGAATCATCACAAGATCAGGATTGACAGTCAGTGATGAGTCACACCTATCCCTGAAGGACTCAGCAGGTTTTTCTATAAAAGCCATCAGGAAGGAGTAAGCCATTGTGGAATCAACTTGTCTACAACTTTTGTTTGTCTGGCATTGGGGGTGAGCCTTGTTCCGAACCTTAGTGTGTTACCTGCTTGAGCCTGCACGATTTCCCCCTCCCCATAGCAACTCTCTATCTCTTTATGTACTTGAAGTTTTAAACACAATACATGGGAAAACATGTGATTGTTTCAAATTCCATTGCAGTAGTTTTCCTACAATACACTTCACATTTTGAAGGTGTAAGTTGCTACATTCAGTTCTGTGGTTTTAGGCAGAATAAAAGGACTAGGTGAGTAATGAGGCAGGCTTTACATCTGTACCTCAAAGGATTTGCTGGAAGAAAGGAGGAGAGGTTAGACATGGATTTAAGCTCACAGCATTAGTGGTAACAGGGTGAAGAGTCAAACTGATTCCACACCTGCTTCTTTCAGTGCTTCAAGGCTCTCTCCCACTGTTGGCGTGCATATGTGAAAGACAGAAATGGAGTCTGAATATTTGTTCCTCCTTCCTGTTTTTGTGAATATTTGGGAGTTTAAAAATCTTTTCTGCACAGAAGAATTTCTTTGGGCAGTGTAAACACACACCATATTTTAGAAGTTAGAAAACTGTGCCCCCATGTTTTTGATTCCTTAGTAACGGATTTAAATGGAGTTTGCAGAGCTTTTGAAGGTCACAGTGACTTAACTCAGAACCACTTTATCTACCAATCATGCACAACATCCAATGGCAGACACAGAAATGAAAATGGGAAAGGGGAAGAAAGAACCTGTGGCACATATTTATTTCTTTACTTTTGGATTTATACCCGCCCTTCTCTGGAGGCTCAGGGTGACTTGAGAGAAGTATAGGATTAGAGCAAACAGGAAAATATGTTTCAGAGCTTGAGAAACTGTAGACTCTACAGTGTAGATACAGTATAGAGGACAGCTATCAAGTTGATGAAGGAGCTGGAGGCCTTTCCAATGAGGGAAAAGGAATAACCTGAGCTTTTCAGTTTAGAAAAAAAGATACTGGGGGTCAAGGTATAGCTTTATAAAAAGATGCATGTAGTAGAGTGATCAGTAGAGTGATCAGGATGTAGAGTGATCAGGAGTGATCAGGATGTAGTAGAGTTATCAACTTTATTAGGCAGTTCTGAGTTCTAGTACTATCTAATAAAAATATTAGAACCCAGGGGCACTTAATGACGTTGATGGACAATAGGAGTACTTATGGAATTCACTGCCAGTGTATGTAGGGACAGCCTTGAGACCTTTCATGAACAGCCTTGTATACTCAGGACTATGGCTTCCTTGATGGAGTCAGTCCATTTTATGTTGAGTCTCCCTCTTTTTCTGCTCTGTCTACTTTCCCTAGCCTTATTGTCTTTTCTAGTGACTTTTGTCTTCTCATAATGTGAGAAGTAGCTTCGGTTAAGTCAATTTAGTTTCTAGGAAGAGCTCAGACTCGATTTAATCTAGAATCCACTTATTTGTCCTTTTGGTGGGCCACAGTACCCACAAACTCTCCTCCTACACCACAGTTCAAATTAATCTACTTTCTTCCTGTCAGCTTTCTACATTGGCCAACTTTCACACCCATACATATTAATGGGGAATGTGATGGTATTAATCATCTTGGTTGACAGTTGACACACATATTCTTAAAAGAAGCTGATGAAAAATGCCCTCTGCCCAAGAATTTGCCTCAATCAATTTACCTGAGGAAGTGATGGTGTTGCTGTACTATATTCATGTCCCAGAAATTGCAATGGTGATAATAAAATGACAAAAAGGAAAACTACAGGAGATGAGGCATCTCATTCCCAAATACTTCAGTGCTGGGTTATATAGATAGACCTGGTAGGAATAGAATAAAAGGCTTACCACCCCCCCCCCCACCTTTGAGTAGGGTAGAAAGAACACGTAGGGATCTAAATGCTAGACTGTATACCTTCCTTTTGGGTTAGGAAGAAATGAACAACCTTGAGAGGGGATAGACTCTCTTCTCTTTTGCTAGACTATTATTGGGAGCTTCTTCATGCCATGAAGGGTTAACCAATCCATTGGGACTTATTCTTGACTGTATATTGAGAGACAGTGGGGAGAAGTGCTTAAATTGGAAAATGGAGATAATGAAGGATTTTAAAATCGCTATATCCTCGGGAGTTAATAGCCTATGCTATCAACATAGCCAAGCAGGGGTGGTTCCAGGTTTTTGTGGGCAAGTGACAGGAGTCAACATCTGGCCCTGACTTGACCCCAACTCAACTGCCTGAGCTGAGAGGAAGACTGGGAGAGGGAGGTCACTAGAAGCTAGGCAGCAGCATGGAAGGAGGTGATCAGAAGGCAAGGTTGAGCCCAGACTTGGGGAAGTTCATGACGAGAGTAATTGAGGAGCAGCCCTGAACAGCCAGGGGAAGGAGCAGGGCCGGGAGACAGGGAACAGGCACAGAGGGCTTCTCTTCCCTTTCATAACTTCCCAGGTGGAACAGAGGGAAGGGGACTGGATACAAGCCAAGTGAAGGTGAGGCCAGGGAATCCCATGAAAGGAAAGGCATCACATGAGACTGCAGAGAAAAAGGAAGACTGGGTTATAGAATCAGCTGACAGGGAGCCAAGAGGCAGCCAGTCCTGGGAAGGAAGAGGACTTGGGTGGCATAACCCCCTCTCTTTCCCATTCGGTGGCCTCAGGGGAGGTGGCCTCATCTTAAGCAGAATGGTGGTGAGCAGAAAGCCCATGGCAGGGCAGGAGGAGACTCACAGGGACAGAGTGTAACTGGGCCTCTTTTCCTCTTTGGCATTACCTGTTTTGCCTCCAACTACAGCCCTTCGATTTGGTTGCTCCCACTCCCTTTTCCCGTTCCATTTGCTCACTCTGGTAAAGATAAATCATACTGAGTTTGAGTTTCTTGGTCACCTTTTGTTACTTTGTATAATCATATAAAGCCAGAGGGAAGTATACGTACCTTATTTATTTATTTATTTATTTGATTTATTCCCCACTGCTTCCTGAAGGCTCGCGACGGGTTACAACATCTATTAAAACCCCAATAAAACCCCATAAAACAATAAAAAGTTCTCTTACATGAAAACCAGCAAAATGTCAAAAAACGGTGGTAAAACTCATCCCAATTTAGCAGAACCTTAAAACCATCATAAGGGGAGGGAGAGGGCACAGATGAAATTTGCTACCACCTCTTCTATAGGAGGAGCCCTGATCTACCTGGCTGCTGGCCTCACCCATAGACCTGGTGCCCCCAGAAATGCTGTTCAGTAATCCTGGCCTCGAGCATTTGTCTAGCCAGAACTGTTTGCAGCATGCACCAACACAAGATTCCCGTTGTGGAGAGATCAAGGCGCAAAGAACACCTTTGGATTTTTTTCTCTCTGACCCAACAGCTTGTACTTCTTTGGCACCATTCTTACAGCTTGGCCAGAAACACTAGAGACCAGCGATCTATGCCCTACCCAGTACAGTGTTTGCAAGACCATTTCCTGCTGTGCCTGTGGCATGCAGAAATTCCCAAAAAATGCTCCTTGATGTCTGCTAATTCACTGTTAACAAAGAGAGGGGGAGCGTGTGTGATTAGAGTGGGCAAATTGTCCCTTGGCGCCTTGGAGAGAGCTTAGCAGATGCTTGCTTTCTCAAATAATCCATCACCGTAACATTAAAAAGTTGCTATTCTTTGCTCTTCCATAGCGAGAAGTTTGCTAGTTTTAATAAAAGAAAAACATTTTCCCCTCACGGGAAGGGTGGCCCTTGACATCTGCTCGATCTCACACAATGCTGACGCCAGCATTGTTGTTACAGTAGCGAGTCAGAAAATGGTGTATTTTTGCTTTTTAAAACTCTTTCTTGCATTTCATTTTAGCTGGAATGCTTGAAGCCTCATTTCTGTGCCCATCCCACCCCTGATTCAGTCACGTTTTCCAGACTGGTCAAGAGGAGGCGCCTTGTGGAGTGCATCACCCAAGGACAAAGTTGTGACTGTCTTCACGCTAGCAAGAACAAACTAAGCAGGGGACTAAGTAACGAGGTGGCAGTGCAGTACAGAATACTGGAGTCCCCCCAGCAGGAGATACTGTGATAGATTTGTTGGTGGCAGTGGTTATTACTGCCCAGAGAGAAGATAGTTCTCCCTCTCCCTAGGAGAAAAGGAAAGGGGTGCTATTGAGGGCCATCTACGGGGCTTTTCCGAGCTCCTGGTACCAAAAGCGAACCGGGTTTCCAAATCTTTACTTTCACAGGGAGTTCAGACAGATTCTTAGGTCTATCACGGACGACTGAGCATTGTGATTTACGGAAGCCTCTGTGTTACAGAGTCTTCATACCAATGGTAGGAAACAGCAGGGTGAAGCTTTGGCCTCTGTGCCCTGCTTGTTGGCTTCCAGGGCAATTGGTTGGCTGCTGTGCGAGACTGGAGGCTGCACTGGATGGGTCCCTGGTCTGATTCAGGAGGAAACCTCCTATGTCCTTAACAGAATACAGGAGAGATTAAAAAATACAGCAGAGGCCAGAAGTCCAGATTCTGAACCAAATGTTTCACCGTAGGTGAAAGAAGAGGGAGAAGAAAGGACAGAGAGGAATAAAGGAGCCTGCAAGTGTTGCAACCATAAACTTAACAAGGCATCAGCAGAAGCCATTATGGTCTCCTAGCTCTGGCTTTGACTTCCAACGAATGCACACCCACCCACCCAGCTCCTGCATGCTCAGGGACAAGGGTGTTGTTAGAGGGCCCTGATCAGATCTCCTGTTGCTTCTATTTTCTCTTAAAAGCAACTTGAGGGAACAAACTGGATCAGGACAATGATGTTGGGGAGAAGGAAGTTTAATAATTTACCTCCATGCAATTTTTCTGAGTTATCCCCCTCCCCACAAGCAGTTATATTTTTTTCTCCAGTGTATAGCAATATTTTCTCTTCAAAATCACATTGACAATGCATGGTGGAGGTGAAATTGACAAGACTGCTTGATGTTTTACAAGGATAGGGACAAGTAGGCAGACACACCATGGTACAGGATTGTGCTCAAGTTTAGTCATAGGACAATGGAGGCCAGTGTCCAGGACAGGGAAGCCAGAGACATAGAATCATAGAGTCGGAAGGGTCAACCAATCCATCCCCCTGCACAATGCAGGAACTCACAACTATCTACCCACAAAATCACCCCAATTTCATACCCGTGATTCCCCCCAGAATCCAGCCTGGCGTCGGGGAAATTCACCAACTATCCCACAGTGGGAATCAGCAATTCCCTGGTATGCAAGGAAGGGCCACAAGAGACAAACAGTGACACATCCCTTCCTGCCCACCCACTCACAGTCTGCCTAAGATCATAAATCAGCACGACTTCAAAACTGTCTGCTTCTGTACCATCTGGGATGGGATGGCAGTGGAGTTCAATCTGTAAAAGCATAACTTGTGGACAGTGGCAATATGTATTACCTGAAATGAGGGAAGATTTCCAGGAGACAAATTCATGCTTTGAAGTGCCTTTAAAATCCCTAAGTGTTACCAAGCATGTCTGAAGGAGAACAAAAATCTGAACTGGGAAAAGGGGAATAGGACTATATAGGCATGCTGAGGAGGTGAAGGTGTTGCTACTGCACTGATGCTTCAGGATACAGATACAGGATTCATTCTAAAGGGAGAGGGTGAAGGAGATGGAGCCAAACTGAGGCTATTCCACTGAAACTGCAGTGGCAGCAGCAACAGATAGGCTCTGGAGGCTACAGGTGGTCATGTCGAACCATGAGATGAGGGCACCATGCAGCTGCTATCTCCTGCTCAAAAGCAAGGAACAATTTGTGAGCAAAGGTATATGAAAATGTGCTGGGTGGGATAGGAAATCTGTGTGGCTTGAAAAGCGGTCGATAAGAATCAGAAGCAAGGCTTATTGGAGAAACTTTCACAACCATAGGAAGAACCAATATAGTTAACCCCCTTCAGAAGCTTTGGGTAACAAGTTGGAGAAGTAAGAAAGGACAGTAGTAAGGGTCCTTCAGCACCATCCTCTCTGAACTTCTTATTGCAGTATTGTAAGATTAATCCATAATAATTTCTGTTCCTAGACCTGAAGTCACCACTGTGAACACTGATTAGATTTCTAATTTCCCTTGTAAGAATGTGCTAAGGAAGTCCACTAGTACTGTGCTTTTGCAATGTCATCATTGTTGCTAAGGCAAATTACAAAAGAAAATTTTCAAAGATTAAAAGGGTAACAAATCGACTTTTTATGATTTTAAGTATGTGCCCCCAAAGACTACTTTTTGGCTCTGCTATCTCATATCTCGCATAAGCCCCTTTGTAATGCTAGATGTGAGACTTCAAGTATTATTTATTGAGGAAGATATAAATCAGAAAGGCTAACTAGGCCAGGCCAGGCCAGGCCTGCTGTCACATGGGCAGAAGTAAACTGATGTGGATAAGGGCCTGCTGTGTTTCAGAAATTGAACTGGATCTGAGCGTCAGGATGACAATAGCAAAAAAGTGCCTCTGAGGTGGAGCAGAGGGCTCTTCCCTCATCATTGAATAAGTGCTGCTAGTTTTTATGTGTGATCTCTAGCAGTGGGTTAGTGAAGTCAGAAGGAAGCAGGTGCAACAGAGTGAGCTGGTGAAATTTCATGTCCTGCCTTACTTTATTATGCTCTCTTTCTAGAGCAGGGGTCCCTAACCTTTTTTGAGCCTGAGGGCACCTTTGGAATTCTGACACAGGGCAGTAGGCACAATCACAAAATGGCTGCCATAGGAGGTGCAGCCAATCACAAAATGGCTGCCACAGGAGGCAGAGCCAGCTACAAAATATCAGGGCATGAGGCTATATATAATTCTAATAGTACCTCTTCAACACTTTACGACAAAGCTCTATTTAATGGGATGTCTTTTAATCTGAGCAGCCAGTTAGAAGCCCTGCTGGGCAAAAGCCCCACTTAGTCCTGCCCACTTTCTAAACACTCTTGCCAATCACCAGGAAAAGGATCTGCAGGTGCCATGGTGCCCACAAGCACAACATTGGGGGCCATTGTTCTAGAGCCACCCCCCCCCAGTCCATCTCCAGTGCAGTGGAGAAAAATGTTTTAGAATACAGTGAGATAAGGCAAGGGGCAGCAGGCAGGGTTTAGCTCCTCTTACTCTCCCAGTTTTGATGGAAATAAATCCTTCCACCACATCTAGGTGGGCTGTTAGCCTCTAGGTAAAAATCTGTCTTCTGTCCTGACCTGCTAGATGCCTCCAGTCTTAACATTCCAGGCCCCAACTAGAGACCTTTAGAATCATAGAATCATAGAGTTGGAAGGGGTCACACAGGCCATCTAGTCCAACCCCCTGCTCAATGCAGGATCAGCCCAAAGCCTAAAGCATCCAAGAAAAGTGTGCATCCAACCTTTGTTTGAAGAGTGCCAGTAATGTTTTACTGCCATTATTTTTCAATCAGAATTTGGTACCTGCAAGTTCTGGTGACAAATGATTATTTTCTTGCACCAAATGCTGCTCTCTGATGGCTGTTAGCCTACTTAAATAATGCAGGGTTAAATGGTGGGATAATTGCTTGCATTAAACCCATATTTGTATGGGTTTAATGATGATATACTTTGCAAGTAGTAGCTCTGCAGTTTTGTTTTGATCTGCAACTTCATTACCTTTAGGGGCACATTCTAAACAACAGCATATCACTGAAGACACCAGGCTGATGATCACTCATTCCTCTTGCTTACTCTGACTAGCAGTTCTCAGGGGTCTCTGGCAGAAGCTTTGTTTGATTGGCAATGGCAGGGATTAAACTTGAGTCCTTCTAAATGAGGATAATTCACTGAGCCAGAAGGCAGAAGGGACCAGCAATAAGGCAAACCAGTTTTACCTTAAAACAATTACCATTTTCCAAGATCAACATGAACTATTGTGTTTCCCCCCTTCCATATCCAATTGGCTGATACACAACAATTCTATATGGATTCCATTATAATATAGAATCAGTTTAATATTCATGTGTAATAAAACTGTGGTCATAATTGAATTCACACTTTTCTCATAAAGCTGTTGGAATGTAACTAATTTGACGATAGTTATGATCTTTAAAATCTGAATGGGCCTTTTACTGAAGACTTGCTGCAGGACCTCATTATCTGGTGGACTTTAATATGCTGAACACAGTTAAGGGACATGATTTCCCCTCTCATGGATGAGTTCACAGCAATTGCACTGGGGTATCAGGATGTGTACAAACTGGATTAAAAAAAATAAACAGAAGAGAATGCAGCTTTAATTTCTTTGTTCAAATTCACCATGAGGTTGAGGAAAATTTTATTTTTAAATCAAAGAATGAGGGGAGTTCTCCATTATGAAAACAAACACATTAGTAAAACAAGGTTATAATGCCATCTGGGGGTGTGCAATAATATCACAGCTCCTTTGCTTTGCCATTTCTCACTCAGAACCCTTAGACAGGGCAATGTAGCCTGCTCCAGCCCCCATTAATCGTTGCATATGAATGTATGAGCTACTTCCTATTATTAATTATTGCTTTATGAATAATCTAGTAAGAAAATAAAATGCAGCTCATATTGGACAGACAGTGAACCTTTTTATGGTTTGCTGTTGATGCTGTGTTGACAGTTATTAGCCATGTACAGGGTATTCCTGTCATCACCCAAACACTCCTGTTAACACCAAAACACAATTATGGATGAAAAGCTGTTAGGAATACTGCAGGAGAGATCAATGGAAGGTTATAATATGGCCTGCCTCTGGGATCCCATTAAGCAATTGACATGTTTGTCTTAGAATATAAAAAAGGTGATGAAAGGAGGACTCAATTAAGTCACCAAGACCTGTGCCAGCAAATGCTCCTTTGAACTCATTTCTATTAAGTGCTTTCCCATCAATAGCAATTTTCTTTAAACCTAGAAGGGATGGGCAGGGGTTTTGGTCTCCTGCCCATTTTTTAGTTCCCTGTACAGCTTTTTCCCCTCTGCCCTACAGTTTGCATGTATGGATGACAGTTATTACATTTGGAAAAAAATCTTTGCCCCTTGATCAGAGCATGTACAACATTTCTTTTTCTGCCATTGAGATGAAGTCTTCAGAAGACTCCATGTCCCAGACTGGTATGCTGACGTTTGAAGATTTCAGGTTATCAGTAGGAGAACAGATAACTGATGTATATGATATCTCCGGATCTGAGCATCAGCAATCTGGATAGCGTATGAGATGAATTCAGTGACTCTCACTGTGTTCTGGCTGTACAACTTTGAGCCAAACAAACTCCTATGGACTAAATGAGCAAACAGTAGTGGATGTTGAAGTAGAGAACATCACTTGCCCTTTCTTGAGCTGAAAGTCCCTTGCAAGATCAGGGTTAACATGGTCTGAGCTTACCTTGAAATGATGGTTCATAAGAAGCTCTGTTGTAGCACAACAAGCAACATATTGAACAATCAGGAATCTTGTCAATTTTGTTGCCCTGTCTCTGACAACAATTAGCTTTAATGCACTGTCTTCAATTTGTACCAGTAGCTCAGCTTGGCCACTGGACTGGGTCTGTGAGGTGCAGTGCTGATCATTTGAACCAAGTTTTGGCTGGCAAAGTTGTGGGATTTCTCTTGCGATAAAGCTATTGCCATCACCTAAATCTGTAGTTTCTAGAATTCCATTAACTGCTGTCAATTGTCAGTGAGCTGTTATGTCTACAGCTAAAGTTTATCTATTCATTTATTAGATTTGTGGTCATTTCCAGCCATTTTGAGTAAGAGTTCATAATGCTTAAAGTCTGGAAAGTCCTGGACTTGTAAATGGGGATATGTGATTAAGGCTTCTTTTTGTTTCTGCTAGTTTCATGCAACCCCCCCCCCCAAAAAAAAGAAAGAAACAGAAGCAAATAGTAGTGAGTGCAGATAAACTATTCTTACTGCCCAAGCTACATTTCGTTTGCCAGAGCCTACCCTCCTGTTCAATTCACCATGACAGACCTTCCATTTTTTCTGACACAGAGAGACACCTTCTCTATCTTGAGATCAGCTTCAAAGGTTTGATCAGATGGGGAATAGTGCACCTCACGTTTGAGTAATCCTTGGGCCCCAGTATTTCCATCCATATAACTTCTGTTGGAGAGTTAATTCTGATGCCTTATTTGATTTTATGCCCTTTGATTTACAGTGCATCACCTCCCTGCCTCTCTCAGCACCATAACCCCCCCATGGCCCTCAGTTGCCATCATGCCCTGACTCCCAAGTTCAATAATGCTCCTAGCAATATCACCCTGTGTTTATGCAATCATCTCTTAATGACTTATCCTGAACCAGAGGCTCCCCAGCTCCTGTTGGTTCCCCTCCCCCCAGGATTAGTTTAAAAGCTGTTCTACCATCTTTTTGATACTAATTGGTCACTTGTCAGAGACCACCACCCCCATTCCTAATGATTGAATCACCCACTACCAGAAGTCCACCTCCACCCAACCCCTCAGGTGTATCCTTGGTATGAGACGATATTGGTTCATTGCCCAAGAAAGGGGTTTCTTCTAAGGGCTCACATCCTTCCTCCTCAGCATGATGCCCCTTGACTTCAAGACTCTCACTCTCCAAAACAGCAGAAGAACAATCCAAACAGATTTGCACCATCCAAACAGATCTTGCTCATTGAGCAACTCACCAGACAGGAGACCCAAACCCAAACACTTTCCATCAGGCTACAAGCACACACCCTCAAATTTTGTTCTCTCTCAAAACTACCTCAGTTAATGCTCCTCAGTAGTTTACCTGTGTGGGAAAGGCAAAAAACAAAACAAAACAAAAACAACACTCACTTTCCAAGCACCTATTTCCTGTGTTCTTTCTTCCAGCCCAGCTGGTTCCTAAAACCTTATTTGTTTTAATGGTGTAACTTGCTCTGAGACCTTTTGGGTAAGCAGTGACTAAAATCTATATAATCACTATTTTTTCTCCTGCTGATTTATAAAATGATAGTGGAAGGCAGGGAAGAACCTCAGGAAGTCTTTTGTTATAGTGGGAGACCTAGGAAGCCGACCAGTGAGGTAAGGTATGCTATGAGTGTGTGACTGGCCTAAGGCCATCTGGAGAGCTGCCACAGCAGAGTAAGGATTTGAATACAAGTGTCTTAGCCTAAAATTGTAACCACCATGGTATTCTGACTTTTGGGAGGATGGCTGCTATTAAACAGTTCTTGCAGGATCATACAAGACATATGTTAACATTTTGCTTAGTATTGTTGCCATGCCTGACCCTGATAAATCCTCCCTCAAAGGCTAAAACAGTCCTAGAAAAGTCTTCCCTCCTCCTCACTGCCTTTTACCGACAGAAACCAAGGCTTGAAAGCTGACAATACTGTTTCAGCTCATTATTTCCGATGAGTAGACTTTTACTTCAGGCTGTTAGCTAGAATCAGCAGTTAGATGGGGCTTCTACTCCCTTTAACATTTAAAGAGACAGAGGTTCCAACTAACAACTCTTTTGTGGACCAGTTCTTTCACTTACTCCCCACTCCTGTGCTTTCCTGGAATCTCAGGAAATACATTTTTGTTACTCCCAGAACTTTGAGAGTGTTTGGGACCATTCTAGATTTCCCAGAACCAATCCAAAACAGCACACCTTTATCAGTCCAATGGCTCAAGTCTCTGGGCCTTTTCGCACAGGGATCTTTGTTGCAAATTGTTTGCGGAATGAAAAATCGCCATTTAAAATAGTGGAATTCGTCGTTATGCATACCTGCCTTTGTAGTGGAATCAGTTGCGTTTTTTAGCGTTTCCCACAGGCTTCCGGTCTCGGCAGAAATCGCTAGAAAGGAAGCGCTATTGCCAAGCTCGTCCCGCCCCTGGCCGTCAAGCAGCCAATGGGCAGCCGTTAGCATGCTCCCAAACAGCCCCTTTCCCTTTAAGAAAGGTTTTTAAAAAAAAAAAACGACCCATAGCAACGAATCTAGGTAGATTCGTTGCTACGGAGAGACCCATCCAGCTGCCTAATGTGAGCTGTCGTTTGATTGTATGATCGTTTGCACGCTGCCTCGAGTGATAAAAAAAAAATCCCCCCCCCCTCTCACAGGCCCGATTTTCGGCTGGATTTATTTGTAAAAAATAAAGGGACTTTATTTCAGCAAACGGGCTTTTCAGTGGTTTGTGCTTAGTGACTGAAGGTGAAGGACTGAAGCCAGGGAAGCCTCTAAACAGAAAGAGGCTCGCCGGTGCGTTTATCCCCGCTCGCTCTGAGAAAAAAAAATGGCGATCGCTTCGCCGGAAGTTTGGAGGAGAGAGCCAGGGGGAGGGACTTTGAAGAACCAGCAACAATGGTAACGCACAGGTCTTTAGCGCTACTGTTGCAGATTGGTTGCAGGAGTGTATCGCTATCCGGAGGGTGAATCCACTTTTCTGGATTCCCCTGAAAGCGCCACAACGAAGCGCTTTTTGCTGATTGGTTTCAGGATTGTTGCAGATTGTCTACGACGTCGTGGGTTATGGCAAATTAGTAGCGTTTCCAAATAGCAACCATTCTGCTACTTTGAAGCCGTGCGAAATGGCCCTCTGTTCTTCCTAACACCTTTAATACCCCTTGGAGAGGGCTAGAGATCAGAGAGACTCGTGAGAAAGGGGTACAGAAAGAGAAGGACAAATGTGAAAGCTGACAAAAGTGTAGAAAAGGACTGAGTGTGGATAGGGAAAAGGAAGACAAAAAATAAGGAATCCAAAAAAGGGGTAAACAGGAAGCAGAGCGGTAAAAAGCATTAGAAAACACACGGCACCCATGAAGAAGCGCTATGAGACCCAAAGAGAAAAGGAAGAGAATGACAGCAATTGTGTAACCATAAAGAGATGAGTAGATGGAGAAAGTGTCACAATCTATGTGTGCTTTTTTGGTCTTTGACTTGTTTTTGGGTTTTGCTATGGAACACTGGGGCTACCAATTTCTTTAAGGTGACCAGATTGTCCAACTTTTGGAGGGACATCTTGGGGCACCTGGCAAATTGTACTTATGTTGAAATTAAAATATATATATATTACAATGCTATTTTTGTGTTCTATGAAACTTTTGGTTGCTCCATATAGACCAAATTTTTAATCAAGACACCCCTTCCCCCCCCCCATGGTCAATGGTGTCCCGCTTTACCAATGTTAAAATCTTAAATTCCTTGACTATTTCAGGTGACCTTGTTCTAAGGTATTTGCAAAGTTTCATTTGGTTTTAATCTACAATGTTTTATTAATCATTATTGGTAAGCCACCCTTAGCCAAGAGGAAAGGTGGGGTATAAATATTTCACTACATATACACAAGTAAATAGATTTGTATTGCAGCCCTGAGTCACTTTATAAGCTTCTGCACCTCACGAAGCTAGACACAATGCATGGATTCCTTCCCTTCGCTGTTTAAGAGGGGCAAGTCAGGCAGCAAATTGCCAGTAGAAACTTTTCCTAGTGTGGGCTTGCGATGGTTGCAAAAATCATGTTGATGCCTATAAATACATGCAGGCAGCCTAGGGTTGCCAGTTCTAGGTCGGGCAATACCTGGAGACTGTGGAAGTGGTGACGGGAGCGGGCGGAATTTAGGACGGGGAGGGACCTCAGCGGAGCATAATACTAGGAGTCTACACTCCAAAGCAGCCATTTTCTCCAGGGGAATTGATCTCTTTAGTCTGGAGATACCTATGGATCCCAAGGTCCTACCCCTAAGCACCCCTAAGCCTTCACTGTGAAAATATATATAACAGATATATATATAACAGAGAAATGAGGAGAGGGAGAAAACGATCTGTCAACGACGAGAGGCCGCTTACGAGGAGGCGTATCGATCTACTCGGCACTCGTGTCTTTCGGTCTAGCTCGAGAACGAGAACGAGGCGTCTGTACGGGCCCCTGCCTAGGCTCGCTGCGGGAAGCGCCGTATTTTTTGCCAGTCTGAAGATTCGGCGATAGATTAAAGAGGAGACCGCTCCTGAGCTCACGCGCGTCCCTTTCAAACAAACGGCTCTAGCGGCCGGCCGGCCAGCCTTGCACCAGGCATGCGCACTTCCAGCCACAAGGGCGGGGATGGTGTTGGGGTTGGAGAGTCAGCTGACGGAGTGCGTGCGGCGGCGGGGCTGAGCTCGCCTTGCAACGCAAGCCCGGGACTCCCGGCGCCCGGTCGTGTGGACGCGGCCTCCTGCGATGCTGCGGTGGCTGATAGGAGGGGGGCGCGAACCACAAGGCTTGGCCGAGGTAAAAAGCTCACCGACGGGCCTGCCGGCGGGTGGGGCTGCAGCCCGGCGACCACTGCGCAGCGCCCATTCTGGGGGCCGGGAGCGCCGTTTCGGTCTCGGGGCGGCTGAAGCGCCGGGCTTCGGCATGGCCCTCGCGTTTCTCTGCTGGGGTAGCGCAAGGCGGGCAGCCCGAAGGGGCCGAATGAAAACAACACGCGTGGCAGGCACGATACCGCCCTCGAGGGGCTTCTGTTTTTCAAAAGGAGGAACGTTGCTTTTAACGTTGCAGCTGATGTCAGAGGCAGCTCGTCGTGAGACGAGACGATGTGACACACTAAAGCTCTATGGCAGTGTGCGTGTTTGTGCATGCATACGCCAATCCTGCGTGCATGTTTACTCAGAAGTACCGCTGTATTCAATGGGGCTAACTCCCAGGAAAGTTTATCGGAGTCGTTCTGCTCCGGCTTTCTGTCAATGCGGAGGAAGCACAGGCAACAAGTTAGATCTTGGTAGGATTTTCCGGGGTAACCTACATGGAGTAGATTGGCTGTTTCTGGGCATGATTTTTTTTTTGGGGGGGGGTCTTCTTATGGAGCCCCTGCCAGGCCTATTTCCAGCTGTAACAAGTGACCCCAAAGGATACCGTGCTGGCTTGATGGTATTGAAAACATCTGAGGGCTCCAGGAAAAACAAAACAAGGGTGTACTGTACGGCATACATTGGCTTTCCCTTTGCATAAACCAGTGTAGCTGGTACAGTACCCCCACTGCCACCCCCTAATCAAGACTTAACCCTGGATTGGAACAGATCCAGAAAATCAGTCTTTCAGCTAGTTAGAATCAACCAGGAAGGGCTAGTCACACTACAAGGATTTCTTTACATTCCTAAGCAACAAGGAATGAAATGTGCCTTAACAAAGTGGTGAGATAAGATTGAGGACATCTCAGATAAAGATTTTATCTGGATTGGATGTAACAGATGTAATGGTCATAGAAAAATCACATTTTTTAAAATCATCACTTGCATGGACTATAAAGGTAAAGGTAAAGGTATCCCCTGTGCAAGCACCGAGTCATGTCTGACCCTTGGGGTGACGCCCTCTAGCGTTTTCTTGGCAGACTCAATACGGGGTGGTTTGCCAGTGCCTTCCCCAGTCATTACCGTTTACCCCCCAGCAAGCAAGCTGGGTCCTCATTTTACCGACCTCGGAAGGATGGAAGGCTGAGTCAACCTTGAGCCTGTTACCCAAATTGCTGGACACGTGTCCTAAAACACGTATCTTTGAGCTTGTGGGGAATATTAGCTCAAATGCTGCGAGAGGGGGGTAACTTAGCGTTATCGGATCGTTACCTTTGTATACGAGGGTTATTCCACCTGTAGGAACTCAAGGCAAACACAGATTTAAATGGTAAAATGTTCATATAAACTTTTATTGAAAGGAAAATAACAAAAGTACACACAAATAGCTAACACACATACAAGCAGACATATAGAGAAGGGGGAGGAAGAGTGGAAGGCTTGATAGTTACCTGTCCGAGGAGTGGTGGGTCAGAGGAAGGAGCACGAACCAGCGTGGGAGGTCCCGGGTTGGAAGACACTCAGAGTGGCTGTGTGAAGCCACAGTTTTTATAGGATTTTGGGAAGGGGGCTATGTGACAAGGCTCAGGTAAGCATGTGCTGGAAGTTTCCAGGGTCCCCGGAGATTAGGACAATACCTGGCCAAGTGGGGGGTGATGGCCGTAAATGGATTTGGATAAAGGTATTAATGGCTCTGAGGAAGAGAGCCATCAGGTCTAGCTGGCAGGGTGTGGGGAGGAAATATCCCCTGGCAGAGGGGCCAAGTGTGAAAAATGTTGCAAGACAAAGGATTTTCCTAGGAGCCCTTAGGCAAACAGTAAGAAGCCAGTCCACTCACTTAGAAATACAATGGGGGGGGGGTCGAGAGTAGGGCATGGAGGCACCTGGATTTCCAAACCTGAGGCAGAGAGCACGATTTCTAAGATGGAGTCTGGCCTGGCTTGGCTGACCCTAGCAGTGTCATGGCTTTAGCTTAAGCCTAGACTATTGTGAGGTGCCATTGGTTATAGAAGACAGTGTGCCAAGACATAAGGCAGGGATCCTGCCATGCGTAACATTCCCCCCCTTCTGTAGTGAATTATATGTCCAATTTATTCACTACAGACCAATGTATAATGCGTTAGTGGCGGCAAAGATTGAAATTCAGACTAGAAATTCAGAGAGTGGGGCCATCTTCTGCCACTACAAAAACTACAAAAACTTAAGCCAAATTAAAAACAAAACACATTTAGGAGGGGTTTGGGTGACTTAAAGAAAGCTGTGAAATTGCCGTTCCTCTTTACCACAACCACTCAAAACTTAATGTAACATACATGAACTATGAACTAGCTAAGCGTGAGGTCTCCACCATATGAATAAATAAATGAACCAATGCAAACTAATACATTGAGCAAGGCAATCTAGCAAACAATAGAAAAAAAGCAAATGCAGTGAAAACCAAATTCTATGCAGGCAGGAAACTGTGGGCAATACCTGAGCAATATTTTAGAATGCGAGCACTAGGCAATCCTAAAAATGCTGGCAATGAATATCAAACAATTACTATGAAGCAGGCAGAAAGTGACAGAAACTAAAAAGTTAGACAATGAACTAAGCAATGGCTTCTAATAAGCAATGCAATAAGAACAAAGTAAAGCTAAGCAATTTAGCAGAACTTATATACATAAACTAGCAAACTATTTAAAACTGATGATACAGGCACAATGCAATAGACAGTGAGTTGAAATACAGGGCACAATACAACTTGGAATACAGACAATACAGTTTGAAAAACTTCCTCCCCCCCTTGTCCCATTGGTAAAGGTGGGAGTGAAGCTGGAGATTCCTTGAATAGTTGAACATGAGGATTGATGAAGATGAGCAACTGGTTCAGCAGTTGAAGATGTTGATATATATATGCATATATATATAAGACTTTGCTGGGTGATGTTTGCAAACACATAGAATGGTGAAGGAGGTTCCTCCATGGGGGTACAAAGCAACTTTGGCGAGGATCCATTTTATGAGGCAAGAGGTTGTGGCAACAAGCAAATAGCTGGAGATGTGTGCAAGTCCGGGTTAGCTTGTAAGTTGATCTTCTTCCCCCCCTCGTGACTGAAATGGCAGGGGAAGAGGCAGTAAAGGCACTAATCCAGGGCGTCAGAGGGTATGCAGGGTCAGAGATTGCACATAGAAGAAGCAGCAGGCAGGCTGGGCAGCAAGGCTTCATACAGCAGGAGCAGGGGTAAACAGCAAGCATCAGAAGTTCACCAGCAGGTAGGCTGGGGCAGAAAGCGCAGAACTGCAGGTCACAGGACACATCCATAGCAAACGCAGGCAGAGGATTGCTGTCATCTTTGACCAGGTCAGGTCAGGTCTGGAGGTTGGCGAGCAGGATACAGGTGAAGAGCACACAGGCAGGACCATCAGGAACTGGCCTGGCAATCTGAGGTTTGTGATGCACAAGCCTGGAGCCTCCTTAGGGCAGACTTGGCAGATGTGGGTTGCAAGAATATTTGAGTGGCCCAGGGCATCAACAGCACAGTGGAGCTGAAGAGCTCAAGGGGGAGACGCCCAATTGAGAGAAGGACAAAGATTGACAAAAGTTCAATGGAGAAGTGTGTGCAGCTGCAAAGAGTGAGGCTGCAAAGTCTGTTGAGGCTGGGCTCAAGTAGGCACCCAGCCTGATGGATATACAGATTAGGGAAAATAGAGCTTTGAAGACAATGAACTCAAAGTGAAAGAGTGGAGCAGAGGGGTGCCCCCATAAGTGACTGTCAAAAAGATCTACTGTGGTGGCTGCCCACCATTACCTTACAGAGACTGAAAAATAGAATTTAAGAGGAGCTAGATGCCATCTCCAGGGAGGGAGATGGAAATTAGAGTGCAATCATAAGACAAGGGAAGGAGGATGCCAAACTCCTGGTGAGTTTGGGAATTTGAGAGAAACTGATAGATTACTATGGGTGACTGAAGCAAGATGCTTGTAGAAATACACAAGAGGAAAGTCCTTCAAGTCCTGTAAGAAGATCGTTTTTGGGGGCTAGGTCTACTGGCCTTCTGCACTGTTGTGTAAAAAGAAGCATTCAGAAAAAGAATCAAAGAGCCAAAGTTAAAGGTTCCTGCAAACATGTAGCACATGGTCTGTGAATGAATAGATTAGCAGCTCAAGTACAAATATGTATATGAAGGGGAAAGATGAGAATTGCTAGATAGAATCTGGTCAATTGCTTCCCAGTTAATAAGCACAAAAAGAAATAGAAGCTCTGATATGCAATAGATTAAAAGCATAAGCAGAAAACATACTACAGATTTTTCTCTATAAGGAACATAAGATAAATCAAAACACAAAAATAAAGCTTCAAAAACAAAACTTTGATTGTGATCTATAAAGATCTTGCTATAAAGAGCACAAGAGAGGACTCCTAATTAAAAGAGGACTCAAAAACATGGTGAAAGAATTTGCAAAATATTGTGGATTGACATAAACAATCTAAAAAGTTAGAGCACATAAGCACATTTCTAAAAGCAAAGGTTTCTTATAAAAATGAATAAAACCAATAACTTCAAAGAAAATTTAAAGGTTGAGGTATAGAAACTTATTTTTCAGATTGAGATCTGCCTGTTTGTAGGCCAGGCTGATTAGATGTCAATTGCTTCTTTTAAAAGTTACATTGGAGTACTGCTGAGAATATGAGTGGGAAAGAATGAATGAGAGGAACATGAAGATGAAGTCAGAGTCCCATTACACAATAGTGTGTCAAAAGAAATGTGTTTTTAAGGAGGAAAGACTGTTCCTCTGTACATACACAGAGTGCCTTTTCATAGGAGTCAGGCTGAGTGGAAGCCTGAGTACCCAAATGAAAGGTCTGCATGAAGCTTTCTAAACATATTCAAAACAAAAGCAAAATTGCAAAAACAGATTTTTCTTACGAAAAAAGGGAAAAAAGTGTTAACTGCCAATTAAAATTTAAACTAGGAAGTAAAAATGTCAGAGGGAAGGAAAAGCTATGGAGGGAATGCTTTTTCTCAAAGAGAAAATATTTCAAATATTAAAAGCAGCCAAAATTGTCTTAAAATAAAAACTAAAACTAAACATATTTTAGAACAGAACTATTTTACTGTACCCTTTCCCCCCCCCCCTTAGATTCTCTCTGAGGTCTTTAAAGAAACAAAACTTCTTCCCTTCCTGATTTGGGAAGAAGGAATACTTTCAGTCCTTTGTTATGTGGATTAGTTGCTGGGATGGGGGAGAGCAAGGCATGAGTCATGGGGCTGAGTGCCTAGGAAGGCAGTTAGACAAAGAGAGTCTGTTTTAAGATTGCAAAATAGTGGCTGTTTCAGTGTGACTGCAACTATAGCTGGAGGCTCTACTAATTGCAGCCAAATTTAAAATTTGAAAATTTAAAAAGTAAAAATGGAAGCACACATGTTAAATTAACTCAGTGGCACTGGAACCATTTGTGGAAGTTGAGAAAATAATTGGAAATCTGTTAACTTTAGGGAAGCTAAGAGAAAATTGAAAAGGAATGTTGTCCTTGCAACAAATTCTTCCCTGTTAAAATAATGGTTGTCACCTTGGATTTTGGAACTCTGTACAGGTTCAGAGGCAGGGTTTCCTTCCTGACTCTGTGATGGGGGAACTGAGAATATTTCCTCTTCTTTAAAGACAAGAGGTGAAGCTGGGTTACTGGATCTACTGTATTTTCTTTTCAATTTATAATCTGTGTGGCTTTGGAAATCCAGTACATTTTGCAAATGTGTTTTTACTTTTAAAAGTTCACCCTGGAATTCCTTGTTTTTCTCATTAAGATCCTTAATTTCTAAATCTTGTTTCTGGGTAAGAGTTTTAAATTTCTCTATTTCCTTCTGCCAATCCTTAGGGGATTCAGAAGAAATTTCTGTGGGCCTAGTTCTTGTCTCCATCTCTGGCTCAGATCTGAGCATTTTCCTGGTTTTCCTCTTCCTCATGGCCTTCACAAAGGCACACATGAGCACAGATGTGGGTTGGTTATCATACTGGGTCATGTCTGCCCCAGTATTTCTAAGTTCCCGCCACAGAAAAATCCGGTCCCTAATTTTATTCTGCCTCTGAGGGACAGAATCTCTATTAGGTTTGGGATTGTTCTGGGGGAAGTTACTGGAAGAAAAACCACTCTGTGGCTTATCCCTGTTTTGGACAGGGGAAGGTGGCTGTGGGAACTCTGCCTGGTTGAGGGAGAGTCTCCCATATGCTAAGACCAGCTTGTCCAGAGGCTGCTTATGGAACTGGGCCATGTCCAGTCCGGCTTTCCTGAGTCTAGCCCACAAGCACTTCCGAAGGGAAGTTTCTGGGGGCTGAGACTGTTTCTGGGCAGAGGGAACGGCCTGCTGAGGGCTCCCATGAGGGGTTGGCGGAGCAGCAGCCTGGATGCCAAGAGAAGACTCTGCACTTTGACCAGAGGGGTTCTTCCTGGCTCTAAAGCTGCTGCTTCTCCTGTTCTTTCTAGGTTTCAAATGGGGGTCAAAGATGGCATCAGTGACTGTCTGAACAGGCTCCTGACTACTCTGTCTCTTCCTCACCGATGGGGGAGGAACTGGACCTGTCAATCTCGCTATGTCCGCGATTTGTCGGAGCTTCTCCTCAAGCTCGCCCCAGTTCAAAGCGGCTGCATTGGTTGGGCCCATCATAATCCGTGTCGGATTATTGATGCCTCCCAGGACGGCCTCCTTGAACTCGGGGGTGTTGTACTGGGGGGCACCGTTGCCATCCACCCGGACAAAACCAGATAGCAGACCCAAGAACTGCTTGCGGCTGCAATATACATCTGCACCCTCATCCGCTTTCTGCCTGTCCATGTAAAACAAGCCAGGGAGCGGCTGAGCTGGCCAGAGTATTCTGGCTACCTCGCGGATCCACTCTAGACGCGGAAGCGTGTTCAGCCCTCTAGATGCAACTGCTGAGTTCAAGACATCTAGGTCAGACCTTGACATGCAAAGTCGCGCTAGCTGGCACAAGTCCTCCGCAGTGGCATCAGTGTGCTGGTAATAAACCACCGAAAGCCACTGTACTCCGGTGTCCTTGTCTAGAGGTCCAAGCCAGTCTGCTACTATTTTAGCCTCATGCGGTTTCCAGGCTAGGGCTCTCTGAATTTCATATCTCTCCACGCGCCCACCCTGGGTGGTACGTTGGACTGCTTCCGTCTGGACTGGGTTTACGGGAGCTGGAGCAACCCAGTCGGGATTCACTGGTGGACTCTCGACGGTCTCTGCGGGTGCTGATATCGGATCAAAGGAGATCAGATTGGGCACATCGGGGAGGCCGTGGGGGTACACCACTGAGATTAGGGCCGTTTGGATTCCTAACCTTTCCTCCAAGGCAGCAATCTTATGTTTACACGCGTCGTGGGTTACACTTGCGTGTTTAGCCTGGTTGTTCTCCATGAGGAACTTAGCTGCTCCTCGGATCTTCACTTGCTCGGTTTCTAGCTCGATAATGCGAGCCTCTGCTACCTCAGCTCTTTGCCTTGTGGCTTGGAGCTGACTTTCTAGTTCCTGGATGGTCTGAAGCTGATAAGCCTTCTCCACCCGTGCACTCAAGCGCTCAGTTCTCATGTCCTCCATCTCGTTGGAGAGGTGGATGATATGAGCCTCACGCTGTTTCAGGAGATCAGCTGACTGGGTCTCCTGTTGTTTCAGGAGATCGGCTGACTGGGCCTCCCGTTGTTCGAGACGGTCAGTCAGCTGAGCTACCTGCTCCTTCACTAGGGCATCCTTCTCCTCTAGGGCATGTTGCAGCTCAGCAATCTGGGCTACACTGTCCTGAAGTGCAACAAACATACCCCAAGTGGCATAACAGTCTTTACTGCCACCCCCGAGCTTCCTGGTGTTACACCATTCTTGGAAAGCCTCGGTAAGGGTTTCCAGGGGGTTAGAGCTTTTAAAAGCTCCCGGGCGCCAGGGGTTCCGGCCGCCCTTCTTGGTCACCCAGAGTGTCAATCTGTCTGCCGGTTCCTTACGGGCAGTCAGGCTAGTCAGATTGAATCTGGATGCCATTTCTTCCTATTAATTTCCAAGATCTTAAAGGGGACGGGGCTTGGTTTTCTGGCTTCTTGTCGCTGGGCAAGCAAGCACAGAGGGGATGAGTTTAGGGGCAGCCGCTGCTCGTCTCTTAAACAGCAGGGGAGAGAGGGAAAAGGATCCTGTGGAGTTTAACCTCTTACAGGTGTGGCTAGTTTGTTTTTGGCTGAGAATGGCCGGGGCTCTTCTCAGTTCAGGGCAAAAACTACCAAAAACCAAGCAGATGGCTGATTTTTCCAATCAAGGTTGCCGGAGCGCACTTGATCCTCGGGAAAACCACCGAAAACCTGAAGGTATTTTTAGGGAAGAAATCACTGGGGGATTTTCTTGCGGCTTCTATATCCTTCAAAGCGGCAAGGGGAAAAGGGGGAAGGGCTCCCGTCAAGGCACGTCCTTACGGGGTTTGGCTAGTTTTCTTATTTTATACCGAGATGGCCGGGGCTCTCTCGATTCAGGGACAAAACTACCAAGAAAACCTGAGGGTACCGGCTAATTTATTCGGTTAGGATCGCCCTGGCTTTCCTGAACACGGGGAAAATTACCAAAACCTGGATCATCTGAGCTTCGCAAAGCCCGCTTGAGTTCTCGTGCCACTCCCGACACTCGAAACTCCAACTCCTGCGGCCGCAGGGCAGTTTTGTGCTACAGAGAGCAACTCTGCTTGCACAGATTTTAGCAGTAGGGGGATTTTCCTGGTCCTTCCTACAGCTAAGAGGAATTTTGCCTAACGCCTTCCTACGCTTGGCAAATCCCTAGTTGTTGGGTGCGTGTCGTCCACCCGCCCGTCTAAAAGCCTAAGAAAACCTTGCCTCGGTGTTCCTAGCCTTAAAGAAAACTGTTGTTGGGTGCGTGTTGTCCACCCGCCCGTCTAAGCCTAAGAAAACCTTGCCTCGGTGTTCCTAGCCTTAAAGGAAACTAATCTCCAGCAGGAGCAAAACAATAGAAAAAGGGTAGAAAGGAGAGAAAGGCCAACCCTTTTAGAAAGCACACTTCCAAGAGCACATTCACACACTTATGCCAAGAGTTCAAACGGGCTTTTCCCCTTACGTCCGGGTTACTGGAGAGTGCCGTGCGTCCACTTTACTCCCGAGTAAGCCTGGGGCAAATGCCCGCGAGATCCACCATAATCTGTTACCCAAATTGCTGGACACGTGTCCTAAAACACGTATCTTTGAGCTTGTGGGGAATATTAGCTCAAATGCTGCGAGAGGGGGGTAACTTAGCGTTATCGGATCGTTACCTTTGTATACGAGGGTTATTCCACCTGTAGGAACTCAAGGCAAACACAGATTTAAATGGTAAAATGTTCATATAAACTTTTATTGAAAGGAAAATAACAAAAGTACACACAAATAGCTAACACACATACAAGCAGACATATAGAGAAGGGGGAGGAAGAGTGGAAGGCTTGATAGTTACCTGTCCGAGGAGTGGTGGGTCAGAGGAAGGAGCACGAACCAGCGTGGGAGGTCCCGGGTTGGAAGACACTCAGAGTGGCTGTGTGAAGCCACAGTTTTTATAGGATTTTGGGAAGGGGGCTATGTGACAAGGCTCAGGTAAGCATGTGCTGGAAGTTTCCAGGGTCCCCGGAGATTAGGACAATACCTGGCCAAGTGGGGGGTGATGGCCGTAAATGGATTTGGATAAAGGTATTAATGGCTCTGAGGAAGAGAGCCATCAGGTCTAGCTGGCAGGGTGTGGGGAGGAAATATCCCCTGGCAGAGGGGCCAAGTGTGAAAAATGTTGCAAGACAAAGGATTTTCCTAGGAGCCCTTAGGCAAACAGTAAGAAGCCAGTCCACTCACTTAGAAATACAATGGGGGGGGGGTCGAGAGTAGGGCATGGAGGCACCTGGATTTCCAAACCTGAGGCAGAGAGCACGATTTCTAAGATGGAGTCTGGCCTGGCTTGGCTGACCCTAGCAGTGTCATGGCTTTAGCTTAAGCCTAGACTATTGTGAGGTGCCATTGGTTATAGAAGACAGTGTGCCAAGACATAAGGCAGGGATCCTGCCATGCGTAACAAGCCGGCTGCTGGGATTGAACTCCCAGCCTTATGGGCAAAACTGTCAGACGGTTGCCTTACCACTCTGCGCCACAAGAGGCTCATTTGCATGGACTATACAGAATCCAAATTCGGCCAAGCCGTTCATTACCTGTGGTCTAAGCTTCATTCCCACCTTTCCTTTGGCTGCTGCTTCTGATTATAATGAAGAGCAACATGGACTGTAACCAGGAGAGCTCTGGAATAAATTCTTCCAGTGCCAGGAATGAGCAACTAAAACAATTAAGGGGTTGGAACACCTTCCCCATGAAGAAAGTTTAAAGAAGTTAGGGCTCTTTCGCTTGGAGAAGCAGTTGAGGGGTGACAGAATAGAGTTTTACAAATTATGCATGAGACAAGAGGAGCTATTTTTCTCTCTCTTCTTTTCATGATTCAAAAGTGTCACAAAGTGACTAACAATAGCCTTCCCACCCTGTGAGGTAGGTGAGCTGAGAGAGCTCTGAAAGAACAATTACTGGCCCAAGGGTCCCCAGTTAGCTGTGATTGACTCAAGGGCACCCAGCTGGCTGCATGTGGAGGAATGGGAAATCAAACCCAGTTCTCCTAGAGCAGTGGTTCTCAACCTGGGGGTTGGGGCCCTTTTGGGGGGCGAATGATCTTTCCACAGGGGTTGTGGCAGGGCAAGCAGCTTGGCGGGGGGGGGAGGCACCATCCACACAACAGCCTTGCAGGATAGATATAGATAGAGCATTCATCCGTCTAGAGCAGCGGAAAAGAGCAAGATCGGCATGGTGGGACAAGAGGCAGAACTGGAGAAACCATTGGTCAGTTTTGGTTTAATTTATGTGAAAGAACACTTGCATAATTTAATGGTTGGGGGGTCACCACAACAGGAGGAACTGTATTAAAGAGTCACAGCATAAGGAAGGTTGAGAACCACTATCCTTGAGGCTGCTGCTGTTAACCTCCAAGTTGACAAGAGAAGGTAGAAAAAGCAGCATTTTTCTCCCTTTCTCACAATACAAGAACTCATAAGCACTTATTATTATTATTATTATTATTATTCATTTTATTTCCCGCCACTCCCAAAAGGCTCATGGCGGGTAACAATAGTCTTAAAATTCCCCATTAAACCCCCCGTTAAAAGACTATAAAAATACCCAACACGGCGGAAAATACCAGTCTTCCCTACCTGAACAAGGGCATTAGGGGATGGAGGGTGATGATGACTCCTTCAAACCCCCCAGGGGGGCAATGTTCTTCCTTGCCAATCCCAGCCTCAACCATAGACCTGGCGGAAGAGCTCCGTTTGACAGGCCCTGCGGAACGCTGACAGCTCTCGCAGGGCCCGCAGCTCACCCAGGAGCTCATTCCACCAGGTGGGGGCCAGGACAGAGAAAGCCCTGGCCCTGGTTGAGGCTAGGCGCGCTTCTCTGGGGCCGGGAACTATCAGGTTTTCTCCCACAGAGCGTAGTGAAATTAATGAGCAGTAGGCTTATAGAAAGCCTCTTGTGGCGCAGAGTGGTAAGGCAGCAGACATGCAGTCTGAAAGCTCTGCCCATGGGAGTTCAATCCCAGCAGCCGGCTCAAGGTTGACTCAGCCTTCCATCCTTTCGAGGTCGGTAAACGGTAATGACTGGGGAAAGCACTGGCAAACCACCCCGTATTGAGTCTGCCATGAAAACACTGGAGTGCGTCACCCCAAGGGTCAGACATGACTCGGTGCTTGCACAGGGGATACCTTTACCTTTAGGCTTATAGAATAGATAAAAGGAAGTACTTCTTCACTCAAAGAGTAATTAATACATGGAAATCACAGGAAGTGGTGACTCTGCAAGCATAGACTGTTTCAAGAAAGAATTGGATAAACATATGGAACAAAGGTTCATCAGTGAGTATTAGCCCCGAGGTATAGATGGAACACTATATCTGGGGCACAGATGTTCTCTGTATTCTTAGTGCTTGGGGGGCAACAGTGGGAAGGCTTTTGGAATTCTGGCCCTGCTGGTAGACTTCCTGGGTTTTGGCCACTGTGTGACACACAGTTTTGGACTGGATGGGCCATTGGCCTGATCCAACATGACTTCTCATGTATTCTTATGTTCATAGGACTAGTCCTAAACCAGTGTACTATATGGAGAGCACATCATGATCTACATTGGGCCAGTCATATGGTTGTCCTGTTGGCTGTGAATGCCTGTTAAGGAAGCCTCAAGTCCAGAGTGCATTTATGTCAGCTAAGTCATGGATATAGTAGGCAGTGAGGTGGATAGAACACTAGGAGAAACTGTAATCATTATGTTTGGTGACTGGCAGTTAATTGTCATAATTATGATGTGAAAACATACTGTTCACAATACATTACATTTAACAGGGATTCAGAAATGCATTGGCTACTATAATACTTGATGTAAGTTTTACCTGTTGGGTGCTGTCCTATCTACGGTCTACAAAATGAATGACATTTATTGATTTAAAAGAACCTAACACAAGAAATTTACTGGTTTATGGGTTTATTTTTCTGACTTTATGGATTTCTAGAAATCTGTGCAGACCTTAGGTGAAGAACAAACACAAAATCCCTACACTGAACTCCTAGTGCTAAAAGGTCATCATGATATTGTGCGGTTTCTAGTGTCAATAGATGATTACAGGTAAGATATTACTTTCATAATCTTATTTTGTACCATAGGGATAACTTCAGTAAAGGCCTTTAAAACAGATGCTCTGTTTTTCTTTCTAATCCTTTCTTTCAAAACCAAAGGCAACCGTGTTCTGTTACATCCAGCTAAAATCAATCATGACAGTGTCCCATAAATTGCTTTCAGTGAAACTTAGTCATGATTAATTAGTCTTTTGAGTAGCAGTTTACTTGCTTTATATAGTGTAGGCCAGTGGTCCCCAACCTTTTTATCACCGGGGACCACTCAACGCCTTTTACTGAGGCCCGGTGGGGGGGGGTAGTTTACTCTCAACCACTGCCCTAACACTCTCTGATCACTATGGTAATGTTTAAACATCCCTTCAAAATAAGATACAGACATGCCACAACAATGAACATAAGGAACATTTTATTTTCATGGAAATTTTAACTCATGACAATGACAAATCAATGGGAACCCTGAGCTTGTTTCTCTGCAACGAGATAGTCCCATCTGGGAGTGATGGGAGACAATGACACCTGAAGTGTGTTGTAAAGGGCCGGGGGGGATGAAGTAAAGGGCCGGGGGGGGGGGAGAAGGCGTCCTTCGGGGCCCACCTCCAATTAGTCGAAGGACCACATGTGGTCTGCGGCCCACAGGTTGGGGATCGCTACTGTAGGCCATTCGTGGTGATTGAACCATATGTAAATGTCACAAGAGGCAGAATTTGTTGTGTAAATAAGCCAAGTGATACCTTCATCAATGATGTCTTTTTGGAAACTGGTGGTTCATATCACAGAGCCATCCTTCATTTTCCACATGCAAAGGATGATTCCGCACCCCTGAACAAGAAAATCTGCTGATCTTTATGAATCCTGAAATCCTTGGATATAAAATTATTATCAATTAGTATTATAGTCAGAAGTGTTTATGATATTTAGAAGAAAATTTCCAAGCAAATTCAAAAAGGGATGGATTGTGTCTCACTGTCTGTGTACATCCCATATTCATTCCTCCATATCCTGCTAAAATTATCAGGTGGGAAGTGATGTGAGAGATCTCTGAGACTCTGGAGAGTTGCTGCTGGACTGAATACCCAATACCGACTGACGTTCAAATTCCGTATAAGGCAGCTTCATGTGTGTTAATCTGTTCAAAACAACATGTATTTTATGGGCAGATGCTCAAAAGGGATGTGTATATGTATACACACACCAGAAATAACAATGTATATCCATAAAAAAATTTGAGTCCAGTAATACTTTTAGGACCAATAACGTTTTATTCAAGGTATAAGCTTTTGTGTGCAAGTATACGGCTTTGGATATAGTGTGCCTGCACACAAAAGCTTATCCTTATCCATTGTTCCTCTATATATTTGTGAAACAGCCTGGGGGGGTGGAACGTGTCTGGCTGTCCAAGTTGGAATAGGGCCAATCAGGTGCAGCCAGCAAAACTGCAGCTCCTGCCCTCCGTCCCTGGACTCTAACCTCTTTGCTCTCAGACGTGCCTCAGTGCCTGGAGCCAGCAGCAGGTAAGGGGAGAGGGCCCTGGGCAAAGGGTCATGGTGGGAGGCCTGCTAAGGAGGGCCTGCTAGGCTGGGCTTGCTAATGAGGGCTTCCCGGCCTGCTGAATGTCTGCTAAGGATCTCTGTCCCGGGTCTGCTAACGAGCTGTCCAGCCCCCACCTGCCCCACTTGATCCGCAGCCCAAAGCCACCTTAAGCTTCCTGGCCGGGGGCCAGGGGAGGGCACCCTTTCAAGGCCCTTTCTTAGGAACGGGCTTTGAAGCTTGTTCCTTGAATAAAACTTTGTTGGCCTAAAAGATGCTACTAGACTCAAACTTAGTTCTTCTGCTTCAGTTCAACAAAATTACCTACCTGAATGTATTTGCATATATGAGCAATAGCACATTACATGCTGCTTCAGCAGTGTACTTCATTTGGGTTTTCTAATTCAATTTACTGTAATATGCATATATTCTTAAACTGGACCCCACTACCTTATTTGATACTTTCTACTGCAATTAGCATTGTTCCTTGGTTTCTGCAATGGGTTTTTATTTAGTTTTCATAGTTTTTTCATTGCATTCTTGTCAACTATTGTAAGCCAGGTTTCACGCTTCAGCTCTTTAGATAATATCATCTTATTGAGAATTTTGCAGAAGGATTTTCTTGTTTTCTCGGTGGCTCAGCTAAAACCAGTGAGTGGAAAATTTTCTCAGATTGGTTTCTGAAGATACTAAATAAATCCTGTATCAACCTAACAGACAGCTGCTTTTCACTTCTTTTCTTTTTTTGTTTTTGAACATGAGGAAAGGGTCATATTGATTGCAAGATCACTAAAGAAGGCTAAGCCTCAGCAAGAGTCTTCCAAAAAATGGAATGAGATAAAATTGCAAGTAATACTCTAGCATTTGACACATTAAAGGAGCCTGAATTCATAACACATTTTAAGAATAGCTTTCTCTGTTGCTCGTTTGACCATTCGTTGCTCCTGCAGGAAACAGACAAGGTTATAGAGGATGGTGATCATGACTGGAAAAGAATCAGGTGACCCATGAAACACCAGCTTGGTGAAAAGAATCCATCTGTAGGATTGAGAGTTTTGCCATGAGCCTTTCACATGAAATCATGTGCTTTCATGTTTCCAATTATTTTAAAGAAAATCAAGGGACTTTTTTACATTGAGATATGGACACTTTACTTTCACTACATTTTGTAAATTCTCTCAGGTCACAATGTAGCTATTGCTAATAGATTTGAACTGAATTTGATAACAGCTTTTCAGAGAATTTAGTATCTGTTGCTCATTTGCAATGAAATTACTAATGCATTTGTTTAGATATACACATATTAATTGACCAGGACATATTCGCAAACATATGTGTCATATAAGAACAGGCATCACATGAGATTACTGCAACTCCCTGTATTTTTCTCTGCACATAGCACAGCTCTGAAATTGTACATTATCGTGTAACTTGGGCAATTCCTATGTTATTAGCCTATTTAGTTGGTCTACTTGCATGAGCAGCATTATACGTGAGCCACAATATGGCTGCAATCTATGTGAGCCAGGACATTTGACAGGATACTTCTGTGATTACACATGTTTTTATGATGGTGTGACTTCATATCTCTTAGATTTCCTTGTTTGTGCACAGTCTCATGATAAAAGTGCAAATAATTTGAATAAAATTTTAGTGTTCTTGAGTAATTAATGTTTAATGTTTTAACTCATGTACTTTGAGCAGAAAATACAAGAGGACAATTTCATTGAGGGTTAATGGTATTTTAGAACTTTTATCGGGATTAAAATAGTTTCTGTTGAATATTCTTAGTAAGATTTTATCTTTAATTTGTTAAGAGTGTAATGAAAATCAAATGTCCTAGTTATATAGGCTTTTCATATTATGATTTTTACTTTTGGGGTTTGTTGTTTCTTTAAATGATGTCTAGTGGTTTTTTATTTATATTGATTTTTATTTTCATATATGCAAAGCAATAGACTTTTTAAAAATCTTGTTTATGTTAGTGAAGATTTAGATATTATTTAAAGGTTCAGTTTCTGCTAAAATCCGACCATGTATATTTGTTAAATAATTTGTACTCCTTTAGGTACTATTTAAATATACGCAGCACATACTTTAAATATGTATTATGACTTTTTATTTATTCTTCACCAGGTTTGCATCTGCAGGTGATGATGGAATTGTGTGTTTGTGGAATGCTCAGGTTTGTTTTTATACAGAAGTATCATTAATATATTTAGTGAATGTGCTTTCTGTTACAGCTGTTTCGGTGTTATAAAGACACCCACAAGAGAGAGGATAATAACATAACACACAAATAAGAACAACTTTACGATGATAATTTTTAATAAAATAGGTGTGGATTAGTTGGTGTTCAAACTGGAGCCATAAAGCTTGTATATTACCTAAATATAAGTTTGGGTATCAGGGGTATCAGAGATATTTGTAATAGCCAAACTTATATTTAGGTAATATACAAGCTTTATGGCTCCAGTTTGAACACCAACTAATATTATAAATATCAGAGATATTTGTAATATGAAAATTTGATTAAAAGTGGATGTACAAATTAAAGGTTGCAATTTATAAAAATAAAATGATAGAACTAAATGAACATTTACTGTGAGCTTGAACAGCACTGGAAAAATTGGAGGCATAATTGGCATTCTGATGATCAGTTTATTCTGGCAGTCTGAGTTGAGACAAGTATAATCTGGTAAACTTTAAAAAAAAACTTCTGGCAAATCCAAGTTCCTGAATAAATGTCACTGTCATAGAGTAAGAGGATGCATTTAAATGTCAAGAAGAAAGGAAAGGGATAGGTTCTGCCATGTAGTGGGGTTCCACAGAGGTCAGAATTTATTTTATTAATAAATGATCTGAAATTTGTGGTACAGATGCATTTAGAACATTTTGAATCATTTTGGCTGTATGCCATCGGGTATTACAGTGCTGGAACACGTGGAACAGCTTTTCTGTAGGTTGGAGCAACTTCTCTGTGAGCAAAGGGGACTATGTGACAGAGATATACAAAATTATGTATGGGGTGGAAGAAGTGAATGGAAAGAACATTTTATCCCAGTCCCATGACACTAGATTCAGGACAGACAGTAAGAACTTTTGCACTCAAAATCTTAACTTGCATAATTGTTATAGGATGTAGTTATGGCCAGTAATTTATCTGGCTTTAAAAAGGGATTAGATCCATCAATTGCTATTAGCCATAATGATAAATGGAACCATCATGTTCTGAGATGGTAACACTTTGAATACCAATGCTGGAGGCAATAACTGACATGACAAATGCCATTATTTTTGTGCCCTGCTTATAGGCTTTCAGGGTTAACCTGGTAGATCAATTTATAATTTTGTCAAGAGGGTCAAGCTACAATCTCTAGACCATGATGTTGGTTTGCATGTACTGGCAGTTTGAACCAGCATTTCTCTGCTATAGCCAAATATTATTACACTATCATATTTCAAATATAAAGGGTTACCAAATTACATGTCTCTCAAGTTAATGACTGTATGAACCCTGAGCAAAGGCTTTGCATCCTGAGAACTGGAGCATTCATTAAAATAGAATCATAGAATCATAGAGTTGGAAGGGGCCATACAGGCCATCTAGTCCAACCCCCTGCTCAACGCAGGATCAGCCCTAAGCATCCTAACGCATCCAAGAAAAGTGTGTATCCAACCTTTGCTTGAAGACTGCCAGTGAGGGGGAGCTCACCACCTCCTTAGGCAGCCTATTCCACTGCTGAACTAAAATAGAAAGAAAGACAAATTATGCACAGAGACCACAGTTTCAAGAAACATACAAGCAAAGGTACTTTGTATATACTGTCAAATATATTTGTGTGCCCCATTTCTGGGGAGGAGGGGGAAATCTTTTTAGGCATAGAACATCACATGTTGTTCATACTCTGAAACATATCAGTGTTAAATATCACTTCTTTGTTCAGAATTTTAATTTTTTTAATGATTATACAATTATGCATTTATATTAACCACCTATAAATATGATTCACAGCATTAAGACTGAAGTACTGATTAGTTTTTTAAGGCACTGATTTTGGTTATAACTAATAGCTAGAAAATAAACTGAATACAATTTTTTTTTATTTTTAATGCCCGAATGATTTATTTTGATGATTTTAAATACTATTTTGTTTATTACAGCCAATTTATTTTTTTTTCTTTTCCAGACTGGAGAGAAGCTTTTTGAGCTACATGCGCATACACAAAAAATCACAGCTATTGCAGCTTTTCCTGTATCTTATGCTTGTGAAGAAAAATGTCATATGATTTTGACAGCAGGTGCAGATAGGGCTGTTATTGTATCCTTTCCTTTAATCTGAACATAATTAAGCTACACATTGACAGGAAAAATGAAGAGATGGGCTAAACATCAGGGTGAATCATGGCTACTTGTTAAATTTCATTGTTTGGGACTGCACTTCACTGAACTGATGTGAGAAATGCCTGTATTTCATCCATTCTAGGAAAAGGTGGTCCACATGGGGAAACAGGATTCTTTATGCATATGGACACATAAACTTGTGGGGATTGCAGGAGGAATAATGCTTTGGGAAATCTTCCATTATAGGATACTATATATTTTTAGAGATTAGAGCCAAACTATTTCTCCATCCTCCTGTTCCCTGCTTCTTACTGACATTCCTGCATCATTTAATGTCTTGAGTTCTCACCACATTTTTTAAGTTTCTTTTAATTTGCTGAGGCATATTTCTCTACGTATCTGAGTAGTCCCACAAGTATGTCAGTATCCCCACTTTGTCTGTGAGTAGTCCTGGTTCAATCAGTGCTTTACTCAAGGGATCATCCCTTGAACGAACTTGCTCTCAGTGTTCTGTGCCTCCTGGTTCACACTCAATATATTGCTATAAAAATACAAATTAAAAACTGCCTAATAAGGCCTACAAGAAATCTTGGTTGGTATGAAGAATTTGGCAATCCGCCAGCCACCCTCATGATTTCTAGGATCCCATAAGCTCTTAGAATCTTGAACAGGCTAATTCCTCTTTTCTGTAACTGATTGTCTACTTCACACAACATTTTGAGCTTTTGGAGCATACTTATTCCTCATTAGGTCGTTTTGTATAAAAACTTGTTTTGGCTGTGAGTGGCGTGGTTTTGTTGCTTTTGTGATTGTCATGGGACCTAGTAAGTTTACTGATGATGATAGTAACATTGTTGCTACCTTCAGTTCCTTAATAAACAAAACCAGGTTTGGGATTGTGACAATGGCAGGCAGATTCATAAAGTGTCCTGTTTTCATTCCACTGTAAAGGTAAGTGAAAATGGAAGTGACTTTTGTTTTGCTCTTTGTATTATCTGGTCAGAGAATCAGATTGGTGGAGGCTTTCTTTTGATATAATTCTTTTAAAAACATTCCTCATGGCTATGATATGAAAAGAAGAAGTTGATGGCTGTTACCTACTGCCTTCTGCTGTCAAAAGGATTTGAAGAGTTTAGATGTAAAAAATGCCAGGTCTTATGTCTGCTTTGTTCCCCCTTTGGTGAGTTCTTTCTGAATGAAGTATCTGTTAATTAATCCCCCTGTCTGCTTCATAACAGGTGTAATATCTTATGTATGTATTATGTGTATTTCTGAAAAGTTGTCTTTCATAAGAACTAAAGTCTTACTATGTAAAATTGATCATTGTAATTTGAAAAATTCCCTATATTTGTTATGGGGCATATATCTAATTTGATTCTACAGTGTTTGACAGTTCTTCAAAGGCTGGATATATGGCTATCTGGAGGGAGTGATCTGTGTGTTTGGAATCGAAAATTAGATCTGTTGTGTAAGACAAGTCATCTTACTGATTCAGGTAAAAAAACACAATGAATTAATTAGTCATTAGCGAAGACAAAGTGCAAGTAAAATGGATTTATATAATGAGCAAAATCAGCTTAGAGACTTTAATTCTAAAGATAATATATATTAAACTGCCTTCTATTTAAAAATGTCAATGTAATCATTTTTTTAAATTAAGGGTACTCTGGGTCTCCTGTGTCCTATAAATTTTAGAATATGTCAAACTTCAGTAACTGTACATTAACTTAACTGAGCTCGGTCAATATGTTTAAATCAGTAAATGAATATATATCCCTTTGGAAATGAAATTAGACTCCTTCCAAGTTAGTCATGTACTCAAGGAATATAGTTTAAATGTAAGCTCCCAAGGAGCCCTGTAAGTACATGTTGCTTTTAGAGACCATTTACGCACTGGAGGTTTCATGCCAGGTTACAGGCTGGAGTTTTAGTTGGGGCAGGTTGTCCCTTCTCTTCCTGCACCCACACAGGGGAGCATTTGGCCCGATGCACCTCATCCGCCCCCGATTTGTGTTCTTGCATGGGAGCTGGGGCAGTGAAGTTCCCAGTGCATAAACGGTCAGAGTGTACACTCATGAGAAGTTTTTCAATGTATGGTTTACTTTTGGAGTGCAATCCTATTGAAATAAATGGGCTTAGACTGGAGTAACTCTTTAGGATTACACTGTTTGAAAGGCCATTGAAGAGTTGCTCTCTTGCACAATCTGTAGTTTACAAACTGAATAAATATTACACTGTCCTAAAAGCAGAAAAAGACTTATCGTATATACTCACATATAAGCCGAGTTTTCCAGCACAGTTTTTAGCAATAAAAAGCCCTCCTTGGCTTATATGCGGGTAATTGAAATAACAGCCTGCTCCCAGCCAGCCAATCGTAGCATTGCTTTTTGCAGCTGAGCTTTTTTCAAGTGAGCTAGTTGCTCCCAGCCAACCATTGCCTTCTGCAAAGATCTTGAAAGCATGTAGGACATCAATGGTTTGACTGAGGTTTGACTCCCCCCATTCTTTTCCTAATGAATTCTTCCAAACTATTCTTTTGGCTTCTTTTGGCTTTTGAGGGTGCTTTGGGATTTACTGTTTATTTCTCCTAGTGTTTCTTTTTTCTGAGGGGCAGCACTGTTTGCCTTTTCTTCTTGGGGTTGTGTTTCTTTTAAAAGTTGATTTTTACAGTTCTTTCTTTCAGTTTTCAGTTTTACAGTTGTTTATTTCAGTGTTTTGTTCCGGGGGGAGACACACTGTAGCCCCCAGTTTGGTAGCTGTTGCACTTGCAGTAGGTTGCCAACTTTGGGTACTATTGTTCTGTTCTGTTTTGCTGGCCTGGGGGGCACTGTTTGGTTCTCCTGCAAGAGCTGTTCTCACAGATAAGTTCTGTCAGTGCTCTCTCAGAGTGTCTGGCATCAAGAGAGGAAGGAAAGGTAATTGTAAGCCACTTTGAGACTCCTTTGGTTAGTGAAAAGCGGGGTACAAAAACCAACAGCTATTCATCCTCTTGACTTCTCTGTATTTGTTGCGGGGGGGGGGGGGCGAGCATGGATTAAGCACTTAGGCCACCCTGTAAATTTACCAGTAGCCTGCTGCATTTCCCACCCTTGGCTTAAATATGAGTCAATAAATTTGCCCAGATTTTGTGGTAAAATTAGGTGCCTCGGCTTATATGCAGTAAGTCACTTTTCACATAGCTTAATAATAAGCTATTATTATTTATTGATATAATTTCATTAGTAAAATTAATTATTATGTTACCAGATAACTTTCTACTTCACAGTTTTGATATTCATAGTCCTGTTTTCAAATTTTCTTTAGCAAGAACTAACTCTCTGGAAATGAAGGTAACCATATCTTGGTAGCTTTGAGTAGCCCCCTAGTGAGGTGGTCAAATAGTTTTATGGATTAATCTTTACTGGGATATTCTGTTAACTGTTGTTTGAAATAAAATATATTTTTGACTCTTTTAATAAAGATATCAGTGCAATGATTGAATTGCCGAAAAATTGTGTGGCAGCGGCTGTTGGCAAGGAATTGAGTGAGTATCACCATAAATACTGAAGATAAATATTTTCATTTTTATTCTCAACAGTACATTTCAAGAATACTATTTCAGAATGTTGCTTTGTAGATCTTTCTGACCATTTACTGGAGCAGAGCAGTAACATCAGAGCAGAGCAGAGCAGTAACATCAGGGCTTTCTCAGCCCCATCTACCTCATAGGATGCCTGTTATGGGGAGAGGAAGGGAAGGCAGTTGTAAGCCACATTAAGACTCCTGGTAGAGAAAGGGGGGGGTATAAAAACCAATTCTTGTTCTTCTGGCATGTTTTTTGCATCCTTAGTAGATTCTTGTGGGTAACAGGCCATTTAAATGTACTTTGTATTTATACAATAACTGAATTTATTGCTGAAAAACCCTTCTGTTTTGCCTCCCATGGGAAAGGGGGACATTTGTCCTTGTTTTTTGCAGGGGGGAATTTTGGAGCAAAAATAATTATATGTAATGCTTCCTTATCAAATCTAAACTTGATTGCTTTAAAAGCTTTACATACATAATTTGTAACTTAGCTAGAAAATAAAATTGTTTTGTTTGGCTTGTTTGTGGAATTTAGAAGTGTAAATTGTTTAGCTTTCTAAAGTAAAATGGTGAATATACACATATTGTAGTTTTACATTCTTCCTATAGATATAAAACACACATTGCTATAGTGTCAGTTGCTGATTAAAAGAAAAATAAAAATTCTGAGGGAAATGGCTGCTGCAGGGGACTGGGGCAAGGAAAAGGTTGGTGTGATCTGGAAGATTTGATTTCCCATCCACATGGCTTTCTTGCACTCTTCCTGAATCACTGGAGCAAAGCCAGTTTGAAAAGGTTTCAGGAAAGCGGATGAAAACTTGGGAGGCACACTAAATCACTACAGTACTGTGAGGAAATGGAGGAGCATTTCTCAGTGGTGAACATGCCATGTCTAAGAGATTTATGTCTTGCATGGGCAGATGAAATCACACCAGTTTCTCCACCAATCAGGTGACCAGTGTGATTAGTGAAGACACTTGTTAATCATACATGGACCTCTAGATCAGAGCAATAATCTCTTCTGTTTACAGACAAAAATATAACAACTTAATAAGCATCATGATACTTTTAAAGAAATTTTGTCTTACCTTTTTCTTCTCAGTAATTCTTAGACTGAAAACTTCTAAAGATGGAACTGAATGGGATGTCTTTGAAGTGAAACGCCTTCTTGACCATCAGGATAATATTCTGTCATTGATTAGCATCAGTGGTAAGACTACCAGAGAGTTAGATTCCTGAGACCAGAGAGTTAGATTCAAAATTACAGTCACATCCCAAATAAAATAAAAAGAAGAGGGGATTGTAAGGAATGTGGATATAAGAGTTGAATGAGATTAGCATGCATAGTGAGATAAAAAACCTATGTCCTTGTTGAGTCCAGGGTATGCCATTGTTTTGAGACGTTATTCACACCTTGAATAAATCTTTGTTGGTCTTAAAGGTGCTATTGGACTCAAATTTTGTGGTGCTACTTCAGACCAACATTTGAATATATCTTTAAGATAAGTTTCTTATTTGTGTTTCCCCTAAAACACCTTTGTCTTTGTCCAAATTCCTATTGGCTACTATCTGTCGCAGCCCTCCAGACACTGTGTAGACTGGCTTTTAAACCTTTAGTGAAGAATCAGTTATTCCATTAAATGTGGACAAGTTCTGTCAGTCTGCTCTCCAGAGTCAGATTTCACAAAACTCTCTCAGTCAGAATCCAGCCTCCCAATTGAATGAATTCCCTCTAACCTACCGATGGTATATCAACTGCCCCCCAGCGGTGGCTAGCCAATCACAGGGCTCAGTCTGTTGACTAGATTTTACAGTTTAGTAGTGATTATTAACTCTCCAATCACTGCTGCTGCTATTTCAGCACTCAGAACCTCTTTTTCCAGGTGCTATCCATAACAACAGCTAAACAAATTTAATGTAATGTAATCAATGTTTTTGATTAATATTTTAGAAACTTCTTTGGATTTTGAATTTGCTATTTATAGGTTATCTGATTATTTTCTTCCTAGATTTGACTTTTGCAACAGGCTCCTACGTAGGTGAGCTGATAGTCTGGGATGCATTGGACTGGACAATGCAGGCATACGAATGCAATTGGGATGCATCTCTTCATGTGGATCCACAACAAGAAATAAAACTATCCCATAGTCAAAACAAAATTTCAATTCAGCATTTAGCATCTGATGAAGAGGTAAAAAGCTTTAAACATTCTAAAACTTAAGGCGAATCAAAACTATAGCTCATGTCATTAAATGCTTATCTGTGTTTTTATTTGTTGTGGGATTGATATTCCACTCTATTCAGAAACTTTATGTGCTTTCAGCTTGTCGCTTGTACTTGAGACACTACTATTGGGCCATAGGTTACAGCATCTTTGGTAGGCTGGGAATGAAACCAAGTGGGATGAGGCATATAACATGGTGCCATGTGTATGGGGTGTGCTGTTTTTGACAAAGTGGCAATAAATTAGATAGTTTCTGCGTTGTGAGATTACCGCATATGGGATTCATAAGCAAAAGCCTTAGTTTACATTTGTTGCTGGTGTTAATGAAACGTTGGCAGCCATTTAAGTTATTGTTTCTCATAGTTTACATTCCATGATGAACAAAGTTAATGAGAAGCTTAAGTAGAATCTTCCTTTACAAGTCTTTTAGACTTGTACCAGAATTGCAATAGGTTTTTCTACATTTTTATGCTGTATTTCTGCCTGCTGGGCCCCCTCAAAGTAGCTCATGGCATAAAGCCATTAAAACAATACCCCAAATTCAATGGTACAATATACATATTACACATCATAATAAAACCCCAATAGAAGCACAGTAATGAGTAAAAAATACTAGAGGGCATTAAGCAGCAGGATTGCAGAATAAACCATGTCTTGCTAGGCACTAAGAGTTTTTTTCTTGTACTAAATGAATGCATCAAAGGCACTGAAAAGAATCTGGAATGAAAATAAGTGTTTGCCATTTGGGGTTTACCAGACTTCAATAGTGATTGGAATATTGTATTTTATAAGAATTGAGGTATAACACAAAATGGTATTTTAGTAATTATGGTGGCATAATAATTACATTTTAAGGAGTAGTGTGCCTCTTACCTTCCTAGACATTTCGTAAAGATACTAAAGGTACAATCCTTCATTATACACAAAATAATAGTGTTATGTCTGTTTTGTTAAGCTACTTTATTGAATTTTCTTTACAGTGTGTGTTTGCTGCTGTTGGAAAAGGCATATACGTGTATAACCTTCAAATGAAGCGTGTGATTACCTTCCAGAGGACTGCTCATGACTCTACTGTCCTGCACATTACAAAAGTTCCTAACAGGTGCAAGTTAGGCTAAATTTTTCATTCACTAAAAAAAGTAAACTTCTGAAAGATCAGTAGGACCATTTTCACTGCTGAAGAAAACCCTTCTCATTCTTTTGCATAACATGCTTGCCATTACCCAGCTCTCCGGTACATAACTTCCTTGGCAGCAGGACAAGCCTGGTATATTCCTGGGCTGCTCTTTTGAAACAGAAATAATTTTAATACTGAATAACTCCAATGATCATAAGAAATTAACAGACAAAAAAGTGTGTTCAAATAAGACCATGATGTGGGTGAAGCTGTCACAAGCATAACCTAGCAAAAGGTACTGCTGGCCAGGAATTCAACAGCAAATTGAGAAACTCTAGACTACGCACCTTATTCCTCAAGGTCAGTGGAGCCTCTTCTAGGTCTGGCAAAGCTGATATTCTTAGACTATCATAATATCTGTGTTGTCCAGGTTAAGCCTCAGCATTGGCCCTCATGTAGCCCACAGTTATGGCATTGCTGCTCTTTGATTTGACTAAAATTTAAAATGGAGCTGTTTGTAAGTTGAAGGCCCTGCACGCCTAGCTGAAGAATGACCTCTCCCAGTGGCTATAGGTGTCAAAGAGCACTGGAGAGGAGGTTTGCAGAGCAGCTTAAGTGGACTCGAAGCCCAGAGGCATAATCTTGCCGCAAGATGTCCAAGTGGGAATGTTAGTTCTTCATGTTTGTGAGCAGTTGTGAAGGGGTTTAGTTGATTTTATAATTTTTTTAACCAAGTGTACGATGTTCCAGTAAATTTTCTTTTGACAGACAATTAATATCCTGTTCAGAAGATGGCAGTGTTCGGATATGGGAATTACGAGAAAAGCAGCAACTTACAGCTGAGCCTGTTCCATCAGGTCTGTGTCTATAGAGTGAGGATTCTTTGCAGAATCAGAGTTGGAAGGGAGCTCCATGGTCATCTAGTCCAACCCCCTGCACAATGAAGAAACTCACAACTACTTGCCTACCCACAGTGACCCCAATTTTATGCCCAAGTGATTCCCCCCCCCCCCAACTAAACATGGTGGGGTGGAGAACAGCCATGTGTAAACTTCTCCATACATGACAGATAAGCCTGCAGCCTTGCCTGCATTATTGCCATGTGTGAAGTTGTTCATGTGGTAGCCAAAGATAGCCAATGGGATGGACCATATCCCCATCCTCCACTGAACATGTATTTAATGATTAAAACATTTATACCACACTTGAGCGCCAGTTGGTGTAGTGGTTAAGAGTGGCAGCCTCTAATCTGGAGGCCTGGGTTTGATACCCCCTTCCCCCACATGCAGCCAGCTGGGTGACCTTGGGACAGTCACAGTTCTCTCAGAACTCTTTCAGCCTCACCTACCTCACAGGGTGTCTTGTGTGGAGAGGAAGGGTGGGCAATTGTAAGCCTCATTGAGACTCTTTTGCGTGGTAAAAAGTGGGGTACAAAAAACCCCTCTTTTTCGTCTTCCCTTTTGGCTCAGATTTGGAGCCTCCCTGCAATGTAATAGACACTTCAGTTAGCAGAAAGCTCTTTAGGCTGGAGGAAAGTTAAGTATTACATTCAAACTGTAGAAACAGGTGAAGAAAAAAACCCCACTTAACAACACAGCCTCCTAATTTTGTGGCCTATCTTCCAGGCTTGCATATAGAATCTTTCAGATTATGGCTAGTGGAGCTTGTCAGATAAGAAGTTTCTTTCTTTGCATGTAACTGTGGTTTGAAAAATATTTTTATATGCCTGTCGCTTTGGCTATCCTGTTGCTTTGTAGGACTGGGCAGTGCAGGCACAAGACTCAAGCAAACAAAAAGAAACAAGTGGGTCATTAATAGCATTTGCCTGTTCTGTGAAAAAGAGGTTAGAGTTTTTCTCCCAGTATTTCTAGTTCAGTTGGGCAGGTAGGCATACCCAGGGAGATCTAAATACATCCAACATGACACACATTCCTATCGTTTTTAGATAGTTTTGGTTTAGTCTAATGTGACATAATTTGTATTCTAGGTTTTTTTAGCATTTGGGGATTTGGAAGGACAACCAAGCAAGCCAACAACACAGCTAAAAAGACACCAGAGAGCACCACTGTTTATTCTTTGGATCTTACTGGGGATTTGATTGGGCACTCATCAGCTGTACAGGTTTGTTGGAAATGATGAATGTCAGCATTCCCTCAATCTGAGGCTTGTTTCTCTGTAAACATTTGTAATTTAGAACATTGAGAGAAACTGGATTTTTGTGAGCCTAAATGTTTACCCTCATTGGATCTTAGACCATTCGTGCACAAGGTAGAGCCATGTAGGACTAACGGCAATAGCTGCAAATTTGGAAGAAAACCAGATTAGAGCTAAGGGAGGAAAAGCAAGCAGAGGTGAAGTGGGGGGGGGGGGAGAAAAAAAATCCTCTGAGGCCTTGCTAATCCCCCCTTTGTTTTATTATTTGCACAGAATTCACTACCATAATACAGCTCTTGTCAAGATTGTTAATTGAAAGTTCTCCTATAGAAGTTTATGGAGTGTAAATATTCAAAACACACAAAACTAAACTAAGTTAATTGAAGCCAACTGACTAGAGATAAAATTGATGCATTATTTATATAGTTCTGCTTAAAAAAGTTGAATATAAATATTAAACCTTTCTGATTACAAGATAAATTGGTCTTTCTACCACATAAGCATACCCATGTTCTCTTAGATATTTTGTTGTGTAATATGGATAAAATCTAAAAGACTGTACAATTAGGCTAATGTGTCCAGGTGGGCTTCACACTTGGGTTTCTTGAACATCATTCCCCCATGTCATATGCCAGCTCCCTTTTGAAACTGAGGAAAATTCTAATCTAAATTGGGTTATGTCATAGTGTTCTTCTGTTGAAAGAAAGAAGGCTGCTCAAGCATTTTGTAAATGTAGTTTTTTTGGTTTTGGGCTGTATTGTTCTTGCATATTTCTTATGCAAGATGCTTGGCTGCTTTGATATAGATTATTCCATGACTGCACTTTTGGATGCCTCCCAAGTTCTTTGGCACCTTTGAACCAAGCCAGCTCATTTTGGTATTCATGAAAATGGTTAAGGAATTTTGGTTATGTATAAAAGCTTTGATCTAGTGAGCCCCTTGTGGAATGCCACTTCCAGAATGAATCTTTGCTGATTCTCCCCTTCTTATTGCAGTCCCCACCACCAATAAAATAGCAGCTTTTTCAGGTCTGACAGTTATGGGAATGCAGCTTGCTTGTAGAGCACTACAGTGAGAGGTGTAAATCCCTCCATGAGAAGATTTTGTGCATATGTGAATTATTTATTTATTTTATTTTTCAGAAAGCATTGCGGCATTTTACCAATATAAAACAATAGTTTCCATTAAAAAACCCATAAAAACAGCCCTTAACAAACTAAGCAGACAGGGATCACCTACCCTAAGGTTTTAAACACCCCACCCTCTATCCCCCGATTCAGTCTGAGGGCCAAATTCTCTTCCGACTTTTTACAGTGCTGAACAAGGCCAGTTGATTACATTATGTTGATGATGTGGTTTTATTGCAGATGTTCCTCTATTTTGGTGAACATGGTCTGGCAACGTGCTCTGCTGATCATCTCATTATTTTGTGGAAGGATGGAGAACAAGAGTCTAGACTGCGTAGCTTAATGTTATTTCATAAATTAGAACAAAGCGAAGATTTGCAGCTTGGGATCTGAGAGGACTTAACAGGAGATAAACGTACCTATGAAATACAAGTTATTTACGATACAATTCTATGCAGAGTTACTCCGGTCTAAGCAATTTGATTTCTCTACATAGGAGTCCACTGTTAAAATTTCAACAGCTAAAAATAAGCTTGTATTGTATAGCTTGACTTCTCAAAAATTCTTCTAATTTAATAAGCTTTGCTGTCATTGAATCTGTGGTTGGTATTGTTGGGTAGATTTATTTATTCCTCTTGATCACTGTCTTCTGGCATCAGGTGAAGACGTTCTGTTTCATCTGATGTACTTTTACAGATCTTTCTTGTTTAATTGCTGTTTATATATATGTATATAAATATATATGTTGTTGATTAATTGGGCAGAAAGGTGGTATCCATGTTTTAAATCAATTTATTTATTTAAAGTACAATAAATAAATGTATCAGGTATTAATCCCAAGAGCTGAAGAAAAAATAAGGGAGAGGTCCCAAATACAGTCATTTGTCTTCTGCCAAGAGGTTTATATTACTGGCCATGGCCACAACATGTCTCTCAGACATCCAGTGGATTCTTAGGATAACCTTGTAAATAAGCTGTAATTTTAAGTCTAAGGAAGATTGTTTAGTAGTGGTTTTGAGAATTTTCTTGCATTGTTGAGCTTGGATTTGAATTACATCCTCTTATGGTCCATTCAAGGTATTGAGAACAAATTCTGGGCTGGGCAAACTTCTACCTGGGCAAAGGTAGACAAACTTCTATTTGGACATTGTCAGAAGATTTGGAAATTCTGCTCTTTGTTTATCATTTGAGACAAGAATATAATTCCTGCTTTAACTCAGTTCTTCCAAATTATCATTTTAATCTTGGGGTTACTCCACAATGTCAAATGTGTATTAGAGTGATCCTAAATAATAAAGTAATCCAGAATTTTTCAAATCATTTTTGTTTGCTAATATAGTTTGTGTGTGTTGTGATGTTGGGAACCTAAGGCTGGCAAAGGTTAAATCTGTTAAATCCCTTGTATTGCTGAAATGTAGCCTGGGCGATAAGAAATCCTGCATGGCAAGCAAAACATCACTCACACGTGACCAGTTGCTCTCTGGGCATTTACTGGACATTTTCAACCTTTTTGTCCACCACCTTGTCACTTGTGATCATTTTTCTTATCCTGAGAAAGTAGCAGCAGTCCTGTGTAGTAGAGCTGGAGATAAGGTTGAGAATCACTTGGTAGAATGTGCTACAACCCACAGTTACCAGAAGGTGTGATACCAGCAGGGAGATTTGCATTTTTCAGGTGGTTGTGAAAGCTGTCTTTGACATGCAGCCAATCTTCCAAGAAGACAGAGAGAGAGAATAGAGGGGGAAGGTGCCTTTCCTTGCTGGGGAACTCCCTTGGACCAAGGGTTCCCTGGAAAGCACCCTCATAACCAGCTGCGACGACTCGGGCTTCCTGAGAACATCTGGACAACCCCTTGAGAAGATATCTTAGCGCAGTACTAGATTAATGAAAAAGTAACAAAAGACATGGACAATACCATATAACAAACAATGTAGCACCCATGCAGTCTAGCCATGTGGGAAAGAAAGTGAAGCCACAAAAGTGTCTATAAAAATGGCTCATTGTTAAAGGGTGAAGAAAGGGAAAAGATAAGGGCAAAACAAAATAGAGGGAAAAGGTACACAACACACAGACTTTCAAATAAAAAGTAATAAAATTGATCTAACTCATCTAAGTACACATTACCTAGGCTGTGGCAGATTACTCAGAGCATGTCCGGTTTCTTAGCTATAACGAGATGGCAGAGGGATCCTGAAGCCCTAGCCACTCTCCTGTGGACTCCACTTTCCACTGAAGACAACAGGAAATCCCAAATGTGCAGGTATTTATGGTCAGTGAATCTGAGCTGAATCAGTCTCTAAGAGTGACTAGCTGATTTCACCAATCCAGTGTAGAACACATCTCAGATCAGAGGCTACCATTACCAATCATCAGAAAATTATAAAATATTGTCTCATCCCTTAGAGCACCTGGTAATGGCTCTGAACTTCCATGATAAATACCAAACCAGATTGTCCTTTGTACCAGATTGTCTGGCAGGATGGTCCAGTGTGGAATGGAAATGAATGGGTTATTCTAATATAAACAGGTGTCCAGATTCTCAGATGCTCTAGATGGCACTCTCGAGCGCTAGTAAAGTTTCAGGGTTTCTGTCACAAAAAACAACAGCTATAAAACTGTAGACCTCCAATATGTAGCTGAGGTCATTCTCAAAAGCATAAAATCAAAAGTAATTTATAGTTTAGAAGGAAAAAATAGATAAAATGTTAGTATCAGCAGCTGCATTTCCCTGCCTCCGTCCTCTCAGTCTCTCAGAGAAAAATAATATGGCAGGCATAGAAAGGGATATAATATCAATTTCTGTGCCCCCCCCCCCCCGGGCATCATCTACTGAGGGGCCATAAAAGAAAACATGATTTTAAACTCTGGGGTGATTCCAGAGGCAGATTCAGTTTGTCATTTTTCACACTCCAAAATAGTCTGTTGAACAGGTTTGTGTAACTTTGGAGTAAGTTATGACACCAAATGCTCCTTGTGGCCAGATTCTTGAAGTTTTTTATTCTTATCTCTGTCCAGACTTTTTGCATTGGCACAGAAACAATATAAAGCCCTCTCCCTTGCATTTAATGGATCTTAAAGCCCTTTTCATTAGAATTTTAAAATACTATTAGGTTTAATATGTTGAGTCATGGGACCAGCATCTTTAGGGGATGTAGATTAAATGAGTTCTAAAGATCCATTCAATTGGCTGCTCATATCCCTCTGGCAGTTTCTCTACTGAGCTAATCCATAGGGATATTACATCTTTACCATCCATGCCTGCAGGAGGCCAGCTTTCTGGCCTCTATGTCCATTGAGGATGTTTATTTGGCCCTGAATGTCCTAAAGTTTCGAATGCTTGACTTGGCAACACTGAATCACTTGGGCATGACTGCTTCCACAAAGTCTCCAGTTGGGCCCATTATGCATGGCCGCTGAAACGGCGATTTCGGGTCACATGGAAAACGCGGAGGGGGAAGACACAAAGCACACCGGTTATGCACGGGACGGGGTGCAACGGCAGCAAACCCCAGAGTAACCGATTATGCACACGGCGATCCCGGCGCCGCTTCTGGTTGCGCCCCGGTCACCCGGAAGCTGCGCTTTCTTCCGCGTTTCACTAACGTGGCTGGTTGCAGCCGGCACCATGCGTTATCGGTGATTTTAGTCACCGCCATTCCACCCCGAATGTGCGTTATTCCCCCCCGTGCATAATGAGTCTTGGACACTACTGTTTTAAAGTAGTGTTCAAGAGCTCAGTCCTAATAAGTGTGTGCAGGGGTGTAGATGTGGCTGTTACAGCACTTAATAAGAAGTATGTATATGGGACAAGATCATGCTATGGACACTTTAAAATGGGGACAATGTCCCTGTGACAGCCACAAAGATGCCTTCACATCTAGTTTGGGCCTTGCTTAACCGATTTTCAACTGAGCTCACCCTCTTAGTTAAATAGAATAAGGTCAGGATTTGACTGACCTCAAGGAAAATCCTGACAATGCAGCTAGTGCTGGGCCTTATTCCCATTCTCTGCAAACTCATGGGCCATCTTGGCCAGGCTATCAGCCTTCTACTTTGATTTTGTATTTAGCCCAATGGGTTGTATACACAAATAAATAAATAATAAGTGTGTGAAGCAAGCAAATTTTAGGTTGTCTAAGACTTCCATTATTGGAAAGTCTAGATATAATTCAACATGGGTGGGTTGCAGTCTTTCAGCAAAAACTCAAAAATCAGCAGGCATGTTTTCTAGATGTCCCTCCAGAAGTAATTCAACTCTGGCTGGAGGTGGGGGACCCCCACGCCCTGCCCCCCTTGCTGCTGATCAGCTGGCTGGCTGGGGAACTGAACAGGAGCCAATGCTGTGTCATCGGTGATGTAGCGATATGACTTCTACCATGTACCAGAAGTGATGTTATCATGTCAGCAATGTCACGATCAGTCTGGCACTTGGGCAAAAAACTAAAATTTCCCCTCCAAATATCAGAGTGTTGTGGCCAAATGTGATGATGTGTGTTCAATGTGAAGTGGTGGGTACCGGAGGTGATGTTGCCAGTGACATAGTCTAGGCTTCCCTTCTGCTCCTGGTAAGTCTCCTACCCCACCCCGGTTGCTTGGGGGACCTGGCAACTCCAGGTATATGTGATATTTCCATTGTTTGTAGTCTCCCACCTTGATTATTCTGTGATTCCTTAGAAACTGAATTGACTGGAAAAAGAAAAAAATATATAATTGGACCTATGTTAATAAAAATTAATTAAAATTTAATTGGACATAGGCATCAGTATCAGTAGTAGTATATAATAGCGATGATAGATACAGCAGCATACCATTCTTTAAACTACATAATGTAGCATTATAATACATCACAAGCAAAGTTGGGTTCTGTTACAATTCTAACAAAAATATAGCTTATACATTTCTCTGCATGAAAATTATATGAATGTTTTACATTATTTTACATAACTTGATACAAAACACTGAAAAATGTTGGCACATTATATAAGCTACAATCATGGTCATTTTTCCTTCAGTTGTAATACTGTGTATTTATTTTGTCTGGTTTACCTTCCTGGACTTAGCATAAAACACTAGGTAGAGACCAGATTAATTTAGGTCCCTGAACCTTTTTTGGCTTCTGAAGGCAAACGGAAAAGTTTTATACACCTTATGAACACAATGTATCCACCCCCACACATACACAGAGTCTGTACAGAAGCAAAACAGGTTCTGGATGCCCCAGATTAATGCTTCATTAATGGTGGGTAGGCAGCCTTCTATCCTTAAGGTGTGAGAAACCTTTAAAAAGGATTTAAAAAAAAAAAATCCCACCTGGTGGAATAAGCTACCAAAGAGCTAAGGGCACTGTCAGAGGTTACACAGTTCTGCAGGACTGCAAGACAGAGTTCTTCCACCAGGTATTTGGTTGAATCTAGGGCAAGGAAGATCATGGGGTCCCTTTCTCAGAGAGACAACCAGACATCTATATGTCTTCTCCATCTTCCCCAAGGCAGGAGCGGTTTGTTGGGGTGGGTATAGTTCTTCAGGGATCATTGTTGCTGCCATGTTAGGGGTTATTGGAATTTTATAATTAATATTTTATTGTATTTTACCATTTTAACATTGTAAACCGTCACAAGCAGGCTAGTCAGGGAGTGGCGGTAAACAAATCATCATCATCATTATCATCATCATTATCATCATCATCAATAATAATAATAAATCTGTTTTGTCTACAGAAGCCAAATGATTTAAGCAGCCCTATGAAAGGGACCATAACCTTTCTTTTTTTGAGGGCAATGTAATACTTTCTATTAAATCGTATACAGTTCAGCCTTCCTATAGCCATTTGTCATCCATGATGTTAAATATTAGCAAAATAATTAGAAGGAATTAGTTTCTAATAGCCAAGTAACAAGTTGATTATATAAGCCAGTGGTCTAAATGAAGATATAACAGGGAATGCTGCTGTCCAAAACTGATAGTCATGATAAAAACAATGGCACAATTTGCTAGAAAAGTCTCTTACATAAACCCCAGCAAAAATGAATTAAGTGATAGTGAAGCTTTGCAGAGGACTCTCCCCAAATAGTATTCCCAATGAGATCAAAACAAATATAAAAATATTTGTGCTTTGATAACTGCAGCATAAACTTCAAACTTTGAAAATAAACTGAAATGTACATTACATGTTTGCCTTAACACTATTAAAATGAAGTGTACCTTATTAGGGCTCAATTCCTTAATTTCTTAAAATTATGTAGAGATAGCTTGATAGCCTGAAGCAATGTACATCGAATAGTGACACAATTTTGGGTTGTCAAGGACTCTATATTAATACATACATAATCTCGCATTCCGAATGTTAAGGTCAAGATTTTATGCATAGCTGCTATGGCGGCAATCCAGAACACCAAGGCACAGGGGTTTCCTTTCCCTCTGACAGAGACAATGCATGTGCAGGGGTTTCCCTTCTCTGAGAGAGAGACTAGGAGGACTCTGCATTGGTGTGCATTCAGGAGACCTTTGTAAAATATGGCTCACATGTATAAGGGTTTTCTTTTAAACCTATGGCTCATATATGTAAGCATCTTTCATACTGTGTTCCTAAAATCAGTCACACCAGCAAATTACCTAGTCTAAACATATGTGTGCTAAAGAAGAGGAGACATAATGTTGTGTTGTGACTGTGGCAGGCAGGCAGTTTAGAATAATTGCTTGTATAAACTTCCACAATATGGCTCACTGTCACCTGTTAGGAGGCGGAGAAAAATATGGATTTGATCAAATTTCTAATGTTTCTTAGTGATAATTTGATCAAGCAAGCAAACAGCAAATGCAGGTGTTCCTTATGTGTCTAGAAACTCCACTGAGCAGGCTGAGGATGCAATTTTCCCAGATACTTCAATTGTGAGCACATCCTCATTGTTCCTGCAAACTGCCCCAACATGGCAGTCCACAAGAAAACACTGATCATACAGGAACTCAGAGGGAGAGTTAGAGAAGATTCTGGGCAAATGAAACAGAACAAGGTTTGCAACTGTGTGACACACCTGTTCTTACATTCAGTAAAGATTAACCATCTTAAAAAAATAAACAAACACCAGTTTAATTTGTTGGTTTTTTTCCCCTTACAAAATTATCCCCTGTCTCTTCTCAGCGTGGTGTAATGTTAAAGTGTGGTGGGTTTGATTCCCCACTCCTCTACATGAAGACAGCTGGGTGGTCTTGGGTCAGTCACTGTTCTCTTAGAGCTCTCTCAGCTCCACCTACCTCACAAGATGTCTGTTTTGGGGAGAGGAAGGGAAGGTGACTGTAAGCTGTTTTAAGAATAGCATAGTGAAAAGTGGGGTATAAAAAACAACTCTTATTCTCTCTTGGCATCTTAGGAGCAGGTTCCATCAAATTCTGCAAGCTTTATTAAAACTTGGTTGCCACTCCAGAGAAACATGTTTTAATAGCATACTGCCCTCCTATAGAGATTTATATGCATGATGAATTTTGGGCTGAAAACAAAATTATACCAAATGCTGAAGTGCAACATTTTTATAAAACTATCTCTAAAAGGACCTGTTGTGCCACAAAGACAGTAATTCTATAAAGCATCCGTTGGTCTCTAGATTATCATCATCTTTATAAAAACAAAGTTTTGGTAGAATTTAGTACTATTTAAAAGCGAGAAACAATAGTTTTCTCCTTGCTGCCCAGTTGGTTACTTCATTGTGAAGGAAATTCTGCCCCACTTTGGGTCCATACCAGTAAATGGTTCACAGTGAGAGTGGTAGGCCATGCTGTCTCACTTCTTTGCTTCAGCTTCCACTGTTGCTCTCTGAAGGAAGCCTGAGGCTTCTACACTTCAGCTCATCTAATGTTTTCCAATGTTTGTAATTCTTTGCCAAGTGCTGCATCAGAACAGGTAGGTGTGCAAATGCTGGAAGAGAGAACCAATACTGTACTGCAAAAAGCTGGACTGCACAGTGCAAATGTCAGGAAACCCTCGTTCCCATCCACAGTAGGACCCTTTCTGTTAATCTCTAATTAACTGAAAATGAATTTATACTTGGTTCCACACAACCCTTAATATAACCCTAGATGTTAATCAGTTCTATAAACTCCATATCCATGTGCAAGATTTTGATTGCACTTACTCCAAATATCCCATTAAGCAACAAAGTATTCTTAGAACTATGCCTTAAATCAGATGTCTCCTTTTTTAAAGAAGTTTCTGATTCTCCAAGCAGTTTATTGACTTTGACTGTTGTTTCTTGTACTGTTTTCCACCCAAATATTTAATTAGCACATCTGCGGAAAACTGAATATATAATTTTAAAAGATCAGACTTGAGAGACAGAGGGTTAAAGGACCCAGCATTGGGGATGGGGAGATGTCCCAAAGGCAGACCTGTCTGGAATAAGGAAGAAGAAAGAATGCAAGGTGAATGCAATTTTTGCAGTAGAAAAGTTTGATATACCATGTTTTCAAGAAAGATTTGGAATATATTGTTCATATACAAGGAAGAATAACCCTCCGAAAAAACTGCAACTTTTCAAAATGTCTCTGAACAATAAGATTAAAAAGTAAATGTGCTATGCTTTCAAGAGAGAAGCTATTGGATGCAAATATGTATTGGTTACTACAACTATCATGTAACAGCAATTTAAAGCTATAATTTGGGTATTGTCCTTTACTGTAAAATCACCCTTAAGATAATATAAAATGTGATGAGGGTGTTTTTTTAGAAACCTGCATTCACCATTGACCTGTAAAACCACTTTCCTGTCCAATTCTCCTCCCACAGATCTGCCAGGTGTGTGTGTGTGTGGTTTGACTCTGGTTAGACAGAATTACAGTCACATACATTGTTCCTATTTTGGGGAAGCAGCAAAAGAATTAGTTCCTCAACTGAGAATAATGGAACTTCTTACCATCCCAAGCATCAAACATGTCCATTATGAAGTAATCGATGAAGGATATCTGAGACTTGGGGATGCTACATGTGTTTCGGTCAAATACTGGCATAACAACGGGTAGTCCTTGTCTTTTTTCTTCATCGGTCTATAGAAAACAAAACCAATTTTAGCAAAGCTGCATAAGAAAAACAAGCACTGGCCATTTGCTGAGCACAAAATAAGCACTGGGCATTACCTAGTTAACCATCATGTTACAACCTGGCCTAAGCTCAGTGCATTGATTTGGCTTATGCAAGAACTTTCACGGGAGAAGCGGGCCATTACAATCCTGATCTAAAATAGGGGTCATGATGGTATCCTAATTTTTCCAGAAAAATGCTGATTCAAGACAAATGATGTGGCACAACATTTCTGAGGGTGTTGCTGCTTTCACATCCTGATATGGATTAGGAATGAGAACCAGAACACAGCTTCTGCCTGTCACTGAAAGCAATTTGGGCAGGGCAAGGTAATGTGATTGCACTCCCTCTATAGCACTATGTAGCACCCTTGTGCCTTTGCAGGCACAACGCACTAGTATCTTTGTAACTGCCAACAACAGATACTAGGAAAAAAACAGAGAAAGGTCACATCTTAAACTAGAATCTTGGAGTAGCTCAATGGCGAGTGACAGCCAAATGCTAGACTAAGTGGACCTTGGCTGGATTCCTACATCCATTATATGAGGCTGTAATTAACTTCGTATGTCTGAGGTAGAATAGCTCAAGAGATTAAAGAGAAAATAAAACTAAAAAAAGTTAAGTATGCAATTCTTTATAATGGTATCCTTACCTACTGCTGGAGCATGTAAGGAAAATTTACATTATTTGCTGTTTAATTTAATAGACTTTTGCTAACTGTTTATTTTCTCTAAATTCTACATGGCTATTATTCAGTTCCAGACAAAAATTCCATACCTGTGCAAAATATTCTTCTGAAATCCTGCCAGCCCATTCAATGCACAATTCTAGAGGTCGACATGGATTTGCAACATCTGCACATTTAATCATCATGCGCTTGATCAGTGTTTGATTATCTGGAAAATTCTTGAGATTAGTTGTACAGTCACAGTCACTACCTTCACTCTGCAAAACAATAAAGCAGGACAGTCTTGGGGCTCATGGCCTGTGAACACGTGGCCAATACAAATTTTTAAATTATGCCATAATGTGATTAAACTTCACAACTACCCAGCATTCGGCATTGAAAGCCATAAGTTAAGTACAAGGGAATACAAAAAGTTTTCTCTTTATTTAGACTTAGACGTAATCGTATCATCATCTACATATCTAATAGTCAAGTATGAGCCAATCTGTGGATATCTAAATCTGTTGATCATGTCCACGCTGACAGAAAGCCTATTTTCCTCCAAACTTGGGGGAATCCCCAGATTTGCAGAAAAACTTGAAAAACTAATTAAACAACAATTCTATGTGTCTGTGAGGGAGTGTAAAATCAGCCCAAAAGATAAAAGAAGGGGAAGATTGTTAGACAAGGGGAAGAGGGAAGGAAATAAAGGTAGAGGTGATGCACCCTTTTCACATGTATATCTTGGATGCATTCAAAGAGAGAAGGTGGCAAAATCTGACAATACTTAAATCCTGTGCAGTGGAGCAGTGAACAGACAAGGCAGATCTTTCTACAAACCTGAGAAATGCCCCTGGTTAGCAGAAACATTTGAAATCTAAAATTTCCCCCAAACAATGGTGGTTTAAAACATTTTAGTGATAAAAAAGTGCCTTAAGGAACAGATTTCTTCAGTGGCTGTTGCTAGGCATTCAGCTATTTTGCTTGACAATATTATATATTATATAAATAATATAAAAATAGAAACCCCTCAATCCTGTGATTCTGGGAGGCATTTTGTACTGCCATAGGGATGAGGGGAAAATCATGTTCCACTGGTGAAAATCCTTAGGCAGGATCCAACCCTAGTATGGTTACCAACTCCAGGTTGCGAAATACCTAGACATTTGGGGTTGGAACCTTGAGAAGAAGGGTGCACCTCAGCAGTATATAATGCCCCCTACAGTCCACCCTCCATTTTCCCCAGGAGAACTGATGGTAGTCCGGAGATCAGTTGTAATTCTGGGAGATCTCCAAACTCCACCTGAAGGTGGGCTGGGGAAAGAAACCAGCTGAGATATTATTGATCTGATGCCAGTTATTCTCTAATATTTCTCTAATTAGAGTTATTGTCTAATAATTCTCTAATCTATCTTTTAAAAAATTATTACATGTTTATCCTGCTACTTGTCCAAGGGGTTCAGTACTAGGCTGCAATTACTAATGGTGTGAGTTATACGGTATAAGACTATTTTGCATGTTCTCATATACCATTAGAAAAGATTTGAAACATTTTGACTCATCAGGGTATGGCTGTTGGGCTTTCTGTATGCATGAATGAAACACAAACCCTGACTACCTGACTGCTGTTACAACACATGACCATAGTAAACTGTAAATATATCAACTGAAAAGAGCATGTTTTTATGCTCCACTTACATTAGAATTGCTTTCTTCTGAGGGCTTGATGATGCTATTCACGAACTTATTCACATGTTCAAAGTGTTTTGTCATTTCTGTTGCCAAAACCATGTCAATAATTGCCTGACGAAGTGTCCGATAATGATTTCTAGAAAGTAGAACAGCAGCCAAACAGCACAATTAGACAAGTGACTATTTTCAGGTTTGTATTTTTGAGATTTTGCACAGTTGTGAATTTACAAGGCATTCACAAAATTTCAGATATTTACCACTTACATTATATAAAATTTTTGTTAGGGTTAGTGTTCACATACAACAGTGGTCCCCAACCTTTTTATCACGGGGACCACTCACCGGGGACCACTCAACGCCTTTTACTGAGGCCCGGTGGGGGGGGGGTAGTTTACTCCTCTACTCTCAACCACTCCCCTAATGCTCTCTGATCGCTATGGTAATGTTTAAACATCCCTTCAAAATAAGATACAGACATGCCACATTGTCTCCCATCACTCTGGGAGTGATGGGGGACAATGACACTTGAAGTATGTTGTAAAGGGCCGGGGGGGGGGGGGAGAGAAGGCGTCCTTCGGGGTCCACCTCCAATTAGTTGAAGGACCACATGTGGTCCGCGGCCCACAGGTTGGGGATCGCTAACATACAACACACATGTAGCCTGTTCAGGCACTCTTTAGAAGCTCAAAGCAAGGAAGAAGGCTAAAGAGGCTAACCTGTTGAGATTTTTGAAAATATTGCACTTGTTGTCTTTTGCTGTAAGCTGGAATGCTAGAGCTGTGTGGTGGCTTTCCAATACTGCGGTGTCATTGTAGAGAACAGCTAGTTCACTGCTTGCGTTGCACAGGAAGGAGTTGGTCCGCCCTGGATGATCCACATCATGAACTGTTGCAGCAATCAATGCAGCTATTATGTCTAAATGATCAAGGCTCCCCTACAAGAAAGACAGTCTGATTCATCAGTACTTATCAAGACATCGTTGGGAGATTAGCAGTTATGCATTTGAGAACCAAGGAAATTCTGCAATGATCCTCTCTCAGGAACCTCACCAGTTTGCTTTGAGGATAATATTTATATTTCACTTTTCCCACAAGGCCCAGGAGACTTATAAAACATAAACGTACAAATAGAAACATAATTAAACACATGAATTAAAATACGTCAAGTATTCCTGAGTGCCTTGGAGATAGATCAGACAGAAATCAAATAAATAAGAATTTTTAGAATATCAGCACGAGGTGACCTTTTTCTATAAATATAAATTTTTATATTCTATAAAATGTACCCTATCTGAAGAAATTCTGTCTATGGGAAATGAAATGTTAGTTTTCAATGACTACATTTCCCATCATTGCATATCACAAATATTGTCTAAAAATGCAAATTTTACAATAGCGAATAACCATAGAATACCATGAGGTGACATTTCTTTATGAAATTGGATGTTTATAAATTATTAAATATAAAATGATGAGTTTAAAAAACAACATTCTTTTAACTCTGACAGTTTGCTTAGTATTGTTTATCTGCCTTTTCAGTTCAATTCACAGTTACTATTGTTAAATCATAGCTCTTTTGCAACTGAATGTCACTATTCAGATTAAGGGGACATTCAAACGGAGGATTTTGTCATTTCTTCTCTTTTTGGCAGACCTCTGATACTCCTTCAAACTATTTCTGGGAGTCACCCTTACACCAGGATGAGCATTTAGGGGTCTTTTTGGGCTGCAATGTGAGGAGGATATTTACATTTATTTATTTAAAGTATATGCCTACCTTTCTCCAGAGCATTTGACTACCCAAGACAGGTTAGAATGTTATAAAGCAAATATTAAAAACAATAGATTAAAATAATAAAATCAGGCTAAAAGCAAGTAAACCATGATTCTGTGCACAGAAGTTCTTCCAGAAATTTTAGACAAGATCCAGTCCACCAAATAGCACACTTGAGATCTATGGCACAGACAGGGCCATACTGATAGTGCCAAAGTTTTATGTTAATGTGTATCTCTTTAAAGTATAACTTGTTTTGCAGTTACTACCAGTGAGAAGACTGCCTCCTTGAATGTCCTAAAGGAATTAAAACAGAACTTTGTTCAGGATTCTCCTTTGGTTCCTGCCCCTCACCCATGAGCAAAATATTTTTAGGCAGTAGCTTACAAATCTGTACCTGATCACCAATGCACTAGCCTTCCATAATTTGTTGCAGATAGTGAACTACCACTTGGGAATCGCCAAAGAGCTGTTACTATCCATGTCCTTGTATCACGAACCTACAGATAACATTTTGGTGTGAAGAGACACTGGGCCAATTAATAAAGATCACAACATGAACAGGCCCTTCTTGGATGGTATCACTGAGGGCCACTGGAGGTGGTCTGCATGTCTGAAGACTATTCCACATTAAAAAACAACAATGTCCCCTGCATAAACTACAGTATGTCAGGAAGATGTATTCAACCCAATCTACTTTCTCATCTACTTCCTTTTTCAAACAGTTGTTTCGGGGCCCCAATCTACTTTCTTTTTCAAACAGAGTTGTTTTGGGGGCAGAGCTTTCTTCATACACAGTCTTGTCTACTGCAGCCTGAAGGGGTAAAGTCCAGGAAATACTTGCCACATTATTCTGCTGAAAGTATAAGTTGCCTACTGAGATAGATTATCATTGCCTGTAAGCATTGGTCCAATTCGTCCTTGGAAACTTCATTGCAGGGAGAAGTGACTTTCTGTATTGAGTCTCCCCTAGTAGGTAAATTCTCTTATACAAGGGTAAGTTAAAACGTATTGCTACAAAATCATAGAAACCTTTATTAAAAAAATAGCACAATGTAAAGCTATTGTTTTTCAACATGTCCTCCATCTGGGTCTAATACGCTTTGGAAAGCAGTGTTTCGATCTCTCTAACCCTCCCCCAAAGAATTCTGTGCTCTTCAATTTATACCAAGTCAAAACGATCATTTTGGCATCCTTGAGGGACTCAAATTGTGCTCCTTTTAAATGTTCTTTGAGTATTAGAAACAGAAATAAGGGGCAAGACCAGGGCTGTAGGATAGGTGGGGTGAGGTCTCTTGTAGAATCACACTTCTTGTAGAATCACACTTGCTACCCTTGAAGAATGAACAGGAGCACTGTCATGATGGGGAAAAAATCCCTCAGTGCAACATTCCTGGATGTTTTCTCACTAATGCAGTTTCTAATTTTCTTTAAACTTCTAAATAGTAAGCCCCTGTGATCCTCCTGTGTCCTTCAAGAATATCGTTTTGTTTGGAATAAATGTATGAATTGGAATCCCAGTAGCAATACTTTGACTTATCCTTGTATTTTCCCTAATGTAATCTTCTATCTTTCTATCATTAAAATGAGTTTGGCTTGTTTTCCTTCATGATCTCCTTATAAGTTTCTCAAATACTGAAGAAGTGTTAGTAATACACCAGAGATTGTACCTTAACTCTGTCTTTCCCCAGAAAGAATGCAGTGGCATGCAAGACATCAGCTGCATGGGTGGAGTTATGGTAGGAATTGGAGGAATGATAGTTGGCTTCAATCACCTGGAACCAGGCTCGTAGTGTGGCTTCAGAACAATTTAAAGACTCGCAGACCCCAAAGCGGGCAAAAATCTTCATTCCCAGATAAACTAGTGGCCTGAAACACAGCAAGAAAAGTTAACCAAGTTAAGATAGCCAGTGTTTATCCATTTATCCATGTTATTGCTGGTGGCTGCATTCTCATAACATGACAAACAGGTTTGTCCATTATGGGAATGAGCACCATTTGCTGAGGTGCTCGTATATTTTCTTCACTCCTCCCTCAACAGGTGATAACTTCACTCAGACTCCAGTTCACTGTAACTTCCAAATGGAGGTGCCTGGGTGATTTGGCACTTCCTTCCATGCTATGCAGCTGCCTGCATTTTTAAAAAGGGGATTAAATTGAGGTTTAGAATCCTGGTTTGTGGAGAAGAAACATACTGTAATTCACCCACATAACTGGAAGTAATGGAGAATCAGGGCTCGCTTTGAGGCTTCCTTAAGTATTCTGTGCATAAAGAGGGAAAGGGGAAAAAAAGGAAGAAAGGAAAGGAAGCATGGGGAAAAAAAAAGAGGTGTACTTGACAATCATGGACACACCTGTTTGTCATGACATCTGAATGCAGCCTTTCAAAGAAGCCTTTAAAAACATTGCCATCACTTTCTTATGATGACTGGTGCTCTGAAAAGCCTACAATCTAAAATTTTACCATTAATAGACAAAGAAATGGCTCAGAAAAGCAGGAAGACTAACAACAAATCTGGATATGTGTTCTTGGGCTAGGTTTCAGTGCTGAGAGATATTGTCAGGAATCAGGCTGAGCCCAGCCTGTGGAGTCCTAGGTAAAGGCGCATCCGAAATCCAACAGTCAGTTGCAGATTTCAAAGAGAGCTTTATTAGGCAAAGTCCACAGATAGCTAAAGCAGGCCAAGATCCTCCTAAGCAAAGATCTTGATAATAACAAAGTACAAAGGCACCATGGAGGGTAGATATAGGGTCCGGTGAATAAGGGAGGGGGGAACGAAAGGTTTCGGCGGGAGAGCGAGCATAGGTGACAAAAGGAAAGCATTCCCAGGCCGGCCAGATGGCCCGGAGCCTTATCGGGAGGTTGGCACATTGTTGAGACTTAGCTGTCTCCGCAAGGACACTTACAGTAAGATTGATACATTCATTGAGGTTGTCTCCCCGCTGGGAAAGGAAGGGAGTGAGGTTCTCAAGAGACACATTTATGGCTATATGGCCTTGGCCAGAGAAGTCAGGGAAGTGTGAGAATATGCAGGCACCAACATGGCAGGAACCTAGGGGGGTTCATGACACTCGCCCCCCCTTAAGGCCCCCCCCTTTACCCACCCCGGGCGCCCGCGGCATTAGGATCGGGACCGGGCTTGTCGGGGAACTTGGAGTGGAACCTCCGCAGCAGGAGGGGGGCGGCCACGTCCTCCGCGTTAATCCATTCATTGTCAGAGTCAGGGAAACCTTTCCAAGAGACCAAGTATTGCAGCTGTTTGCGGAACAGGCGGGAATCAACTATGTCCGACAACTCATAGTGGGTCTCCTCCCCTATCATGATGGGGGGAGGAGGTGGCGACTGTGGGTGCCAGTCGTCCGGAGGGGGGGCCTTTTTGACCAAGCTCACATGGAAAACGGGGTGAACCTTGCTGTAAGCCTTTGGCAACTCCACCCGCACCGTGACTTCATTGAGTACTTGCACCACCTTAAAGGGACCCACAAACTGGTAGCTCAACTTCTTGCAAGGGCGGCGATTTTTGAGATGTTTAGTGGAGATGTAAACTTCATCCCCCACGCTAAAGGAAGGGGGTTTTTGCCGTTTGCGATCCGCCCAGCGCTTAAAGTCCGCCTTGGCTTTAGTGAGGGACTCCGAAACCTCCCCCCATGCCTCCCGTACTCTGGTTGCCCACTCGTCGACTCCCGGTGGGGAGACCGCTGGGTCCCCGGGGGGCTTGGTGAGCGTAGGAAAAGGGGGCGAAGCGTAGCCATGCACCACCTCGAAGGGGGACTTCCCTGTGCTGGAGTGGGGCGCATTGTTGTAGGCGTACTCCGCCAATGGCAGGAGGGAAACCCAGTCGTCCTGGTGGTAGTTCAGAAAGCAGCGGAGGTACTGCTCGAGGACCTGGTTCACTCTTTCGGTTTGCCCGTTCGTGGCGGGGTGATAAGCAGAACTGAGGCCACGGGACACCCCAGCCAAAGACATCAGGGCTCCCCAAAACTTAGCAACGAACTGTGCCCCCCGGTCACTCACAATCTTGCGTGGGAACCCGTGGAGCCGTACCACGTGGGATACGAACAGTTCGGCCAGGCGCTGCGCGGTGGGCAGGCCGGAGCAGGGGACGAAATGCGCCTGCTTCGAGAACTGATCCACTACCACCCAAATCACCGTCTTCCCCTGGCTAAGGGGCAAGTCCGTGATGAAATCCATGGAGATGATCTCCCAGGGGCGCTCCGGGACCTCCAGGGGCTTGAGGAGTCCTTGGGGTTTACCCACCCCCCTTTTGTGCGCTAGGCACACAGGGCAACCGGCGACGTATTTACCTACGTCCTGGCGAGCCCCAGGCCACCAGAATTGGCGACGGAGCAGCCCCCAAGTCTTCAGGAAGCCAAAGTGCCCCGCGGCTTTACTGTCGTGGCAAAGTTCCAGAATCGTTTTCCGCAAGGACGCGGGGACATACAAGCGGTCCCCCTTGTACCAGACCCCCTCGTGGGCACGGAGCTGCGAGCGGAGATCGGCAAGTTGGGGGTCGGGGCCCAGGGCTGAACGGAATTCGGCTAATGGTACTGCTGGGGGGGCCCCCGGAGGCCCCGGGGCGGGGTCCGGTGTGGGCTTCCCTGCCCTGGTCTGACTGCGGGTTTGGGCCAGTAGGCCCAGCTGCTTGGGGGTAAAGATGGTGTCGACCCGGGGAGGGCGGTGCTCACCCGGGTGCATGCGGGAGAGGGCGTCAGCCATGAAATTCTTCCGCCCCGGGATGTGGACGAGAGTGAAATCAAATCTCGAGAAGAAGTCTGCCCAGCGGATTTGTTTCGCACTTAGGGTGCGGGGCTTCCGAAGGGCCTCAAGATTTTTGTGGTCGGTCCAGACCTCGAAGGGGATGGTGGAACCCTCCAGGAAGTGGCGCCAGGTGGAGAGGGCGGTTTTCACCGCAGAAGCTTCCTTCTCCCAGATGGGCCAGTTCCGCTCGGCCGGAGAGAATTTGCGAGAGAGATAGGCACAAGGCCGGAGTCTACCCCCCTCCCCCCGCTGTAGGAGCACCCCGCCAATAGCCTCGTTTGAGGCATCCACCTGTACCACGAAAGGCCGGTCGGTTTCGGGGTGGGCCAGGATGGGTTCCGAGGTGAACAACCGCTTGAGGTGTTCAAATGCTTGCGTACACTCTTGGGTCCAGGGCAGGGGCGCCCCGGGGCGGCCGTCCCTAGCTCCCTTCCCCTTGGTTTTTAGGAGGTCGGTGAGGGGCAGGGTGACCTTGGAGAACCCCGGGAGGAAGTCCCGGTAAAAGTTGGCGAACCCCAGGAAGGATTGGAGCTGGCGGCGGGTACGGGGAACCTCCCAGTCTAGAACCGCCTGGACCTTCGCGGGGTCCATCCCAATTCCCTCCCCGGAGACCCGGTAACCCAGGAAATCCACTTGGGATTTGTGAAACTCACATTTGGGAAGCTTGGCGTACAGCTTGTGGTCGGCGAGGCGGCGCAAAACCTCCCGCACCAGCGCAGTGTGCTCCGCCTCGTCTTTCGAGTAAATCAACACATCATCCAGGTAAACCACCACCCCCCGGTACAGCAGGTCATGCAACACTTCATTGATTACATTCATGAACACGCCGGGAGAGCCGCTTAAACCGAACGGCATGACGAGGTACTCGAATTGTCCGAGGGGGGTGTTGAAGGCCGTCTTCCACTCGTCTCCCTCGGCCACTCGGACGCGGAAATAGGCGTCTCTTAGGTCCAACTTGGTAAAGATTCGCCCCTCGCCCAGGCGGCTGAGCAAGTCCTTGATGAGCGGGATGGGGTAGGCGTTGACCCGGGAGACGGCGTTGATCGCTCGGTAGTCCGTGCAAAGCCTGAGGGTGCCGTCCTTCTTCTTGGCAAACAAGACCGGAGCCGCCATGGAGGAAGTGGCTGGACGGATGAATCCGCGGGCCAGATTCTTGTCCACGAAGGAGCGAAGCTCTCGAAGTTCTGCCGGACTCATATTGTAGAGTTTAGCCTTCGGAAGTTTCGCCCCGGGGACCAGTTCGATGGCGCAGTCGGTGGCTCGGTGCGGCGGGAGCTGGTTGCACTCCTCCTCAGAGAACGCCTCAGCAAGGTCTCGGTAGCAGGCGGGGATTCCCTCGTCTTTCCCGGGGTAGAGACCCATCGCCCGCAGCCAGGGGTTGAGCGTGGCGGGGCTCTCGGACCATGGGACTACGGTCCCCGCGATGGCGACCGGGGGCTCGTCTGGTCGGTCCCGGTACCAGAAGTGCAGCTTGCAGTTTGGGTGGGAGAAGATGAGGCGCTTTTCATCCCAGTCGATCTCGGGGCGGTGGAGATCCATCCAGTCCATGCCGAGCAGGATGGAGAACCCAGTCACCGGGGCGATGGTCAGCGAAATGCGCTCCCAGTGAGGACCCAGGTTGAGGGCCAGAGCGTTGGTGGCGTGACGGATGGCCCCCCCCCCGACTGGGCCGCCGTCGACCTGCCGCATGATGATCGGTTTGGCTAGATCCTCTTGTCGGGCCCCCAGGGCTTGCGCGATACTTGGGGCCACTAGGGAGGTCGAGCACCCGGAGTCCACGCATACTTGGACTTCGACCCGGGTGTCCGCTTCCTCGTTGATTAGAATCGCCGGGAGGAGGATGGGGGGTAGGATTCGTCGTGGGGGCGCCGGTGTGCCGACTGGGAGGGTCCGCCGAGGGGCGCCCGGCAAGACGGACCGTCCTCGTTTCCCGACCCGTCCGACTGAGACGACTCGGGGCTCGCCTGGGGCGAGAATTCCTCGTCTTGCGTAGGGGCGGCTGGGGCGAGAAGCGCCCGGGGCCCCCCGGATTTGCCGGCCGGCTTGTCCGGCGGGCGTGGGCGATCCGAGGAGGGGCGAGGCTTGCTTTTCTCCGGTTGGGAGGGGGTCTTGGTCTTGGCCAGGCGCGTCGGGCAGACAGAAGCGAAGTGCCCCTTCCCCCCGCACTCGTGGCAGAGTCCCAGTTGCTTGCGTTTTTCCCGATCGGGCACCGGCGCGGGAGCGGGCGGGGCGGCGATCAGCTTGGGCGCGCTGGGGGTCTTTTCGGATCTCGACGTGCGCAGTAGGCGGGCCGCCTCCTGGCGGCGCTGGTAGGCTCGGTATCGGGCTAGGTTTGCCTCAATCACCCCCGCGGCTTCTATCCACTGCTGGAGGTCCCCGTCCTCGGGCGGGCCCCGGTTGAAGATCCCGTCGGCCACGGGGCGGTCTAGGCCGTCCAGGAAGGCGGTGATAATCTGGTTCTCATTCATGGTGGTGATCCGGGCGGACGTGGCGCGGAAGTCGATAACATAGTCCATCAGGGGTCTGCCCCGCTGCTTCAGCTTGGCCAGGGCCTCCGTGGCCTTTATCTCACGAAAAGGGTCCCGGAAAGCCTCTTGTAGGGCGGTCCTGAAGGATTCTAAGGAGGTAGCTGCCGCCGTCCCCCTCTCGTACTGCGTGACCCACCAGTCCATTGCTTTGCCCTCCAAGTTGCAGCCCAGGGTGCGGACCAGGTCGGCCTCGTCCGTGAAGGAGTCCCCCCACTCCGCTAAGAAACCATCCACCATAATCAAAAAATAGGTGAGTCTCTCGGAGGTACCATCGAATTTCACCTTGAATTTCCGGCCGCCCAGATGGTTGTGGCGTCCCCCGGGAGCGGCCGCGTCGTCCTACTGTCGCGGGGGCGGCTGGCGGACCGGGGAAGGTGGCGGGGCCGCTGGGGGTGGCTGTCGAGGCCGGTGGGGCTGGGTGTTCCCGGCAAGCGGGGCATAGGTTCCCCTCCTCGGGAGGGCTGGTGGATCCCACTCCCCCACTCGGCGGCCCCCCTGGGGCGCAGGAGCCGCGTCCGGAGGGGTCGGGGTCCGGGTCGGGGCTTCTCCCCAAGGGCCCGACAAAAACGTGCCGGGGTCCGGTGCCCCCGACCGGGAACGTGATGGTGAGGCTCCCCTCCGCTGGCGGCGGGGTTCCTGAGGGGGTTCGTCGAAAATGGGAACCCGGTCTGACCCCAGCCGGGGCTCGGGTTCGGTGTCGGCATCGTCCTCCTCCAGCCAGGTCATGGCGCCCGCCGGGCGCGAGTAGGCCAGTCGTCTGGGGGGGGCGAATGTAGAGAGGAGGCCTGTGGTGGCGGTCCCCCCCAAGGTTTCGAGAGTCCCGTACCCTAGGGAAGGGGTGCTGTGGAGCTTGGGTTTGGCACCGGGGCCCACAGGGGGGCGCGTAGCAGCACGGATGCCCGGGGCAACGGAGGCGCCGGCCAGGGAGGCGGGGAGGGAAAGGCGACCCTTCTTCTCCTTCTCTGAGGCGGGGAGGGCGCTCCAGCGATCTCGGGCTTCTTCGGCCTCGCGCAGCGCCTGGCGAAGGGCTTCGTTCTCCCGACGTTGCTCTCCCACTCGCAGCATGAGGCTCTCCAGCTCCTCGGCGGGCACCAGGTGTTGGCGTCCTTCTCGGGTGAAATCGACCCCCACTTGGCGGCCCATTTCGACCAGTCGCTCCAGTTCTTCGGGGTCCTCGGGGGCAGCCTCGTCCACTTCTTCCTCCTCGAGGGAAGGGGGGGGCGATCTCCCCGTCGCACTTGCAGTATCCTTCGCAGGGCTCGGGCATGGCAAGGGCTGGTGGTCCCCGACGTCGGGGGGAACTTCGCGGGCTCCTGTGCCAGGCGAGTCGTCCAGGGGCACCGTGGTCGCGCCGTCCTCCGCCCGTTGCTCGATGGGGACGTGGATGACCAGGTGCCGACGGCCCCCGTCCGGGGACTGTTCCACGATGTCAGACCCTGAGTCCTCCGGGGCTGCCGCAGCCATGGGTAGCGAGGCGCACCAACGGGAGGATTAACAGGGAGGGTGGGTTATTATCAATTTGTCAGGAATCAGGCTGAGCCCAGCCTGTGGAGTCCTAGGTAAAGGCGCATCCGAAATCCAACAGTCAGTTGCAGATTTCAAAGAGAGCTTTATTAGGCAAAGTCCACAGATAGCTAAAGCAGGCCAAGATCCTCCTAAGCAAAGATCTTGATAATAACAAAGTACAAAGGCACCATGGAGGGTAGATATAGGGTCCGGTGAATAAGGGAGGGGGGAACGAAAGGTTTCGGCGGGAGAGCGAGCATAGGTGACAAAAGGAAAGCATTCCCAGGCCGGCCAGATGGCCCGGAGCCTTATCGGGAGGTTGGCACATTGTTGAGACTTAGCTGTCTCCGCAAGGACACTTACAGTAAGATTGATACATTCATTGAGGTTGTCTCCCCGCTGGGAAAGGAAGGGAGTGAGGTTCTCAAGAGACACATTTATGGCTATATGGCCTTGGCCAGAGAAGTCAGGGAAGTGTGAGAATATGCAGGCACCAACATGGCAGGAACCTAGGGGGGTTCATGACAGATATGTGTTAAAGCCTTGATGAAGGAGGTGGGTTTTGAAGAGGACTTTGAGGAAAACTAGATAGGTGAAATTATGTAGGTGTACTTGGAGGAAATTCTGGGCATACAAATAACAAGGATGTAGGGTCCATTATACCCAGCTCACAAAGAACAAACAATCAGTAGCAAAATGTATATGGAATTAAAAAAAGAAAAATTATTCTCAGCAGTTTCAGAAGGTACACTCAATTTCACACATTACAGAGTTAGTCAAGAAAGCAGAAGCACAAATTACTCAGACTTCCTGTATCAACATTCGCCACTGTGGCAGGGGCAGATCAGTGCATCAAATCAAATCATGCACAGGCTTCTTTCATGTCATGACCATTCCAATGATTGTCCTCTCCTTCTATTTCTGTCTGCCTCTACAGGAAGAAAAGGCTTACTTTTTATGTGTGACTGCTTCCAATTCAAAAATATTAAAGTCCCAGCTCTCTTCATTTTCTAGCAGGCGTGCAATACAGGGTGGAACGTCACTGATGGTAACAGGCACTGAGAGATGACCGTGGTGGCTCTGGTTCATATCTGCCCAAATGACAAGCAAACTAGTTACGGTTATTTAGAGTTATTATGTTTTTTGAAGAATATTCAGTAAAAATTAAGACACAGAGCCAGACTGTGTCAGTTTGATGTTTAAAAATTGAACGATCCCAATAATTTATGAAAAGCAGTGCGGTGGCAAAGGAGTCTTTGATGAGTCTGGAGCCCTGGGCAAAAGTCCAGAATGGGGCTTCAGGATCACTGCCACCCCCACCTCATATAAAGAGGAAATTACATTGTGTACAGTTCAATAAAAATACAAACAATTGTTGACTAAGTGTTTTTCTTTGTTAATTAAGTATTTATTTTTCAAGATGAAATTGCTTGCAGAATATATTGAAACCATTGGGGGGGGGGAAACCTGCCTTGGTTCAAATCAAGCAATTCTATCACTAAACAAAATTATCCTATTTATATGTACATACATCATGGGGAATTGTTTTTTATACATACATCCTGTACAAAGTGGGTGGGGACCATTGCAGAATGTGGAGGCTGGTCACCTGAGCCCCAGATGTGGGGCCAGGAGCCTGTTCTTATTCTTCTTTTCCATTTTTTGTGGGTGAGGCCCTCAAGTGTAGGCACTGGAGCAGCTGCCCCTGTTGCCCATTGGCTAAGACTCCCCCTGGTTGGGGAGGAGGACATGCAAAGAAGGCATATGGGAGAAGAGTATAGTGTGCAGCTTAAAGCTCTATACTGTCTCTTCTCAAGCACTTTTCTCCACAGGGACTACATCGTGTGAGTCTTTATTTTGCTTTTAAAACTGAGCTTCATCCCCCTTCTATATGACTAGACACTTGTGCATTTAAGCACACAAAACTGCTACAAAATCCGTGTGATCCTAACTTCTGCAGGTGCCCCTCTGAGATTACGCAGGTGTCAAGTTACGTAAAAGTGTTCTTGGTTGGGGCATCAAAACTTTGGAACCCTCTCCCCATGAAGACTTCTGTTCCCTTCTGTGGCCATCTTCTGCCAATGAGTGAAGGTTTGTTTGCTTCATCCAGCATTCCCTTAGTGAAACCTTTTTCCTGCTATATGTTTTGTTGTTTTTATGTTTTTGTATGTGTTTTACAGCTGAACTGGAGGGCCCAGGCTAGTACAATCTTATCAGATTTCAGAAGCTAATCAGGGTTGACCCTAGTTAGTATTTGAAGGGGAGACCACCAAGGAAGAGTGGTCACTTCAGAGGCAGACAATGGCAAACTACTTCTGACTACAGTATCTCATGCCATGAAAACCCTATGAAGTCACCATGTTAGATGCAACTTGATAGCACTTTCCACCACTCCCGTGTTATTTTAACATGGTTTTAATTATTTTACTTAAAGGTAATGGTAAAGGTATCCCCTGTGCAAGCACCGAGTCATGTCTGACCCTTGGGGTGGCGCCTTCTAGCATTTTCATGCTACTCAATACGGGGTGGTTTGCCAGTGCCTTCCCCTACATGTGCTTATTTATTTTATTTTTTAATTTATTTTTGGATTTTTATTTCCCACCACTCCCGAGAACCAGCTCGGGGCAGGTTACAATAATAAGTCCATCAACACTAAAACCCCAGTAAAACCCCACTAAAAACATTTGTTACAGGACATAAAAATCCAAACCTATAAGGTAAAAGATAGCGGTGTAACTCATCTACCCATCCCCCAGGATAACACCCCACAGGGAGGTGAGAAGGAGCCCCAACCAGTGCTACAGATGTTCAACTAGGCGTAGCTGCTTCTTAGCAGGGGCTTCCTACTTCTTTTTAATGTTTTTTTAAAGATATGTATTATGTCTGGTTTTTAGTCTTAACTGTCTTGGTTTATCTCATGAATGCAGAAAGGTTGGGTATAAACTTTGAAAGTAAAATTTTGTAAATAAAATAAATAAACTTACTTTTAGAAAATACATACTCATTTCCCGACAACCTTCTCAAGCCATCCTACAAGGAAGCAAAAAGATATTGTCTATGGTAGGTTTAATATGGCAGAGACAGGAAAACACACTCTCAAAAAATTAAAACAGAAAAGGGCTAGGGCATCCAAAACACATATAACAATCTAGTGTGTTACTAAGTTTATCAACTATGCAAATTAAATATTGTAATCTAAAGTATCATAAAACCATATATAGTTTTCTTATATAAATACTCTATTCCTGGGGGAAAACAGACTACTGATTCTAGATATAAAATCAAATTCTGCTAGGAAGTAGGGTTGCCAGATCCCCCCTGACCTCTGGCATGGGATGGGAAGAAGTAGGGTTGCTAGATCAAGGATGGGAAGCTCCTGGAGATTTGGGCGGGGGCAGAGCTTGAGGAGGACAGGGACGTCAGTGGTGTACAATACCACAGAGTCCACCTTTCAAAGGTTCTGGTCTCTGTTGTCTGGAAATAAGCTGTAATTCTGGGGCATTCCACCTAGATGCTGGCATCCCTATTGAGAATAAATTGAAATTTTACAGATGCCCAGTAACCAATCATTAAAGGTAAAGGTATCCCCTGTGCAAGCACCGGGTCATGCCTGACCCTTGGGATGACGCCCTCTAGTGTTTTCATGGCAGACTCAATACGGGGTGGTTTGCCAGTGCCTTCCCCAGTCATTACGGTTTACCCCCCAGCAAGCTGGGTACTCAGCATTTCTGCTGCCTTACCACCCTGCGCCACAAGAGGCTCATTAACCAATCATTACTGTACAACAATAAAGTCAAACTTCTCTGCTGTCTGATATTCAGTAAGCTCTGTATCCTTCTTTGGATGCACTTTGCTGTTTTATTGAACATCCTAAAAAGTATAGAAAGCTTCACATTGCTGTCATATATCACACCTTGAGGACTTGAAGCTGGCACTAGGATTCAGTTTCTAGCATTAAGTATAAGTGATACTGAATTCTGAAGCCAAAGTGAGGAAATAGTTACCAAAGCTTCTACTACATTTTCCAGATTTGATGGAATTCAAAAGTGACTGAGGGATTAATGGAAGGGACACTGAGATAATAGCTACAGCATATTCTTATGATATGTATGCACAGAACTCCAATATGGCAATCCAGGGCAAATCTTTCAGACATGAGCTTAAGGTACTCTTTCTAGTGTGCACCATGTTCCTTATAGTGCTTATATCATCATCATCATCATCATCATCATCATCATCATCATCTTCATCATGATGTAAGTAGAGGTTCAAGTCTTACAGCTCTTGCCTATGTATAGGCGATTATCTTTCCCCAAAATTTTTCTATTTTCCTCTGTTGAACTGTACCCAGGAATGTTGTAAATAAAGAGACTGAAATAAAATGCAATTAATAGATGTAGACTCTGAGCAAAACCTTAGGGTTATTGTTACCATAAGAAGAGTGTCTGTATTATAGTCTGTGAAAACTCACACTATTGTCTGTTTTTCTGTGAAAATCCTGGGATGTGAAATGCAATCTTGGGATATGAAATTCGTACAGGGACCTCTCATAAAGCAGCCTTATTGAAACGGTCTGGAGTCAGACATGGACTGGGAAGTTAAAATGTCTGTAGAGAAAATTACCACTACGGTGCTAAGAAAAGTTACTGCAAATTAGCTGTTTGCTCCAGGTTGCCAGTAACCCTCCAGGGCAAAGGTCCTCTGGGAATAGTCAAGCAACCAACTTCACTAAATATAGAAGTATTTGCTGAAACGAGCACATTCTTTTAGAACCAACAACTACAATGATCCCATTTCCCTGCAAAGAGTTGTTTCAGATCAGTGTCTACTACAAAGCAAAACAAGGTGGTTAGATTCAGAGTATAGCTTCAGACAGGGGCAAACTGCCCAATAAACTTAAAGGGATGCTGTCTTCTTACTCACAGTCATCAGACCTCCAACAAGATCACTAGTGTGAGGATCTTCATCTTTGGTACCTAATTGAGGAGAGTAAAGTTCTGTTGTCCGTAAGATTTCCAAAACTCTATCTAAGGCCTCTGCAACTGTTACAGGACTGTTCTCTTGAGCTGAATTGATTATATTAATGACCTGTAGAGTTTCAAAGAAGAAAATTGCATTGTATATAAAAATCCCATTGCTGATTTCATACATTTGTTGAGTATAAATAGACTGTAAAAGAACTGTCAATTTCTTAACTGATTAATCACTTTAGTTATTTATTGGGAATTGCCTAGGGCAGGTACCCTGGAGAGATGGCTTGAGAATTTTCCAAACAACAACAAAAAAAAAATTAGTATGAGCTCTGAGTTCTCTTTGAAGAGAAAAATAGTATACAATTTTTAACAGAAAATATATTTAAAATATTTCTGTCCCCTGAGGAGGCTGAAAAGATGAGGCAGTTTAAAATTTAAAAAAATCACACTATTACTCATTCTTAGAGAGAACCACCACCAAAATAGTTTATTTTATATTTCAACAAGAAGCAAAAAAGCTGAAAACATAATTTAATGTGCTCCAAACTCTCAACCCTATTGAGGATGAAAATATGCTTGAATTAGTAAAGATGGGTCCCATCGATCAACCATTTGCTATTTTAGGAAAGTATCCATTGCCAGTTTCCTGCAAGTTTACACGAAAGACATTTGAAAGATAAATAGCACTGCCATCATTCATGCACCTGTTAAGCAACAAGGTCAGATTTCCCTAGCGTCAACAGACTTTTATCCTTCAAGAAAGTGACAAAAACTTATTTGGTAAGTTCACATGCGGTAATAAACTGTGGGTTGGATGCCATGGATTTCTGCACGTGCAACAATAACTGGGCACGTAGAAATGACAAAATAAAGCTTGCAATCTGTGACCTAAATGTGAGCTACCGTATCACAACTTTCCTTTCCACATGTGCAAAATACAACCTAGGTATTTTTAGATTGGTCATTAGTGTATATTCTTTTATACTGTATGGACGTTTTTCGGGAAGTCACAGTCGTCTGTTTAATTATGACCCCCCTCCCCCGAGAGGTGACGATAAATTAATAATTTACAATAAACACACATGGTAGCACTAGTATGTAATATCACTACACAATGGGATAGCTGTATGCATATACTCTGTGTACATTCAGGGTGGCAGACTGATAAACAAGATGGAACCATTGTCTGATGTATATAAACTACAAATTCCCAAGGTGGTCAAAGATAACCCTTTTGGTTGAAAAATTCAGGACTTTCTCCATCAGATGCTGATATATCTTGCTGTGCCCATTAGTATAACAGATTTGTGTATTGAAACAACCTCAGAAAATATTGGACTCTTACCTTTGTAATTGGAGCTTCTATCGTCATGGAGTGAATTCTTGCCACAGATGAATACCGACGATTCTGTAAGCTTGGGGCTGAGAGAAAATAAAAGCTGCATTTTCACAAAATCCTCAATTTTCAGGGATTAGGACATTCAAGCACTTACTGATAACAAAGATTACAAGATTTGGAACAAGATCGACTTCCATCCCCCATGCATGAGCAGAAATTGCACAGAATCAAAGGCAACATTTTAAAAAATGAAAGGCCACTCTGGAGGCCCCCAAACCATGTGAAGAGGGTGTGTGTGTGTGTGTGAGAAGGCTACCACTTAACATTGGGATCCCAAATATTCTAGTGCCCAAGTGGAGCAGCTGCTGAAATGATTTGATCTCAGCCAGGGTCTTAAGTAACCAAGGAATTACAAATAGATTCACCACCAACCGGTAATCTGCAAAATATTTCCCACTGGTCATTTAATTACCTATTTTCTCCTGACTTTGCTATAGCTCAGGTTCAAGACAAATAAAATGCTATTGGATTTAGCAGCAAGAAAGACTGCTGGTTTTGCAAGATTGTTGACTTTCTAATATGTATCTTCTTACCATCACTGCTTCGAGAAGTTATAGATTTTACATCAATGGACTCTTTCCTCCTGTTCTTGCATCTGAAGGAGTGAGATTCTATAAATGTTACAGAAAGCATTTTAAAAGCGGTCAGAATGGACATCATAGTCACATATACCCTTTAATAGTGTACATTTTAATTCTCTTTTACAGCTGATCATTATACAAATTAAAGTTTTCAGGCTTCATGATTGTTGCATCTATATAGTTACTGTAATGTCTTCACCATGATCAATCAAACTGACTGAATTTATTGAGACTATAAAGAAAGCCTTCTGCATGGTCAACTTTACACTACAAGAACATGTACACAATTTTTTATGGAATGATGCATAGGGTGCAGAAAGTAGATACAAGAACCTTTCTTATCTCTTTCCAACAATACTGGAACTTGGTGACATCCAATGCAGTTATTGCACAGGACAACCAAAACGGAAATACGTCTTTATTCAACAAGTAACTGAATCCTTTCTTCAAACAGACTGAGGGCCACAAGCACAGATGGCTTTAAAATATGGTTTGATAGATTAATGGGTAATTGGTCCATCAATGGTTACTAGTCACAGTAAAGAGCCAACCACTGGTGTAGTGGTTAGGAGCACTGACTTCTAATCTGGCGAGCCAGGTCTGATTTCCCGCTCCCTCATATGCAGCCAGCTAGGTGACCCTGGGCTCACAACAGCACTGATAAAGCTGTTCTGAGCAGTATTATCAGGGCTCTCTCAGCCTCACCTACCTCAAAGGGTGTCGTCTATTGTGGGGAGAGGAAAGGGAAGGTGACTGTAAGCTGCTTTGAGATTCCTTCTGGTAGAGAACCAATTCTTCTTCATTAAGGGAACCTCCACATTTAGTGCTAAGAAGCAACATTATGGAAGGTTTTGGCATCTACGCATTTGTTGGTCCTCCAGAGCAACCAGTTGGCCACTGTGCTAAAAAAGATATTGGACTAGCTGGACCACCAGTCTAATCCAGCAAGACTCTATGTTCTAAGCAGTCTGGCTCATGGATAATTTACAAGCAATAAAACTACTGTCACACAGAAGGGTTTTTCAGCTGGCTCTATGGGGTGCCTTTCAGAACAAAAGCAGAAGAGGTTCATCATTTGCCACTGAGGTCACAGAAGGAAAAAACATTTTCCAACCTGAATGAAACTGGTCTCCTGAGCACTTCCCATCATGATGAATCTTGTAGCTCTGGTATTACATAAAAAGGGAAACAAACATATAATCATTTGACTCTACTAAATTTGAACTGCATAGACACATATCTATAGAATGCCTATTATGTGTGTTTATATAAGCTTCCTATGTTTCCATTTGCACACATGAACAATTAAGAACTAGTTATTTTTCCATTCCTCTGGATACTGAGTTCAAGGCGTGAGCTTTCATGTGCATGCAAGTGTGTTCCTAGATACTTAATAGAATTGTTGGCTACTGTGCAATCTATAATCTTTGTAATATCTTCTTGGTATTGTTGCATCAGAATTTTTTGTCTTCTTCCTGTTGATTTTATATCCTGAAAAGGATCCAAATTCTTCAATATGAGTCTGACCTCTGTTGTGGGGAAGATAATGGAGCAGATATTAAAGGGAGCGATCTGCAAACATCTGGAGGACAATTTGGTGATCCAAGGAAGTCAGCATGGATTTGTCTCCAACAGGTCCTGCCAGACCAACCTGGTTTCCTTTTATGACCAAGTAACAGGTTTGCTGGATCGGGGAAATTCGGTTGATGTCATTTACTTGGATTTTAGTAAAGCTTTTGACAAGGTTCTCCATGATGTTCTGATGGATAAGTTGAAGGACTGCAATCTGGATTTTCAGATAGTTAAGTGGATAGGGAATTGGTTAGAGAACCGCACTCAAAGAGTTGTTGTCAATGGTGTTTCATCAGACTGGAGAGAGGTGAGTAGCGGGGTACCTCAGGGCTCGGTGCTCGGCCCGGTACTTTTTAACATATTTATTAATGATCTAGATGAGGGGGTGGAGGTTTGCAGATGACACCAAATTGGGAGGACTGGCAAACACTCCGGAAGATAGAGACAGAGTTCACTAAGATCTGAACACAATGGAAAAATGGGCAAATGAGAACAAGATGCAATTTAATAAAGATAAGTGTAAAGTTCTGCATCTGGGTCAGAAAAATGAAAAGCATGCCTACTGGATGGGGGATACGCTTCTAGGTAACACTGTGTGTGAACGAGACTTCGGGGGTACTTGTGGATTGTAAACTAAACATGAGCAGGCAGTGTGAAGCAGTGGTAAAAAAAGCAAATGCCATTTTGGGCTGTATCAACAGGGGCATCACATCAAAATCACAAGATGTCATAGTCCCATTGTATATGGCACTGGTCAGACCACACTTGGAGTACTGTGTGCAGTTCTGGAGGCCTCACTTCAAGAAGGACGTCGATAAAATTGAAAGGGTACAGAGGAGAGCGACGAAGATGATCTGGGGCCAAGGGACCAAGCCCTATGAAGATAGGTTGAGGGACTTGGGAATGTTCAGTCTGGAGAAAAGGAGGTTGAGAGGGGACATGATAGCCCTCTTTAAATATTTGAAAGGTTGTCACTTGGAGGAGGGCAGGATGCTGTTTCTGTTGGCTGCAGAGGAGAGGACACGCAGTAATGGGTTTAAACTTCAAGTACAACGATATAGGCTAGATATCAGGAAAAAAAATTCAGTCAGAATAGTTCAGCAGTGGAATAGGCTGCTTAAGGAGGTGGTGAGCTCCCCCTCACTGGCAGTCTTCAAGCAAAGGTTAGATACACACTTTTCTTGGATGCTTTAGGATGCTTAGGGCTGATCCTGCGTTGAGCAGGGGGTTGGACTAGATGGCCTGTATAGCCCCTTCCAACTCTATGATTCTATGATTCTATGAATATGTTCCCTTACATGTTGTAACAGTTTTTTGTGGATCCAAATCTGTTAAGATACACATTGTCTGCATAATTTTTCTTTTAAAATTCTGTCAGCCACTTTTATTCCCTTGATCATTGTGTCTTGTTTAATCTGTGCAGCTATAATTTCTATTGCTAAGATAAATAATAGAGGACAGGAGACAGCCCTGATGTGTTCCTGTTTCTATCAAAATTGCTTCTGTTTGTTTTCCATTTATTAAATTATTTGCTTGTTTATTCAAGTGTATACCTTGCATTCAGTTCCAGAATTCCAGCTCACAGCCCATATTCTGAAGTACATTCACCTAGAAAAAGCTGTGTTATGTTATCAAATGCTATCTCTACATCCCAAAATAACAACACTGCTTCTTTTTATTCTTATTCACAAATTAAATTGTGTATATTATAAATTGTATATTGTATATTATCTTTCATATATTTCTTAGATACAAAGCTTGTTCAATTAAATGTATTAAATTTACTTTGCATTTTCTTAATATTTTTGCCATTATTGTTGTGAATATTTTGTAATCTACATTCAGTAAAGAGATAGGTTTATATGACTCTGGAAGCATTGTATCACTGCCTTCTTTAAATAGTACATTATATATGCCTCTTGCCATAAGGGAGGTATTGTCTTTCCTTCTTTTATCTCATTCTTAATTTTTGGAATGGTATAATTAAAACTTTTTCAAAATATTTGTAATACATTGCTGTCAGCCCATCCAGGGCGGGTGCTTTGTCCCTTTTCATCTTTTTTATTGCCTGAGAAATTTCTTGAATTGTTATTGTTTAAAAATTTTCTGTGTTATGGCACAAACATTGTAATCAGGTTATCTTTTAAATATTCTCTTATTCCATTTTCTGTAGAGTCCCAAGAGAGCACTGATAAATTGTTATAGTATTTCTTTTTACACATATATTATTCTTTTCTTGGTGTAGTTGTAAGGAGTGCGGACTTCTAATCTGGCGAGCTTGGTTTGATTTCCCACTCCTCCACATGCAGCCAACTGGGTGACCTTGAGCTCACCACAGCATTGAAAAAGCTCCTCTAACCGAGCAGTAATATCAGGGCTCTCTCAGCCTCACCTACCTCACAGGGTGTCTGTTGTGGGGACTGGAAAGGGAAGGCGATTGTAAGCTGCTTTGAGACTCCTTCCTAAGATATTATGCCAAATACTGCCAGGTTTATTCACATGTTCAATATGCCTTTCTATTTAAAAAAATATTTTCTTTATCTTTTCTTGAACATTATTCTGTGTTCTTCCCTCAGATTCTTGAATGTTCCTCTGGATACTCTAAATGTTCTTCTGAATTGATTCACCAATTTTCACAATAGCTTTTCCACCAGGTTTTTGATCATCAGTTTCTTCTACTTTTCTTTTGTCTTTTTGATTTTTCTAGTTGTCATAATTCTTTTTGCCCTTCTGTTTCTAAAAATATTATGCAAATTTTCCATATACCATTTCCTTATACTTTTTTCTATGCAGATATAGAAGTTTCTATGCAGATACAGAATTTTTTCAAAATAACCTGACAACATATGGATTTAGACTTTCTGAATATATTTAATTTAGAATTTTTGAATATATTTATGTATATACATTGTTGATACAAAAGAAAATTATTAGTCAGATTTGCAATTTATATGCTATATAAAGTGAACGTGGTACCTGTTTGTTGCTTTCATTGGCACAACATAGCTTCTTGATAGATACAAAATGTCTGATTTTCCTAGTAATATAAAATAATCAATGGTTACTAATGTACCGAGAATAGAAATGGTGATTAGTTGCTAGGTATTTCTAAAAGAAATTGTTGTTATCACTTTGCTTTGTAATTCTAGCATTATTGTCTTGGATCTAGTGATTTCCTTCCATTAAGTGAGGACTCTTCTCCTGAAGGAGAAAGGTTTTTCTGATCCTCACTTAGCAGAAGTAATGAATCCAACCCAATATTATATAATTCATCTTCTAAATAACATTCATATTATTACTCGTAAACATTTCAAGAATCTGAGACAAAGAAGATGGAACCAAACTGGAAGGGGAACTCCATTCACATGTTTATCTATCTGGGTACATGTTCTTCCCAATCATACAAATCACATAATATTGTGATGTGACTGAGATTAATGGAGCTGTACAGGCAGCTTCTTCTACTTCTTTACTCAATTAATGATTAAGATATGGTATCCAATGAGAAAGAATATGGCCATAAGCATTGATGGGCTTTAAAAGGAGATTGATTAGTAGCTACCAGGCATAATGACTAGAGGGAACCTCCACGTTTAAAGGCAGCAAGACTCTGGATACCAGTGCCAGTGGGCGGAAGGCTTCAGCCTCTATGCTCTGTTGTTGATCTCCCAGAATAACTGGTTAGCCACTGTGTGAGACTGGATGCTAGACCAGCTGGATCACTAGTCTGAACCAGCAAGGCTCTGCTTATGCTTTATATCCACATTAATAACACAGTGATATATGTGTATTTGGTAATGGAGTGGTGTTTGTGTGTATGTATATTTAGTATATGAATGCACACATGTCTAAATAGATAAGCTACATACACATATATTCAGAGTTTGTCCAACAGGCACCAAAGCAGAAGTTATTTTTTACTTAACACACCCTCCTTGGCCTGTCACAGGAGTTATCTTCACATGCTGTTGAATACTGTCTCCTGACTTCCTCCGTGCATAATAAACTCCTTGCCATTCCTAAATAATAAAATAAGAACAATACATGAGGCAGTTCACAATCCTATTTTTAAAAACAAAGCAAAGTGGGTAGCATTTAAAAGACTACCTCTTATTGGCTCAGGTTAAAGTACCAGCCAGTTTGTGAGCCTTTTAAAGATTCATAGTAATAACCAAGCATGGAGCATGAAGAGCTTTACTGTATCTTGTTCTGCCATAAAGTTTTGAGCAAAAAATTAGAACGGTTGAATTCATGCTATCTCAGGGAATCTTATCACACATACCACAAGTTTTAAGTTTATCACTTATCCATCCTTTCATTTATATGTTTACTATAAGGGAGGCTATATTGTCTAGCCTTTAAAATAGGCCTTTTAAATGAAATCTGATGTGTAAAAAATGATATGGACAAGATTAGATAAACAAGAAATCACAAGGTCCAATAATAATGGCCCAACTGGGGAAATAACAGTGCTGCAGAAAGTGCGGGCATAATAATGGGATCATGAACCTTCACCGGCTCATTAAGTCTACATCATCGTGTTATCATTGCCAATTATAAAATCGGTTAGAACCAGGAACAATATGTCCCTCATTTCGGGAGTAGTTTACCTCTGGCAGGTAGAATTCAGTTTCCAAGTTCCATGAAATAAGTCAGGTTCAGTTGTAAGACTCAGTCTTGCACATTTCAAAAGCATAATTTCAATTTCAAAAGCAACTACATGTCTTCTGTTTTGGATTTTATGGACCAATGTGACTGCCTATTTTTTTTTTTACTAAAATCACTGGCATGACAGAGAAAATAATGGATAATGTCTTCCGTCTTCTTGACAAAGGATCTAAGATCTAGCCACCTGAATTTACCAACACTTTGACAGAAATAATAGCTTAAATGAAACCTTGTTCTTAATTTGTAATTTACCAAAAAGGAATTGAGTAACATTTTTAACCCCCAAACAAAACGTAACTCAATAGTTTAAGGATGCAGGTGGAATTTAGTCACTTACTTTTCCTCTTTTGATACAGGTGTTGATTGTGTCCAGTAGATCTGCATGGTTTTTATTGCTTTTTGGAAGTTCAGTAAGCTCCTTTCCTATTAGCTCACCCTTTTGATAGCCCATCATTTGCTCAAAAGCTGGATTAACATACTGTAAAACAAAAAATTAATGTCAACCAACAAGTAAAGTTCACAGCTTAGAAGTACATTCAAGAAGCATGTGCTGTATTCAGTATTCAGTACTCATACTATGTGCACATTTGATTGTAAAAATCCCTTTCCAAAAGCTAATCAAAGAACAAGGTAAAGACATAACAAAAAACAAACAAACAAAAAACAAACAAAGAGACAACAGAAGTATGGGGCAAGAGATTAAAATAGTGCTTTTTCCATACCTGAATTACATGATCATCACTAGTTATTTCTATAGCTTCATGACAGTTGTCTAGAGCTGTAAACACTGAATTACAAGCCCTGCAAATAACAAATGATTATATACTGTTAATATTGTTAAATATACAGGCTAGAGTTACATTAGTATTAGTAGCTCCTATAGAGGGGGGCAATGGAAACAGAACTTTTTCAATTAAAAAGTCTTTCTGTTTAGAAAATGTTGGTTTAATGCATGTATTTATACCTAGAATACTTTATGGTAATTCCACTTCCAGTAAACTTTAAATAGCTACAGCTGCATCCTTCTGAAAAATAAACAAACCAGTCTGGAAGACATGGACTCAATGGATTTCCATTGCTTAAAATGTTTCCACAGATGTTTCTTTACTTAACTTAATCAAGCCTGTTTTTCATATGAAGCTTTCAGAAGATATTGAAACATGCATTTCCGCAGGTCACTAAAATTGCGTTACGCCAGCTGAGTGGCATAACGCTACATATAATTGCGCCTCCTGGACCCTCCCCACTTTTTTTACTGTCTCACTCTTCTCTGCCGCCATTTTGTGCTTCTTCCCCTCCACAAGTGCTGCTGGAAATGGCAGAAGAGAACAAAGTGATTTATACGCGACTTTCTTCTGCCTATCAATCAAGCGAGGCAGCCAATCCCCTTTCTCCATGCTTTAAAGGGCCCGCAAAGCCCACTAATTTTTTAAATAAAAATCAATAGTTCTCCTTTGAAATGCCTATCCATCTAATTGGCAATCCTATAAGAGAAAAGAGGGGGCTATATGGTATTTTATTGTATTTTGTATTTTTATAATCCATTGAACTCTGGGAAATATGGGTATAATAGCTGGCCAGCTGCCAATTAAAAAGAGCTAAGGGAGTTTACAGAAACTGGTTGTTTCAAATCTGTAGGTCAGGAGTTCAGAGATCAGTCAAAATACAGGTCCAGGCCGGAAACTCAGTGCTTCAAGGGGAGGGAATGTCAGCATCGGGCTACATTTGCTGCCACTAAACCCCAGCACCTCTCAAGCTGCTATGTAGTATCTAGCTACCTGCTTAGCCTTAATCCTGTGATGATTTGGCATCACTTTCAACAGGTAGCTGTCATGTAACCACTTTTCCTTTTAATTTGGAGTTTTACTGTGATGATGTAGGTGATCCTGGAGAGCTGGGAGCAGGCAGCTGGTCTTCCTCATTCAGCTCAGAGCTGGATGGGGGGGGGGGGAGGGGATCCTGGGAACACTCTTGGTTGTAAATCTTGGCTTGCTTGCATCACCTCCCCACCTGTTGGCTTCAGTCACCTCTGGGCTAACTATGCTGGTCCCTTACTCATCTGAGGAGTCCTCGCTAATGCTGCAGCCTGACTGACAATGGTATATATATATCAACACTAATCACTGAACATCATCACTATTGCTAATCACTAAACATTATAAAGTTGAAGTTGCATGCAGCCAACTCACTCCCTACCTGATTGGTCCTGGGGGTGTGCTGCCAATAGAGATACCACTCTTACAGTGAGAGCCAATCAGTTCAAACTGCACTCTGCCAATTAGGGCCAAGCAGTGCAAATTGCACTCTGTTAATGAGGGCCAATCAGTGCAAATTGCAGTCTGTCAATTAGGGCCAATCAGTTCAAATTGCATGCAGACAACTCAATCCCTATCTGATTGGCCCTCTGTGGGAGTGTGCAGCCAACAGGGAGAGAATGCCAATGAGAGCCAATCATGGGGCTTATCTGTCCTCCTCTTCTTCTTCCTGATGCTTGCTGAGTAGAACAGGTGCTAGACTCTCTGAAAGACCCTGCATTTTCAGTCTGTTCCCACCCTCCATCTCCCCCAGGCAAGGGAGGGAAGCCATATGCTTCCTTTGCTGGTTTCAGCTTTCTGCTGGAAGGAAGCACAGACAAGCTGCAAGGGAGGCAGAGATAATCAGTATTTCAAAAACAGAATGCCAAGCGACAGAATGCAATAAACGTCTTAGTGAGTTAAGGGTGCTTTCAGGCAGTCCAAGGGCATCAGCAGAAAGAGCAGGTCACAGGTTGTGTCAATAACCCAAGCTTCCCATCCTCAAGTTAATATAGACGGTCAGCAGCCTCTCAGACCTCACTCTGTGATGATTCCCAGTCTTCTGCAGTCAGCAACTGTCTTTCTAATATGGTGTGGGTGACTTTTAAACTGGAGCTCTCTTCTAGCACATAGCTGGTATTGCTTAATTGAGCCAGGTGGGATAACAAGCCAGGGAGCTGCAGCTGGAGGATGGGAAGAATAATAAGGAGGTCTTGCAACAACTTTGGAATCTAAGCCCTGGTTTGGCTGCAGCTCTATTCCCTCCTGTTGGTCAGAGCTCTCTGTCTGTTGAACATCTGGCTGCACTAAGCTGTCCAGCTGAGGCTTGGGTGAAGCTTGGAGCTTCTGGTGAAGCTTTTCCTCTGAAAAGTCCTCCCAAACAGAACCTGGGCTAATAATACCTCCCCATGGCCCTGCAGCTGGCCATTGGAGTGCTCTATGCTTTCCCCCACCCTCTGTCTCTTCAGAGGGGCTGGTGGGATCCAGAAGCCTTCCTCACCCAGCCTGGCCCTTGGGAGTTGCAGGGGGATGGGAAAGAGGCAGCCCCCAATTGTATTCCCTACCCAGCCTGGCACAGCCTTTGGGAGATGTGGAGGGGACAGGAAAGAGACAGCCTACCCCTCATGGCCTTCCCTACCCAGCCTGGCTCAGCCTTTGGGAGATCATGGGAACAGTGAGAAGAAGGCAGCCCACCCCCTATGGTCTTCCCGGAGCACCTTTGGGAGAGGTGCATGTGGGTGGGAAAGAGGCAGCCTCTCAATGGCCTTGCCCACCCAGCCTGGCCTTTGGGAGATGTGGAGGAAGGCACAGGAAGGAGGCAGCCCTCCTGCGGCTTTCCCTGCCTGGCCCAACCTTTGTGTGTGGGAGGGAGGAAGGTGGCAGCTCCCCCCCCCCGCCTGCACCACTACCTGGAGATTTTGGGGGCAGAGCCTGAGAATCCATCGTTCAGAATTTTTGTTGCTTGGAGATCAGTTGTAATCCCAGGTGATCTCCACCCACCACCTAGATGTTGACAACCCGATCTCTGCAAGTTCCAACTCTTTGATAAGCTATTATGTATATATGTTCTAAATTCCATGTTGAGCCTATAGCTGATATGCAAATTTCCACAGAAAAAAAGCACTCTGATACATAAACTGATGTTTCCATGAACATTTTTCGGAATATATTTTCACGTACCGTAGTTTGAACTGTGACCGTACCTCACCATATTCTATTTGAATCAGTTCATTATAACACACAGTGATGCTGCTATTCTCAAAAAATACCTGAGGGGCAGGGAGAAAGAGAAACAGGAGAAAATTACAATTGTTTTATGTATACCAGTGGTCCCCAACCCCCGGTCCGGGGACCGGTACCGGTCCGTGGATCAGTTGGTACCGGGCCACAGCTACTCTTCATCCTTCTCCCTGGCTCCTGCCTCAGGGGCTGCCTTGCCACTCTGCTGCCGGCTTGCCTTTGGTGCTCTCCAGAAGCCGCCATGGCTGGGTCTCCCCCTCGGCGTAGCACTAGGCAGTGCCCCCCCAGCAGGCAGCGGAAAGTCAGGGGCACCGGTGGGAAAGCAAGTGGGGCAGGGGCTCAGGCGGTGGTGGTGACGTCCCTCGGCAAAGACTACTCCCCCCTCCCGTGCCTCAGTAAAATTGTCAAGCATTGGCCGGTCCCCAGTGATAAAAAGGTTGGGGACCACTGATGTATACTATTAAGTTTCCTCTTAGGACCAAATGAAATGTTATGTTTGGAGGTCCTGTGAATTTACTCTCATTACCCTCAGTCAGATGGATGAATACTGATTCATACCATCACTTATTGCAGGTGACTTTCATATTTCCTATTATCTAAGATCCTTAAAACGGATGATGCCATAGGACTGGCCTTTCCTGGCATAGGGCATTGTTCCCATGAGCACTTTGCAAGTAAATAATAAATGGCAAGACCTAGCATACAAAGATATGGCTTATTTGTGGAATACTCAAAACTTTTTAATAAGAAGAATTTCAAAGTGGGAGTGCTAATCACAGTGTTTGCTCAAATTACATTTGCAGAAATGCGAAACTGAGGGCCAAACTGAACACAGTGGCAGAAGCAGACAAGACTTAAAACAGAGTCTGCCATAATCATGTATTAAGCATCACTAGACATGTGTGTGTTCCAATTTAAAGAGCAAAAGAGGCATGTAGTGGGAAAGTCTGCCGAACACTCCCCTGTCTCTGATTACCTTCCTGCTGTCAGTCCCCAGAAGTGATTTTACCCACAGCTGAGTTCTGATGCCAAAAATGAACCTGAATGGATAAAAAAACTGCAGGGAACAATCTGAGGGGAGATAAGTAATCAAAGGTTTAGCACCCCCACCTATGTGCCCATTTTGCTCTTTAAATGAGAGCCTCTCCTCCCTGCTTTATTGGAGAAGGCAATTTAAAGAGAGAAAGATCTACCACCATCCCATGCAGTCTGGTCCCCAGAAAACCAAGCACTCTTGATTCTTGTTTCTTACTGTAGCACCCTACAAAATATGAAGTGTTTATGTCTGGCATTTGTTTAATAAAACATCATGTTTCTGAACTCCAAGTTTCATATTGCACGCTCTCTCTCTCTTTTCAAAGAGCAATCCCCTCTTCTTCCATCTTTGGTGGGTCCAACATGCCTCAATTGTCCTGTGAATGTGGAAGTCTTCTCAGCAGCCATCAAGCATCCACAAGAGCATTTGGGCAGTGAATCTCTACCCTGTTGTAGCCATCTTGCAGCATCCTTTCCCCATTCCTTTCCAGGAAATCTAGACAAAAAAAATTGCCTGCACCTTTCGCCTTGTATCTCCACAACAAAAGTGTAAACCTACTTTACAAAAATGATATATATGAATCAAAGAGACTACATCATAGCAATAGGTCATTAGAACATTATTGTCCTATAACGCTGTAGCAGCTACTATTTGTTTTTGTTTTTAATCCAAACAGTCCTCTGGTGGTTTGGCAGGGAAAATGGTGGCCCTGAGGTTGCTGACCGAAAGAAAATGCTGCCAATGTGCCTCCTGCAGACAGCAAGCAAACTCAATCAGATTGCATTCTGCAAAAAAAATAAGGTGGCAGGAAGAAAAGAAAAAAGAAAAGATCAAGGCCAAGCACCCCCATAGTATCTGGAAGAAATAAACACAATCTAACAATCCTTTGGTTGCTTCCTTTTGTATCTCCCCCACTGTAATGGACGGGAAGATTAGGATCCTATCAGCTGCCGTTTATAAAAGGTAGAAGGGTCAACTGAACATCTGGGCCAAGAGAAGGAAGCTAGCCTAATTCTACACTATGCTTTTCTCTCCTACTGTTGGTACACCCTACCCAAAGCACCAACTTTCTGTAATTGAAAAGTCATACATTAAAAATGGGGAAAGGAGGCATCACACTCCACTTCCGAAATCCCCAATATGACACTTCAGTGGGACAGAAGCTCCAGTCCTAAAAGCAGTCACTCATAAATTATTTAAACCTGTGAGACATAAACAATTACTCTTCATCCCACACAAGGCCTACAGTTACTGAAGGCTTGAAAGGTCACAGAACACTTGCTGTAAACCCCTACCCCAAAATATTATGAGAAATAGAATTTGGTAGCCCAGAATCAGGGAAAGTTATAGCTCCGAGCTATCCATTGGAACCCATTCTGTATCCATTGATGATTACAGATTTTTGTGACTGAAACTGCTAGAGCTATATACTTACTGAGAGAGAGAACTATCTGAAGATATGAAATCTTTGTTCAGGATTCCCCCTCCCCAGATATATACACAGACTTTGCTGTCATCAGATGTTACCTTCTGATGTTACTTGCCCTAGAAAAGAACAAACAGTTCTAGGGTCAGCAAACAATCCTTTGAAAGAACTTCAAAGGGTTGTGCTGAAAGGAATGCAGCAAGCCAAACAGCCTCCTCCTTTCCTCTTGCAAAACGTAAGGATGTCACTGTCATCACTCTAGCTTCAGATTTTAAAATAAATCCCTAAGATTTTTAAAACACATATTGTCTACTGGTGCTCTTTTTGCTCCTTAAAAAGCATGCCAATCAAGCTGTGCTTCTCTGGTGCTGAACACGTATTCCATAATGGAAAATGTTTTGTCCTCACTTTGCAGAAGTTACAGGGGGGCCACTGGGAGGAAAGATGCTCTTGCTCCAATTGAACTTGATCTATGTGAATTCAAACCCACATTGGCCAAGGGGCTCACCAATTGCATAAAAGCTCTCCCCCCCTGCTTTCTCACCTAAACAAATCAAACAGATGTTAAATTAAACCAGCCTGAGAGACATTTGCTTAACAGTGCTAAAAGAGTAAGTTTGCTTCCTTTACCCTGGAGATGGTGGACATGTTGGTTTCACTCATTTCTCTTTCTACTTCACAGCCTTTCTGTGATAAAGGAGCAAGAAGGAAGGCTGCAGAAAGAAACTGGGAAAATAATTCTTACTGGGGATAAAAATGGCCCCAGTTCAGAGACAGTTTCAAATGACTCATGCACTACATCAGAGTTTGAAGACTTGGGGGGGGGGGGTAATGTATATAATATTTTCTGACTATGCTCACAAAACATTTCTTACAGGAAATGCAGGAAAATAAGGACATAAGAAAGAGTGACTAATTTGGTTCAAACTCTTCAGAGGCATGAAATTCAGAAAGCATTTGATTCCTTTAATCCTTGAACCATCAGAAGGGCATATGGTGCTCTGTGGTACTGTTCTCCCATTGCAGAGACTAGCAATGAGACCCAATTTAGATATGCAAACATAGTTTGTGCCTTTCAAAAAAGCAAGCCCCCCCTCCCCAACCAGTTCATATAAACAGTTTCTTCAATTTACCAATTCATAGAGTCAGGACTTTAAAATGTCACTTACAGAAGGAACCCACTGAGAAAAACAGACTACATAAGGAGCTCATCAATGTCAAAACAGTCAAAGAACGCATGTTGTTATGTTCTGTTGTTCCAGCAACAGGAAAAAATACACTGGCATAATGAATCCATGCTGCCATTGTGCCAGCTCCAGGCCAGCAATGGTCCATCACTGGTTAATTCCTACACTTAAACTGGATAGCCTTGTTCACATAAACATGTGTCTTGTTCTTATGCTATTCCTACTATGTTGCTAAATCTACCTTGAATCTCAGTGAGAAAAGCAGCCTATAAAATAAATAAATCAATGACAAAATCCCCCCAGCACATCAATATGGACCAAGCCATACACACAAGCATGACCACTAGGTGTCTCTCCCCCCCATACAGGAGAAGGGGAAGGTCGTACCAAAACAGCAGGTTATAGCAGTATATCCATCAGAGAAAACACAAAGGAAGTATGAGTTGCACAGAAAGGAACACTCTATTGTTCCCAAATCAAACAACCCACCTTTGCAACATCCGTCTTGATTAATGAGCACCAAGCACTCCCTTTCACCACTGCCAGTCATTCATTATTCATTATGCTCATTCTGATATCTAGAGTTAGTTGTCATATGAGAATGGCATTTCCAAAAGAGGTTAGTAGCAGGTAACATGGACAATGTGAGAATGTAACTTGCAGGAAACATATTAGGCCAAAAGCAGTCATGAGAAATGGGCTTTGGGTTTCCACTCTCACTATAGAAAAGTGTAATTTGAATGGCTATGGTTGCAGGTTTAGCCAAAATTACTAGAGAGAAAACTGTGATCAGTGGGCCTGACCTGAAAAAAAACATGCTTAACATTGCATTGTACAGACACAATCAGTGCCATCCTAAGCAGGGTCACACCTTCTAACTCATGGACTTACAGTGGCACAACTCTGACTGGCAGGATACTGAATGTAAAATATTTCACTGGGATATAAAGTGGGGGAAAGAAACAGATAAGTGGAAACCTGCAGCCAAAGATTTGGTTGGTCAGTTTAGTAGCTGCGCTAGTCACCTTGCAAAATTTTTTGTGTAAGTTTGGTTGTTCCTAATAAAAATTATTACATGGATTTTGTTCACATTTTGGTGTTGTTGTTAGATGCAAAGTTGTGTCCGACCCATCGCGACCCCATGGACAATAATCCTCCAGGCCTTCCTGTCCTCTACCATTCCTCGAAGTCCATTTAAGTTTGCACCGACTGCTTCAGTGACTCCATCCAGCCACCTCATTCTCTGTCGTCCCCTTCTTCTTTTGCCCTCAATTGCTCCCTGCATTAGGCTCTTCTCCAGGGAGTCCTTCCTTCTCATGAGGTGGCCAAAATATTTGAGTTATATCTTAAGGATGTTCAAGTTTAGTATACGAAATTTAGCCTCTTTTGGTCTTACTCCTGTCCTAGCTGCTTGCCCACCAGGACAAGATTTCCTGAACTTCTTTTTGTCAGTGACCCTTATTAATTCCATCTTTCGTTTGTAATTCTTTTTTTACCACGTTGGTCTTCAAGGTGTACAGGTATATAGAAACATCTGGATTTTGCCTCCTTTTGCTAACTTAATGATGTTTTCTGGATTTTTAAATTTAATAACTGATCATATTATGTTTGTATTATGTTGTAAGCTGCTTTGGTGAACATTTGCTTTATATGACATACAAGCTATTTAACAAAGCCACAACTTGCCTTTGACACAGCCAACATGAAAATGGCAACTTCGTCTGTCATGCAGAAGTAATCCCTGCACACAACCCAAAAGGCAGGAAATCTCTTTATAAAAGGCATGAACCTCCTTCCCCTTGCGCTCCCCTGTGCTGGCAGCATGTCAGCTTTAACATATTGAATTAATTCTGCATTAATCTACAGCGGCTCCTGTGAACTGGTACATGGTCAGCTGGGGAAGAAGCTTCTGTTGACACAGAATGCACGGCCTCTGGACATGCCAGACGAATCCTTAAAAGAAATGCCACGCAGATGTGCTCGTTATTTACGTGCCGCTGTCAGGGTGCATCACATTTCCCATTCACAGCTGCAGTTCCATTCCGCATCAGGGCAAGTAAGTACCTACACAAGGGCTCTAGAGATTAATTTCACTTTTCTCAAACACTCCTTAGGCTGTCAGATAAAAATGATACTACTTTAATATAATTAATGGCTGTAGAGTGAGTTTCTTTATTATACGGATTCCTTTATGCTAAGGATGGGGGGGGGGAGGAATAGATACAGCAACTACAATTAGCAGCACAAGAACAATGTTGTCAAATCATGGTTGATCAACATGATGAGGAAGGATCGGTAGATGGCAGGGAAGTGAGGAACAGATGACAATATCAAGCATACTATGGCCTTCTAAAAGTGTTATTACAATTTTGTGATTCCTTCATCAGCCAGTTTGGTGTAGTGGTTAGGAGTGCGGACTTCTAATCTGGCTTGCCAGGTTCGATTTTGCACTCCCCCACATGCAGCCAGCTGGGTGACTCTGGGCTCGCCACGGCACTGATAAAACTGTTCTGACCGAGCAGGGCTCTCTCAGCCTCACCTACCTCACAGGGTGTCTGTTGTGGGGAGAGGAATGGGAAGGCGACTGTAAGCCACTTTGAGCCTCCTTTGGGTAGAGAAAAGCAGCATATAAGAACCAACTCTTCTTCTTCTTCTTCTACTTCTACTACTTCTACTTCAGATAAAGGCTACTGAAATCTGTAGACTGAGCTGTCGGATGAGCATCTAAAAACAGCAGCTGCCCAAACCAGTCCTGAATGGAATAATTTTGCAGGCCCCATCAACTTCAATGGAGCTTATTTCCCACCTAATTCGAACTCAGCCTTCGGGCCTTCTTTTGTGAACAAACTGTAGCCCAGGAGGTAATCACTGAAGGCAGAAAATGCCAGTTCTTCCCACTGAAAATCTGTGCTTTTCTTAATTTGAAAACTACACTAACAAAAAAAAAAGAGTACATGAGACATTCAATAGGATTCTGTCTGAATAGGTCGTCTGACATCACTGTAACGCTGATTACAGGGCTGTGAATGTGTAAGGGAGAAAAAGAGGAAAACCGAATTGTCACTGACAAATTGGGTGGCTAATGGAGCAGACAGACAGGGTTGCATTATGACTTTCGTGAGCCCTCGGTTCTTTTGCCTTCATGGACACCCCCCCCCCCAAAAAAAAAGCTTTAACCAATGCAGTTAAAGTATATATTAGGGTTGCCAGACCCCCCAGGTAGAAGGAGAATGGTCATTTTCCAAAATGAATTGCATCACAAGCAAAATTAACTCACCTGTCTCTACTCTCTATGGCAGCCTTTCTCAACTTTTTTACCATTGAGAACCCCCTGAAACATTCTCCAGCCTTCGAGAAACCTCGGAAGTGGTGCAATCATGAAGAATACAATTGGGAAGCATAGATGTATATATGCCCACCCAGGGCTCTTCATCTTCCCACCCTCTCCAGCCCATTATTGGCCATATATATCACCCAAACTTCAGGCTGAGGAGGAGCTGACTTCCAGCTGACTGCCAGTCCAGTCGTCTTCAAAGGGACCCATATGCAAGCCAAGTGGCAGCCCTGGTCTTTTCCCCTAATATGTCCCTTCCTGTTTTCTCTGTACAGCCTCAGGATGTGAGACTATCTACCTGCCTTTTTATTCTCTTTAACTGCTGCATGGGAGGTGTTGTTGCCAACCTCCAGTTGGTGACTGGCGATCTCTTGGAATTATTATTGATCTGTAGGTGACACAGATCAGTTCCTCTGGAGAAAACAGCTGTTTTGTAAGGTGGCTGCTATGGCATTAAACCACACTGTGCCCCTTCCCTTCCCAAATCCCACCTTCCCCAAAATCTTCAGGGATTTTCCAACCCAGAGTTGGAAACACTTGGAGGTTATATGGGTTCCTCTCTTTGTCTCCTACTTCTGCCTAATTTGAAGTTCTTGTATTCAGGCAGTGACAGATAGCAAACTGTGTTTAACTGGGGCCATCGCTGCATGCACATTACTTTTTAAAAAGGAAAAAAGCAGCTACTATTGTGGCCTGAAATTGAAAGCTCTGTAGCTACTGAGTTCTAAGCAGGGCAACCTATGATTTCCACAGGTCCCCCCACCTTTTCATTATTGATATATTTGAGAGGAAAATTTACAAAATGTTTTGGACAGGGGGAGGGGATTTCCCCCCTGCTAATATATATAGCACATAGCATATATAAATAATAAAGTCTTATTAAAATGTCCAGAAGCTCACCATCTAATAAGACAACATAAAAATAAGTAAGAAAGGGTAAGACCAAATGTTGGAGTGTGAACCAGATCAAAAATACATTATGGGAAGACTTATTTAATGCAAAAAGATCTTAAACATAAAAAGATCTTTTAAAAAGTCACCAGTTAGTGATCTTAAAAAAAAAGATGGAACAATCAAATAAAGAGAGATGAGAAATGAATGGCGAAATCCAAAGCTAAACTACACAATGTTTTTTAATGAGCCAGGTCCCGTTTTCCCCATGGGTGGCTCCAAAACAGAGCCAATAACTCTTCCATGGGGCTAATTCAGTTTGGGAAGACAGCATGGAGGTGGGAAAAGGCAGGAGGCACGCTGTGGCATTTCTGAACTGACCCAGGCCCCTCCAGACTTTTAAAATTCAGTACTCTGTAGCTACTGTATGGCTCTGGTTATATCACATAGTTTTTCCCCAATTGTAAGCAGGTCTCTTTAGGTCTGCTGAATAGTGCTTAATCCCAGGAAACTGTCAATCTGTCTGTGCCACTGGTTCAATAGACTTAATTCTTTCTCTTTGTTAAAAAGTACTTCTTTCTAAAACCAAACTTCTCAATATGAACAAGTCTGTCTTATGGACTTCAGGCAAGCAGGCATAAACTTTCTACTTGACTCAGGCCAGTGACCCTAAAGGAAAAGTTTCAGCCAGCACCACAATCCTCTTCTCACCTGGCTAAAAGCCATCCTCTGCCACCAAGCATTGAAGACTTGGCAGTTGGAAGTTTATTATGATAAATAACATTTGAGAGCCCAAATTCAAAATGAATGCATATATTTCCTGGCATGTGTCACAGGGAATCATGTCCAGGCTTGTAGAATTTTATTTGTCAGTTCATTTCTACACACTGCAACCCTGGTCCACTTCAGGATAACAGGTTTCCCTCTGTCTGCTAAACTTACTGTTCTAATATGTGAAGTTAAAAATGCAGAGGAGTTTCCAGCTAGCACATGGCATGGGTTCTTAGTTGATAACACACACAATTGAACACTGAAAGAAAACAGCCACTGAAGATTAATGAATTAGGTTTCACATAAAGAAAGTCAGAATGACTTCTACATACCCTATTAAAGCCTGAATGGAGAAGGGGGAGTACAGAGATTTCTTCTTGGTCAGCTGATCTACAGGCAAGCAGAATTGGTCACCTAAGAGACCTGAAATACTGTGACACTTCTATGCAATAAACACACATATTAACACATATTATATATATATATATATATATATATATATATATATATATATATATATATATATATATATATATATATATATATATATATATATATATATATATATATATATATATATATATATATATATATATATATATATATTTACAATAGTTCTTTTTTCAATAAACACATCTGTAAAATTAATAAAGCCAAATAGGAATGCTGGGAGGAGTTGGGACTCATTGCATATCTGATTGGCTGTCTGTCCAACAAATGGCCAATCAGGCTGGCTGTCCCAACCTTGGCTGCATTCCCCTTCAACTTCTTCCACATGGAAGAAGTGCCAGGCTGGTCTACTGTGCTGATGTCCGAAGGTGAGCCAGCTGGTGAGTGAGCTGGGAGGGAGGGATAGGAGGCCTGGGACCATGGTTGGGGAGAGGGTGGCCATCCAGCTAGTGACTGAAGCCTGAGAGGGAGAGGAGGCTAGGGAACAGGACCCCCAACACCCGAGACATCACGTCACCCGGCAAGCTGCTGGGCCTGATGTTGGTGCCACAGGGTGGGGATGCTGCTGAGAGCCAGGAGGGAGGGTGTGGGGGGCCTGTAATGTGAGCTGTCACCACTGCCTGCCTGTGGGCTCAGCCTGCCTCTGAGCTGTGCGCCATGGGAGGGTGCTGGGGGGTGGCTAGCTGCAGGGCAGGGGCTGGGCAAGGGATGTGAGCCCTGGCCTTGGTGCCAGGGTAGCTGGCTGCTGGGGGAAGGTCGGGGGGACCTGTGTGTGTGTGGGGGGGAAGAGCTGCAACACCAGCCCTTCCCACCGTCTGCCTGCTCACCTTCCGTGACTGCCTCCAGCCTTTTCAAAGATCACTTTAAATTAACATGACTAGACAATGAATAAGGTAACATAGTTTTAAAAATGCTTACCTGTGTGGAATAACAGATAATATTACGGTATGTTCAGCAGGTTTTGTAGCACGGATTGCCCTAAAATTAGGAAATTCTGTGTCATAATTGAGGAGGCATTTTTCAGTATGATCTAGTATGCGGCAAACACCATATATTAGAACACATAACTGGAATCCTATACCCATAGGGAAGAAAATCATGCATAATCAGTGCATTATTTGCTGTTTTCTCCATGTTTTTCCTGCCTCTTCAGTAACAAGACTAAGTTCAGAAAAAGCACAAACCTTATGTTGTTCTGGGCTGTATTTCTACATTCTAGCCTGAAGCATGGGATTTAGAAAAGTGACAAAAACTGAAAGCAAAGAAAGAACTGTAAATTTGACAGTGCTTCTACATGAACGTGATTTTGGCATGCTTTAAAATATGGGCTTTGGAGGATGTGGTACGATACAATGCAACCAAGCATTGGTTCTCACTTGCCAGGGGTTGATAAACTGGCTCTGAATGTAATTGCTTTAACCTTTCTCCCCAATTATTGACATCCAACAAGAGGATGGTTTTTTGTTTGCTCCCAAAAAGAACCAACTACTTTTTGGTTCTTGTCATTGGCCTAATTGTAAATCTGCTCTTGAGATTTCAGATGTAACCACAAGACCTAATGGTCCTTCATAAAAATAGGTTATCCATAAAGAATCTGAGAAAAATGGTTGTAGACTAGCCTTCCCTTTGATATCAAGCTTTCTACATGCAAGGACTATTTTAAAAAATGATAATGTGGACCCCATCTGCATTCTTGAGTGGTAAGTCACCGAAATACGTTTAGTAAGACCTAGTCCATGGCCACTGTGTTATTATATAACAACTAGTATCAAAGCCCATTTTTAAAAAGGGCTTTGAAAGGGGCGGCAGGCAGGAGGGCATGAGAGGGTGGCTGCAGCTCCCTTTGGCCCACAAAGCGGGCTAAAGGGAGTGGAAAGCCGCCCCCCTTGTGGCGGCGACAGGGCTTTGGGGCCCTCCCCCCCAGCTCCCTCCCAGCAGGAGCCTACCTGCAGGCCACAAAGCCCTGTCACTGCCTGTCTCCTCGTGGGCAACAATGGAGGCTGCAGTCACAAGGCTTCTAGCAGGCAAGGAGGGAGGGTGGGAGCTGGAGCAGGAGGGCCAATCAGGGTGGACCTGGATGGACAGGGCCCTGGACAGTCTCCTCCCAGGAGGCTGTTTCCCAAATATATAAGGGAGCGAAATAGTGTTAAGGATATTCCTGTACTTCACATGAAGCATAATGATAATTACCTACAGATGGCTTCTGCATTGAAGTATCTGGAGTTTCTATGATCTATTACAATTATTTCATGATGTTTATCAAGAAAACATTCAAGTGCTGATTCTGGTGTCCGAGTAATGTTACACCTATATCCAGCTCTATCACAAGCCCACCAGAATCCATCACTCTGTTTGTCTTCTTTTGCAAAGATCAGCAACACCTGTAAAACATACAGGAAACAGTCTAACATTACACATTCCGCCTTGGAATTCCAGGCAGCATAAATAAGGTTCTTAGGACATCTCCCATGTAGATGATGACCAATAGCATAGATGCCCCAGATGTTGCATTGTTTGCACTGTTACAATTTCTAGTTATTAGTATTATTGTTACAGTTACTTATATGTTGTGGATTGTTATGGATTGTTTCATGTATTGTTTATACGTTTTATGTAAACTGCCCTGAGCCCCAGGGAGGGCAGTATATAAATATAATAAATAAATAAATTCTCCAAGCAATGAATTTGGCAGCAGAGCCTAAGTGTCTTATTCCCTGCACTGCTGAAACATCTTATAAATAGAAGAAAAGATTATCTTGCTCTTTAGGCCTCTGCAGCACCACTCTTTATATCACCTGACAGAGGACTACCGCTTTATAGCCCAAGTTACCTGAGAACATTTAATCAGATTTTACAAAACAACCATCTCTGGACTGATTTCTGGGTGTGAATAAGGTTGCTTAGTCTAGAACAGCCTCCCTTAACATTTTTACTGTTGAGAAACCCCTGAAACATTATTCAGGCTTCAAGAAACATCTTTTGACAAGGATAAAAATGGCTTCTATAATCTCATACAGCTTGCCAATTGTGCAAGTCATGTCTCTGGCCAAAACAGGTCAGCTACAAATCACAAGGTCAGATTTAGTAGCCATGTTGTTTTGATGAAGCAACAGAACAAAATGTGAGTCCAATGGCACCTTAGAGATTAACAAAGTTTCATTCAAGGCATAAACTTCCGTAGCCACAGACAAGATTCAGGTATCCGAAGCAAAGTATGTGGGTACACAAAAGCTTATATTTTGAATAAAACTTCATTGATCCTAAAGGTGCCACTGGACTTCAAGCAACTTAAAAAGCCCTGTGAACTCTAATACCTTTTTCCTTTTGGTCTGCCTTCCTAAAGGAAGTTATAAAAGTTACCACTGCTCTCTTTAAGAGGTGATATGATAACCAACTTCAAATACTTGAAGGGCTGTCACATAGAAGATGGAGCAGAGTTGTTTTTGGTTGCCCTACTGGGTTGAAATTAATTCAAAAGAATTTTCATCTAAACATCTGGAAGAAGTTCCTGATAGTTAGGGCGGTTCCTCAGTGGAACAGGCTTTCCCGGGAGGTGGTGGGTTCTCCTTCTTTGGAAGTTTTAAAGCAGAGGCATCTGGCAGAAATACTGATGTTATGAACTTAGGGAGATTGTGAGTGGAGGGGCAGGAAGGGATGTGCCAGTGTTTATCACTTGCGGCCCTTCATTGCATGCCCAGGGAACTGCTTATCGCCACTGTGGGATGGTAAGTGAATTTCCTCCAGGCCAGGCTAGATTCTGGACATTTTTTGTGCAGGGATCACTTGGGCATGAAACTGGGATCACTGTGAGTAGGCAGGTACTTGTGAGTTCCTGTGCATGGGCTGGACTAGATGACCCTTGAGTACCTTCCAACTCTATGATTCTTTCATGTGCTGAATCAAAAAGGGATATTATGCTATAAACCATGTTTTTAATGAGCACTTTTAGGAAGGGAAAGCAACTGTGAGTTTTGTAATAAATATTAGCAATTTTCAGATTATATATCCAACAACATAGGTTGTGTAACCACCCTGCTGTGTAATTCTCAAGAATTAACAGTAGTAGTCCATCATTAGCCATGTTGCAATTTAATAAAGAAAGAAAACAAACTTCCTTTAGAGTAAATATAAGCAAACAAAAAGCTCAGTGTTTATAAGCTTTGACATGAACAGCTCAAGCTACTCAGCTAGAACTCCTACTGTGTGAAAGGTCAAACGTTTCAGAGACCTCTCTGTTTCACATGAATAGACTGTCCTGTTCATTTCAGTACGACGTCTTCTTGTATAATAGTTCAGGAAGATTTGTGCCATAATGTGCGAGAGGTCATTTAATAAATAATGCAGATATAAGCAATAAACCTACACAAACATCTTGTTAAAACTATAAAAGAAGATGCATAACAATATTTTCTTTTTCTCTCTTAGCTGTTACTTCTTAGTTGTTCTTTCATTTTGTTTTTGTATTCCTTATTTTTTCTTGTAGTCTCTGATATTTTGTTAATGTATGGTTATGGGTATTTGTTGTGTAATTAATACAATTATTTAAACATTAAAAAATAAAATGTGTGAGTCTGTGAAAAAGGGGTGGTGGTGTAGCGGAAGACATCATCATCATCTTCTTCTTCATCTTGTTGTTGTTGTTGTTGTTGTGTACATCCATGGTGTCACCAGATGAAAACCAGAGCAACACACCTGAGGGGTGAGTAGGGCAGCCGCAGTTTTGTGTTGCCTAAACCTATGTAAAGTTCTGAATTTCCAATAAGTGACATGATGATTAATTCTGCTGTTACAGCACAGAATATGCCAGCATGTGACTAATCTAAGAAGAAAAAAAGATGCATATGGCTGTACATATTTAATGTGTTGCAAAGCTCTAATGCAGGACAGAGCTCCAGAATTAAGAGTTCTGTTCTGTAAAGTGTGCTGTAGCACCTTCTTAAACTAGGGCCATTCCGCACCGGGATCCATGTAGCAAATTGTTTGCTGAATGAAAAATCGCCATTTTAAATAGTGGAATTTGTCGTTATGCATACCTGCCTTTGTAGTGGAATCCAGTTGCGTTTCTATCGTTTCCCACAGGGTTCCGGTCTCGGCAAAAATCGCTAGAAAGGAAGCGCTATTGCTGAGCTGTGTCCCGCCCCTGGCCGTCAAGCAGCCAATGGGCGGCCGTTAGCATGCTCCCAAACAGCCCCTTTCCCTTTAAGGAAGGTTTTAAAAAAAAAAAACACCCGTTGCAACGAATATGCGTTGATTCGTTGCAACGGAGAGACCCATCCAGCTAGCAGGTGATGTTTGAGCTGCCGTTTCATCGTTGCCACGCTCCCCCTGAGTGAAAAAAAAAATTCCCCCCCCCCTCACAGGCGCGATTTTTGGCCGAAAACAGTGTGAAAAATAAAGTGAAAATAAACCAGCAAACGGGCCTCTATGATGTTTGTGCTTGGTGACTTTAAACAGAGGGACTGCAGCTGGGGAAGCCTCGCTGGGAAAACGAAGGCTTGCCGGTGCGTTGATCTCCGCTCGCTCGGAGAAAAAAAATTGCCATCGCTTCGCCGGATGATCAGAGGAGAGAGCCAGGGGGAGGGACTTTGCAGAAACCGCAACAATGGTAACGCACAGAACTTTTCTGCTAGTGTTGCAGATTGATTGCAGGAGTGTAGCGCTTTTCGGAGGGTGAATCCACTTTTGGGGATTTCCCTGAAAGCGCTACAACGAAGCGCTTTTTGTGGATCGGTTTCAGGAGTGTTGCAGATTGTCAACGACGTTGTGCATAACGGCAAAACTGTAGCGATTTCAGTTAGTAACCATTGTGCTATTTTGGACGAATGCGGAATGGCCCCTAGTGTTTCCTGGACCACTAGTCTGCACACTTCAATCATTCCTAAAAAGAAATTCTGTCTGAAGGATCTCACTGCAGCTCACAATCACCTGTACTTTCTCTTCCCACAGCAGAAACCCTGTGAGGGTAGGTGAGGCAGACAGAGCTCTGATAGAACTGTGACTGACCTAATGTCACCCAGCTGTCTGCATTCAGAAGAGTGGTAAATCAAACCTGATTCTCCAGATTAGAGGCCACCGCTCAACCACTATGCCAAGAGGATAGACTGCATCCCAAATAATCTGCAACCTTCTTGTTTTCTTCCAATTCTTCCAATTATAAACAGCATCTGCCCTGACTGGGACAGCCTAGGCTAGCCCAAACTCATCTAAAGTTCAGCAGGATCTTTTTTCCCCATTATGCCTTCATCTTTATATATCAATATTTATGTAATTTTTATTCCTTTGGTTTGGGTATTTCCAGACATGTAATGAAAGTTGCAGTAAACTCTGAAAATCATGTGGTGCAGTCTTCCTGAACTAACTATACAGTTAGGACAATAAAATCAGAGTCCAGTAGCACCTTTAAGACCAACAAAGATATAAAGGTGCTACTGTCTTAAAGGTGCTACTGGACTCAGATTTTATTGTGCTACTTTAGACCAACACAGCTACCCATTTGAATCTATGCAGTTAGGAGTCATGCACAAACCTAAATTACCTCATTCTTGGACATTAATCTTTGGCTGTATATTTGGTTCAATTTATATTTCTAGAATGATGAAAATTGTTTCTGAATTTGATTGTTTATAGTTTTTAAACTTTCTGATATATATATTTCATGTTGTATAATGGCATTATGAATTAACTCGCTATTTGTTGAGTGATACATCTATACTTAAAACATTTTAATTTCTTTGGACCCAAGATAGCAAACAATGCACCAACTAAGTAGCAAGGGCATACATCATAGTCCAATTAACACTACAATAAATTAATATACACAGTAATTTAAAAGCATTCAGACCTAAAACACAGATCAGTAAACTCACAGGCTGCTAGAAAAATTCACTCTCCATTAACTCATCAAGAATACTCAGGAAGAAAACCTATTTGTCCCACCCCTTCTACCTCTCTATTTGTGTTTACTAACATGTCTATTTTATTTCAACTGGACGATTTCAGTTATTTGCATTTTACTACTGAACTTAATAATTCCTGCTGAAGTGAAACAAAATCTTACCTGAATAGGATCTTGTGTCAGTCTCATGGGCCCAATTTGTACCTCTGTAGCTGAAGCCTGCTAAATGAGAACAGCATGTGTCAAGTCATATTGCCTGTTGAAGAGATTAAACTGAACATGGAAAACATGGCTAATTTTTTTTTAAATCACATATCAGTTTGTTACCTGGAACTGATTCATACATGACCTGAGAACATAAGATATCAATGAGGCAAATCACTGGAGAAAGCACAGTGCTTGTGTACCAAACTCACAACTTATCATGACCACAGCCTTTGTGCGTAGTCTCAAGGTCTATTTTATTTCATGGCAAAAGAGGATGTACAAGTCCAAGGCAACAGTGGACTACATAAAATGAGAGAAGAGAACAACTGCAGCAGAATGACAAGCACTCAACTCCACTATAGTCCAAGTGGAAAGGAGCTCTTCCTTGTGTTGCATGAAAAAGCTTAGTTCAGATCACGCCCATCCATACAACCAGTCAGACACCAGCACACTAGCTCATTGGCTAGTCCGTTGTCCTTTGGAGTCCTTGATTGGTATAGACAAGCCTGTCAATCTTTCTTTAGCTGCCCCTGAGGGTTCTTCCTCTTCCAGTTTCTGAATGGCTGTAGATGTTTCTACCCATTGACAGCCTTTCCTATGCGTTCGGCGGGAGCTGTGTTTGTGAATGTTAGTAGAGAAAGACTTGCCAGCAAAGTTTCACAATATCAAGACAAAATGGAGAAGGACTAAGGAGAAGGCTCACCAGCTGCCACCACCTGGACTACTGGAAAGAAAGGAGGCAGGAAAACAGGGGTTGGAAGCTGTGCCCCATTTGCCCTAATGGGCCAGCATCCCCTGACAATGTCAAAATTCAGAAAGTTACATTGGTATAAAGTTTGTACTGACAGGAAACATATGGCACCATAAACTGCCTGCCAGTGGCATTCCACCCACCTAAGGAGTAAAAATGGGCATGATGAATAAGAAAGAGGCCGTAGTTGTAATCCTATGCTTACTTGAACATTCTCCTACCCTTGACAATACCATAATTTAATCCTGCAAAAGAGATGGCACATAATACTAGAACCTGGGCTCATCTAGTAAAGCTGAGGGTTGTGAGATTCAGGGAAGGCAAAAGGAAGATTTTCTTCACATGGCGTATAGCTAATTTATGAAAGTTTCAGTTAGCAATAATTGTGCCCCGGATTAACCTCTTGGCGACAATACTGCCACTGTTAGAAGGACTCTGCCAAAATATGTGGTATACCCATCAACTTGGAGGGCTTTAAAAGGGGAGTGGACAAATTCATGGAGAACTGGGGTTTCAATGGCTACTAATCATGAGGGATATGTTGCCTGTCCCAATCTATTAGGAAGTGTGAGATATAGAAATAAAGTTTGTTATTATTATTATTACTACTACTACTCCCCCCTCCAATATCAGAGGTAGTAGTCTTTAAATCAGTTTCTGGAGAGCACAGGCAGGAATGTGCTGTTGCAATCTTACTGTTGGTGGGTTTCCTAGAAGTAGTTGGATGGCCACTGGGTAGACACAATGCTGGATTAGATGTGCCTTTGGCCTGATCTAGCATGGCTCTTTATGTTCGAATGAAATACTCTTCTATTAGTGTCAATGGAAAGTCCAAGATGACCTCCCTCTTCCCCATAATCAAAGTCACAGCAGTATTCCAAGGAACCCTAAAAACAATCATAGCACACCACCAGGAGTGTAAAAGGCCCAGCTAGAGACATAGTTCTTGTACATCAAGATGTGTTACATGGAGTTACATAACTCTGACGCCGTGCCTACAGAAACACAAAGCACACAAGCGGGGACTTTGGTAGGGGCATTTTGTGAAAAATGAATATTCATGCCAATACCCATCATCATAGAAACAAAGGGAAATGAAAAGCTAATCAATATCTGAGTTTGAAATTTGTTATTGAATCTAAATAACAATGCATTTAATAATCTTGCATGAGAAAATAATCTAATTTGCACTGCTTATATATTTTTAAAAATGATACCATGTTTTCAGTGCTTTTCTGATCCAAATAAATAGATAGACTTTTTACAGGGGAAAATGAGAAGAAAACAGCCACTACTGTGAAACAGAAGTTGTTAGAAAAAGTCTATCTGCATCATCACAGTACCCTCAAATGTCACTCCTGAGTCTAAGAACTAACCAGACATGAAATCGACTAAAAGCTAAACAGATATGAAAGTGACATTAGCACCTGGAGGTTGGTAACCCAGGGGGATTTCAGCTAGCAAGGGGATCTGTGCTCTCGGTTCAGACCTGGGTGTAGTTGTCCCAGGGCGCTGCTCGGATCTGGGTCTCCTTGCTGTCCACCGACTGTAAGAAGAGGATCCCTCCCGTACTGTGCCAAAGCTCCTGGTGGAGATCAATAAAGCTGTGGCTAGAAAATTATCTGTTGCGTCCGCTTTGTAGACCTAAATGCCCTCCTGCTAGGCAACTATTGTTATTATTATTATTTATTATTATTATTATTAGAGCCAGCTTGGTGTACTGGTTAGGAGCGTGGACTTCTAACCTGGCCAACCAGGTTTGATTCCCCACTCCCCCACATGCAACCAGCTGGGTGACCTTGACCTCGCCACAGCACTGATAAAGCTGTTCTGACCGAGCAGTGATATCAGGGCTCTCTCAGCCTCACCTACTTCACAGGGTGTCTTTTATGGGGGGAGGAAAGGGAAGGCTGCTTTGAGACTCCTTCAGGTAGAGAAAAGCAGCATATAAGAACCAACTTTATTCTTCTTTGTGTTCGTATTAAAGCCTGTTCCAACGAAGAGACCCTGTCCACTCCCCTCATTCCCCCATTGCCTCAAAGGGCCATAACATTTGGAGGTGAGTTGTATGTTGAGTTGTATTTCACAGCTTTAAAGAAGAATGGAGGTTGGGGAGAAAATGGAGACATAGCAAGCAGGGGAGGGCTGCTGGACTCTCCCCAGGCATATCATTTTTTACCCTGAAGCCTCATCTATTTCTTTCAGTTGGATTTATTTCTTCTTTCGTTTAACCAGGCTGTGGGAGGACATGTAAAGGTAAAAGCAGTGCGCAGGAGAATTCATCATCCCTACCTTATCTTTCTTCTCCTTTTTTTATTAGTCCCATCCTGACTTCCAATATTTGTGCTACTATTATGTCAGTGTGCTGCAGACATATATCATGCTTGTTTCTTTCTTAGATCTGTATCTTGCTCTTCCCACAAGAAGTTCAGAGTAGCTATGGTTTCCAAGTGAACTCCCACAGAGGCACTCCTCTGAACCAGATACTCTTATTATTATTAATTGCTGAACTGTATCATCTACTTTTGCGTAATTGGAAATTACAGTATGATACATTGTCAGGCTGATGTCTGGGAGACTCAGGTTTAAATCCCCACATGTGCCATGGAAGCTACTGGATGGCCTTTAGCCAATAACACACAGTCAACCTAACCTACTTCACAGGATTCGGAGGCTAAAATGGAGGAGAGGAGACTAATGTAAGCCACTTTGGGTCTCCTTTGATTGGAAAGGCAGACTATACAAGAATTAATTGGATAAATAATAACGGTAGGATATGTATGGAGGCTCAGTTCAAGCAGGGAAACTCTAACCATGTTGTTACCCCCCATGAACTGCTACATTCCCAACTGGGTGCTTGCAATGGAGTTGGAAGTAAAGACGTGCTTAGTGAGACCTACACATTTGGAACGTATATAAGTTACTAACATGGCATCAGGCCATGGGAGCTATGTCCTTTCTTCAGCAATCAACAGATTCATAGGCTTTGTACTTATTTCTCTCTTACATAAAGCCAATGCCACGCATTCAGACCTGTTTCTAAGCACTAAAAAGAGAAGCAAAGACTCATTAATATTGGTCTGCCATTAAATGAAAAAAAAATCATTTTTCTCTGTATTATTTGTGGATCTTTTCACTGCTACTTTGCCTGTGCACATCCCCATATATTAAAAGCCTGCCTCAAATACAAAGGAATTTAGAATAAGCAAAAAACATCCTGAGTAAATTGCAAGGCACAAAACCTAAAATAGAAAGCTAATAGCTGTAAGAGAGTTCTAATGGAGCTGATGTGCTCCTTTTTCACGTTTGACGTGAAATGACAGAAGAAAGAACACTGCATTGTATTAAGGGCTTTTGTAATGAGTTCAAACAGGAGGTAAAATTTATTAGAAATGCATTATCATAATACTACCTAGACATCTTCTGGTGAAAAATTATTGGCATAATTAGGCTGTATTGTCCTTCAAGGATTAAAAAATCTATCCTAGACATGATATGTCCAGGATGCTGGCTAAAACAGCAGGATATTCTCTGACTAGCTATCCTGGCTGGTATGGAGAGAAAACTCTTACTATGTATTTACATGTCAATTAATTTAAATGCTTACAAATTCAAGTTTGCCTGTTGTCTGTGAATGAATATCTGTTCCACTTAGTATTTCTGGTAAAGCCTTGGAGGAGGGGCGTGTATCATGGCTTAAGTGCCACTTAAGTGCCACTCAGTGCTTAACACCCACTCTCACCCCTAAGATGTCCCACCCCTAACTGCCTCCTCCTCCAATCTGTTTCCCTGTCCATCCAGCAGCTAGCCAATCACTTTACGTTTCCCACCCCTGACCATCCTCTCCTCCTTCCACTTCATTCCAATGCTCAGAGGCTGCAGATCCCTGCTGCCTGAGAGTTGCCCCTGCCGGTGACTTCCCTTCCCATTGGCCTGAGCCTTTCCAGGTCCTGTGGGAAGGGAGAGGCCGTCCACAGAGTTCTTCCACCACCACCCCAATCTAGCACTCCTTGGATTCCTGAATGCAACGGGCTTGGCCCCTAGTGTATTGCCAGTTAGGCTTAAAACATTCAGAATAGAAAACCGTTTCTTCCATCCTTACTGCATTTCAGGTTTTATGATAACATACAACAAAATTATCTTGTTACAAACAGTAATCATATCCAGTAAAAAAAAATCTATAGACATCACATACATGCTATTTATACAATCATAGCAATATATGACATGTACCCATCAAATTATACATATGTTATACCATAATGATTGGCACGATCTCTCCAAATGGATCTTAGGAATTCTCAAACTCCATTTCACCAGAGAAATACATTTCTACACTGTTCTTACTTCCCATAGTCTCTTTTGTCACCTTTCTTCATTTCTAAGACTTCAGTATCTTTCTATAGCTTTGCTGTACATATGTTTGCTATTACTGAAAGTTAACGAAAGCTAGTCATTAAAGAGAGAGAAAGAAACAGACACCTCACCATTGTACACAGAAATGAACAAAATAGAAGCAAGACACTAAAAGCAAATTATCTGGTAACACGAGAAAATTAATTTATATTGTCAATATACAGGAGGAGTTTATGAGTACTTTGCATCCTGTTATACATTTAATTATCTAAAATGGCCTTACATGTTAAAAATCTTCCATGCCTTCGATTGTGGAAATTATTTTAGGGGTATATTGAATTAATATAAAGCATTTCTTCTGCTTCATTTGTGATGTTTTCTAATTTAGACTTGAAGGAGGCATAAGAGAATGATGACCTTTTCCCATTTATTGTTGGCTTCTATCCTTCGAAAGGCTCTTGCCTGGTTGCCAAAAAAATCCTAAGATCTCCTGGCTATATGATGAATAACAACAACAATTTCCTTCTATAATCAGGCTCGTCTGTTATGATTGGAATGATGAAATTATATTGGCTGGATACAAAAAACAACGGGTGCCTTTCCACCCGTTTCCCATAAAGCTTGTTGTGATATTTGAGGGCCTTTCTGAAATAATCACACAGGATACATTTGGGGAGGGGGAATACAGAAACTGGATGGCTTCCGTTGTATAAAAAATAACCTTCTGCTCAAAGTACTTATTAGAATCAAAGTTCAATATTTTAATTTCACGACCTCAGGAAATTCCTCAGGAATTTCCCAACCCATAGTTTGCAACTTTAATGGAAACTGAGTCCTAATAAAAGGAATTAGATAGACCTAAAAGCACTGGTTGGATTCAAAGGTAATTTCCGCTGACATAAAGGATTTCAGCTAGTTGAGTAGGACTTTCTTGCTCCTCCCTTCCCATTGCAGTTTGAAATGGTGTGGTGGTTAGGAATGCGGACGTCTAATCTGGTGAGCCAGGTTTGATTCCCTGCTCCCCCACATGCAGCCAGCTGGGTGACCTTGGGCTCGCCACAGCACTGATAAAGCTGTTCTGACCGAGCAGTAATATCAGGGCTCTCTCAGCCTCACCCACCTCACAGGGTGCCTGTTGTGGGGAGAGGAAAGGGAAAACAATTGTAAGCCACTTTGAGACACCTTCAGGTAGAGAAAAGCAGCATGTAAGAACCAACTCTTCTTCTTCTTCTCCTCCTCCTCCTCCATAATGCTGTTTTTGAAGAATGGGAACAGCATAAAGGAAGAACTGGAAGTGGAAGGGAGAAAGTGTAAAAAATAACTTCTATTACCAGAAGTCTACCACTGGATCCAGCTCATCATCTTCTGCTTATGTTTGTCCTCTATAATGAAGCTAATCTGCACAAGTTATGATTAAAATTTAAAGCCTTTTCAAAGAGAGACGTTAATTACTATGCTTTAAATCGCATTTTCTATACTACTTCAAATTTATATAAATTATCAGTTTCTGAAAGCCCATGTTTATGATTTAAAACTTCTCATAATTTATTCTTTGCAACCAAAGGAGGAAAGCATGACTTCAGACAAAACTGCTTCCCAGAACTTGCTGTACATAAATAATATATATATTTTAGTCCCATCCATGACATTTTCATTAACACCATTAAAAACTCCCCCCCCCCAAATCATTCCCAAAGTAGCACTGAAAGGAACTGTCATCACCCGAGTAATGGATTTTGAACTCAGGATGGCACACTTGCTGCCAAGGAAAGTGCCTTGAAGAAAACAACATTACTTAAAGGAGAACTGCAGTGGTGAGTTGTACACATCAGAATACACAGGACGTGCAGTTTTGGTGGCAAAAGGAAAAAGCAGAAGTAAAAGTACTAGTATACGTACTTTAGGCAAATCTGTTCTTGACCTACTGCTCTGTAAGGGAATTAAATCAGACTCCAATTATTTCTAGTACTACTGCTTAGCGGGGGGGGGGCGGTGGCAGGGGGAGGAGCACAAGCACACATGGAACCGACAAGATAGATTCAGGTGGGTAGCCATGGTGGCCTGAAGTAGCAGAACAAAAGTTGACTCCAAAGGCCCCCACTGGCAAGTCTTTGAGATACACCCTTAGCACACCCCAGTGGTGCTGTGCTCTGGCTGAGTGCCAGTATGGTGTTGCTGCATCAGTGGGCAAAGAGGCACATCCGGGGGTGTTGCAGAAGTTAGCTGACTCCCAAAGCCACCTCAGCCCTGGATACCCTCCAAAACTGGCAGAAAGTTATATCATCAAAAATCACAGTGAAGTCCACAGGCACTCAAAACAACAGGAGAGACTAAGTGCCCACCCACATACACTCAGGAGCAGTCCTGCCCAAAATCCCTGACGGAGCACCTGATGCCAAGTAAAGCTACAGCCCTTCACTAAACAAACACCAATCAGGGCACCCCACAGTTCAAGAGGCAAGGTGCATGGCACAGTACTCTGTCTCAGGCGTATCTGCCATGCACATGTAGAGTGCACAGCTTTGCACTCTGGTGGTAGAAGAGGCCAGAAAGGGCATTTAGCACCACTGAGATTCAAGAAGAAGAAGAAGAAGAAGAAGAAGAAGAAGAAGAAGAAGAAGAAGAGAGTTGTTCTTATATGTCACTTTTGTCTACCTGAAGGAGTCTAAAAGTGGCTTACCTTCTTCCTTCCCTTTCCTCTCCCCACAACAGACACCCTGGGAGGTGGGTGAGGCTGAGAGAGCCCTGATATTACTGCTCCATCAGAACAGCATTATCAGTGCAGTGGTGAGCCCAAGGTCACCAGCTGGTTGCATGTGGGCAAGCACGGAATCAAGCCCCAGTAAGATGCAAAAAAAGAGGGGGGAGAGTATCTAGATTGCTATTTTCAAATATTGAGCAGGGAGTTAGTCCCATAAAGAATGAAGAAACCGATGTATACAGTTTCTGTGAGGGATCAAGATGGCTAGCCACGTTAGTCTGTTCGTAGCAGTAGAAAAAAACCACGAGTCTACCCCCTTAAAGACTAACGAAATTTGTGGCTTTCAGTCATATTTTATAATTCAGCATGGAAGCATTGAATCATCTGGATTTCTGGGGAGATCAAACAAGAACAATCAGGCATAAACTAAAGCACATTTTCTCTCGTTTCCATTCAGCCTATCATTTTTGTTTACCTTTTGTAAATTAATTTGTCTTGTATGACCCCAATTTGGGGGCATGATACAGCCAAAATTAAACACATGATACAGCCAAAATTAAACAAAATTAAACAAAAATATAACCATGTGCTTAATTCCTTCCCTTTCAAATAAAAAATTGCATAAACACACTAAAAGCATAATCCTAAAGCCTTCTTGGAATTGTTAAGGGAGGCAACTTAAGTTGCTCCGCTGGTGTAACACCGCACTTGAATGAATAGCAGTTGGTAGAGATGGGATAAAGCTAAACAAAAATAAAGCACCAGCCATTGAGGATGAGCATCCCCTCACCATGACTGGGCATGATAGAGCAAAATCTCAGCTATTCAGGACTGACTGGTGGGTGTGGATAGGGGATTTCAGCCATGCTAATCCTATGCCCTTCTGTAGTCTTTCCTGCCCTAGTATATTGGGTTGGTTCTGAAACCAGGGCCGAAAGGTTTCAAATACTCTAAGATGTGTCTTTTCCCTCTGTGACTAATGAGGTTTGTATTCCTTTTCTTAAAATGCTTCGCAGTACACGATGTGTGGATTCTAAGCCTGCCTCTTCCTTCACTCTTGCCAAAAGATGATGTTTGCCTCAGTACCAGGTTCCCGGTAGTGACATCTGAATCTTTCACGAGGGTATCGCCCTTTTGTGCTTTCCCCCAGTGAGCTGTTAGGGAAGAAGATAGGAATGTAGTTGCATGTTTTCTTGTCCCTTCTCCAGAGGCCCTTCCCTTGCAAAAAGCTGCTCCTTGAGGGATTATCCCCACCACCACCACCAAAGGATTTGGACCTATTTGCAGAGATTTATTTCCCCTAGTAGGCTCTGAAGATGTTTGGGCAACATGGCTGAAGTGGTTATAATTCTTTCTCTTTCTGTGCCTGACAGAAGGCTATGTGTTTGAGAGAGGGGGTTCAGACTCCCACCTGCAGAACTGCTGGGAGCAGGGTTCTTCAGGAGGACCATTGTCCTCTCTGTTTCCTTGGTTTCCCTTGTAGTGAGGTTTGTTTAAAATGTGGACAGGGTGCAGTCAGATAGGTGTGCCCTCATCAGGATTTGTTGGCTGGCCGATTGCATGTATGGATGATATGGAAGTGACATCAGCATGCTGCTCCATGACTGGATGATTGTTAAGTGTCAGCTATGTTGCTATGGATTCCAGAATAGCTGTTACATCCATAGTTCTTTGGGCTGGGTTTCTGGAATGTCTTTCTCGGTTGGGAAAGCATAGCTTAATGACTTGCTATGCCACTGGAGCACCAATATCAATGACAAACCAGTACTGCAGGGTTTAGAATTCCCACAACATTTCATAAAACACTACTCAAACAGATGTAGTACAAGAATACATTCATATCTTCACCAGATCAGTTGCTTTGTTTGTGCTCTGTTTCTGCTGTCAGTATTTATTAGAATATTCCTAGCAATCTTCTTTTACTGTTTTTTTAAATTCTCCAATATATAGGTTTATGGGCTATTAAACCTTAATGAAACTGATTAGAATACTCCTTCCCATTCCATAATTGTATACGTAAAAGGTAAAGGTAAAGGTATCCCCTGTGCAAGCACCGGGTCATGTCTGACCCTTGGGGTGACGCCCTCTAGCGTTTTCATGGCAGACTCAATACGGGGAGGTTTGCCAGTGCCTTCCCCAGTCATTACCGTTTACCCCCCAGCAAGCTGGGTATGCATTTTATCGACCTCGGAAGGATGGAAGGCTGAGTCAACCTTGAGCCAGCTGCTGGGGTTGAACTCCCAGCCTCATGGGCAGAGCTTTCAGACTGCATGTCTGCTGCCTTACCACTCTGCGCCGCAAGAGGCTCATATTGTATACATAGGAATCCTTTTTTTACTGGATTTTCTCTACATGGAAAATGTGCCAGGCTCTACTTTGTTAACCTTCACTGTACCTTTCCTTGGTGAACTGTATCATTTTACAATGGTATATTCAGTTTTACACACAGTTCTTGTAATGTGCCCAGACTTTAAGCAGAATTATATTAAAGGAATTAAAATATTATTCCATGGTATTAATAGCAGGCAGTGATTTAGCATCAATTGACTAGAGTGCGTTGCTCTGCCTCACTTTAGTTTATAATACGACACGGTACACTTTCAGATTGCTTCCAGCTATTTTGCTGCATAGAGTAAAAATAGATTTTTTTCCTCATAAGAAGACTGTGCTATTTTCTAATAAAGTTATATAACTGATGCCAAGATATGTTCAAAATGAAGATAATCAGCAAAACTGGTTGAACTATTTATGGAAATCCCCCACACAAAGAGACTGCTAAATCAGGAAACAGCTCCCATAGCAAAAGCAGGATGTTTTGGGAAAATCATTTTAGTTAAAGTCTTAAGAAGCGTTTGAATATTGCATTTAGCCATATAGACCTGCCCATACTTTAAAATTGGTGGGGTTTGCCCCTCTCTGCCTGCTTGCCTGCCTTCCTGCCTGGAGGGCAGTGATCTTAGTGGGAATGTGGGAGAGGGCTTTCTCAACTGTGAGCCCCCAGGCTTCAAAATGCTCAGTTCCTTCTAGAAGAACTGCTAGGCCTCTTTCTGTAAGCTTTCCAGAGGCTGGTGAGGGCAATTCATTTCTCAATAACCTTTGAAGACAGTTGGATAGTTTTATTGCCTGGCTTGTTTCACTGTGTTGCATTTTTTCTGCTTTTTCCCTTTAGACTAAAATTTGTTATTGTGTTTATTATTGTTGAAGTTATTTTGGTTTAGATTTTTTAAAAATCTGGGTTTTGTTGTTGTCATTTACTGAATGTTTAGGTCAGGGGTAGTCAAACTGCGGCCCTCCAGATGTCCATGGGCTACAATTCCCATGAGCCCCTGCCAGCGCTGGCAGGGGCTCATGGGAATTGTAGCCCATGGACATCTGGAGGGCCGCAGTTTGACTACCCCTGGTTTAGGTCTTAAAGAGTGACCGTTTTTTTAAAAAATGTAAAGGTATAAGCTGCCCTCTCAACGGAAGCAGACTCAGGGCAGTGAACAATTAGTTAACCATTTCTAAAATCAATTCTAAAAATGCCACCCATGGGACCAGAACCCAGGGTTGGGGTTGCGATATAGGAGGGAGGCCAATTTTGACAGTTTTACTGACTTCAGCCATAGGCCTAGTGGAAGAGCTCTCTTTTACAGGCCCTGCAGAACTCAGGGAGCTCTGACAGGGCCCTGATGTCTTCTGGGAGTTCACTTCACCAGGCAGGAGCCAAGACTGAAAAGGCCCCGTTGAATTTCTTTCGACCACTAGCCTGTTTGTATTGGCTGAGCGCAAAGCTCATCTGGGGATGTATTCGGAAAGGTCGTCCTGTACGTACGTAGGCTGCCCTTTGGAGTTTATTTTTACTCCTCTGTGATATAATAGGTAATGAACAGTAGTGAATTTACCTGTAGCATTCTTAAGGGGACAAGAAACCCCAAAAGGGGATAGTATTTCAAAAAAACAACAAACCTAACCAACCAGTAGTTGGGACCCAAAAGGTTAGGTGTCCACAAAATATAAATATTCTAATTATATTAACATTTTATAACTTATAAAGTTAAAACCATAGACAAAGCCCAAAGGCTATCACTGGAATCACAAAATATGCACCATACAATGCTAGACCTACAATACTAGACCTAATGCACTTTGACCCAAAATGGGTCCTCCACAGGAGAGAATGCAGCCAGTGAAATTCTGTTCTAAATATCCATCGACTTAATGCTTTCATACTCAGAGATATCCATTTCTACTCTACTCATGTCTAACGAGGGAGATTTGACTCTCAAAAGTGTATACCCTGAAACTCTTGTTGGTCTCTACAGGACTTGAAGGTAATTATACTTACAAAAGTGTCCTGGCTTAAGCAAATAAGCACAGTATTGTCTGTTCTTTCCTCCTGCATTGCCTCGTTCAACCATACTGCTCACTCACCCTACAGGGCAAAACACTGTATTTGCACTCTAACCACTAAACTCCACTGTCTTCTCTCATAATAAACATGTTATCAGCCTTCATCCCAGAAAATGCTTTTGTCCTTTCGTAATGCAACTTTAGAATAATCAATATTTCTCTCACCGCAGCTTGGAAGCCTATACTCCAGTAAACACAGGCATATCTAAGGCACATTCCTAAGACTCAAATAAATAGACAAAAGAGGTTTATATATAGTTCAGACTCTTGACCCTGAGCTGCATCACTATATACGTACTGAGCTGCCGCTGCTGCTTGTAAATGTACGTGAGTGTGGTGACCGATGTGCATGTACCAGAGCCTGGCTAGAGTAGGTGGGACCGAAGCAAGCATGAGTCACTGGATGCCATGGCAACTGTTCCTTTCAGCTGCATCCCATGTGCATCTGCAGCATCATCTCTGTTCAAGACTGGCCATTGCCTTGTGTCAAACGGAGGGAGCTTTGCCAACCAAAACAGCACCATATGGGAAACAAAACATGCAGAGGCGTATTGGGGCTGCCTTTCCCTTGACCTCTGATCCCTTGCTGCTCATCTCCTGGGAGCCAGCATCAACATCGTCAACTCCCCCCTCCCCCCCCCAAAAAATCTCCACACTCTCCCTCGCTAGCTCGGCAAGATGGGATCTTGGAAGGAGCTGCCACGGCGGGACCCCCTTAGAGAAAAGAGCCAGTGAGAGGGTTCTCCTACTAGGGAAGTTCAACCAGGCTCCTCCTGGGGCCCACTAGAAGGACCCCTTCAACGGGCTGAAGGCTCAGCTGTGACCCCCGGAGACCTCCCCTCCGCCCCCCTGCCCGGGCTGTGCGGCTGGCGTGGCTGTACCTTGACGCTGGTCTGGCTGGTCTGGGTCTCCGCCTCGACGCCGCAGCAGTGCCGCCCTCCGCTCCTGCCTTCTCGCCCGGCGCCGGGCTCCCTGCGCTGGGGCGCCGGGCAGGTGGGCAGCGGCTGGCGGCTCTGGTAGGCGAGCACCGAAGGGATGGTGTCGGCCGCGTCGGTCTTGATGAAGAGGCCGTGCAAGGTGGCGGCGGTGCCCTGCGAGATGGTGGTGGTCTGGTGGGGGGAATTGGACTCGTCCGAGTCCCGGCAGTAAATCACGCCGCTCTGCGAGACGTGGATGCTGGGAGCGCAGCCCATCCCTCCGCCGCGCCGCTCCAGCCGCGCCTCCCCTCCAGCCGAGCAAAGCCTCCCGCCAGCCAGCTGGCCAGCCGGGCGGCGGGGCCACAAGCGCTGCCCGGGCGACCCGCAGCGGCCGAGGACGGACGCCGAGGCCCCCGCCCTGCACCAGGCTAGGGGGCCGCCCCCGGCCCTGCGCTGCCGCCGCCTCGCCCTCAGTCACCAGGAGCCCCACGCGCTCCCCGCACTGCCGGCCTCCTGCTGCGCCTGGAGGCCCCGGCCGCCGCCTGCCGGGCGGGGAGCCCGAGCGCCCGTCAGGGCATCTTGGCACAGCCCAGGCAGGACAGTAGCGGCAACGGCGGCAGCAGCAGCAGCGGCAGCAGCAGGAGGAAGCCGGAAGGCTCCTCGGGGGAACTTGGCGCGCTGCCGCCTGCCTGTGTCGCCACCTCACGCCTCAGGGACTCTCCCGCCCCCGCCCCACGAGGGCTGGCTACGGCGCACAGGGGTTACCTCCCTTCTCAGATCAACTTCGAGCCCCTTGTGTTTTGCTACCTACCTCCTAAAGGTAGGAGATCAAATGAGAGCCCCTTGTGGGTTTTCTCTCTTCGGCGCCTTGTTAATCCTTTCAGTGCTCCCTTCTGTTATTTGGTTTATTTATTTCATTGCTCCCCATGCCTTGGGATGCCAGCCTCCTGGTGGGACCTGGGGATTCCCCGGATTTACAGCTCATCTGCAGACTACAGCAACCAGTTCCCCTGGCGAAAATGGATGTTTTGGAGCGTGGGCTCTATCACCTGCTCCCCTCCGTCCCGTGCCAGTGGCCAGGGGAGACTTCCCAGCCCTCCCCACTCGACCTCTCCAAAATCTTCCGGAGATGGCAAAGCATCCTGATAGCTCTCCTGTAGTTCTCCCATCTTGTCAGTATTCAATTTAAACTGCTTGAGGTACTTCCAGTGCCGTCTTTCCAGGGCTGGGTTGTGATTTTCAAGGCTTGAACAATAATTGTATTTACACAGTGCATATAGACTGCAGCGACCTTAATCTTTTGAGTGACTCTACTTCACTGCATCGTTTTAACCTATAACGCCTAATTTTTCTCATAAAGACTACCAACATGTACATTGTTATGTTTGTGTGACTAGACCTTCATGAATGCATTTATTAGGAACACACAGTACATTTAGCACTTAGATAAAAGTGCTTTTAAAATGTGAGGAATATAGTAAAGAAAGTGTCTCACTGTACATTGCTAACTGGAGGAACAATGAAAATAAGTTCCCAGAAAAGCTGCGGGCCCTGCGGGTGCTTTCAGCATTCTGTAAGGCCTGTAAGACAGAGCTCTTCCGCCAGGTCTACGGTTGAGACCAGGGCTGGGAAGATTGGACGGGCTCCCCCCCCCCCCAAGAGATACTGCCACCTTAGGTTTAGAACATTGGATTGGTGGCTGTCAGAAGGTAAAGGAGAAGACAAGGCAACAGCGTTTCCATGTGGAAACCTGAAAATGGCCAAGGAGCTCTCCAAGCTTCCAGAGCCCAAGGGAATGAGACTTGTAAGCCCATTTATTCACATGACATAATACTTATGTGGTAGGCCAGTAACCACAAAATGAGGCTACAGCCAGGTTTCCAGGAGCAAAACACTTCCATTGTCTACCACTTCAGTCCTCCTCTTGCAACACGTATGACTTATTAGCTCTGTTGTTCCCTGTTTACCTTATTTTGAATATGTGTGTCCATTTCATTAAATTATTTCTTTCAACAAAAGTTGATTTGTTTTAGAGTTGATGTGGGTAACAGAAGTTTATCAAAGAACCTCTTAAATATTTGCAGCAAGGGACAACCCCTTTCCCCAAACCCCATCCACAGCTGGATTTCTGGTTCTCAAAACCCTTCCTATAAATGTTAGAGATACAGGGAGCAAGCTTAAACAGGTCTACTCATGTTATTCAATGAAGTTTACTCTCAAGAAAGAAACCTTAGGATTGCAGACAGTGTAAGAGAAACCAGTGCCCTTCAATGTATTTAGAGACCCACTAGCACAAGGCAAGAGCCTCTTGTGGCGCAGAGTGGTAAGGCAGCAGACATGCAGTCTGAAGCTCTTCCCATAAGGCTGGGAGTTCGATCCCAGCAGCCGGCTCAAGGTTGACTCAGCCTTCCATCCTTCCGAGGTTGGTAAAATGAGTACCCAGCTTGCTGGGGGTAAAACGGTAATGACTGGGGAAGGCACTGGCAAACCACCCTGTATTGGGTCTGCCATGAAAACGCTAGAGGGCGTCACTCCAAGGGTCAGACATGACCCAGTGCTTGCACAGGGGATACTTTTACCTTTTATGTATACAATTATGGAGTGGGAAGGAGTATTTTAATCAGTTTCATTAAGGTTATGTTATTCAGTTTCATAATATTTTAATTCCTTTAATATAATTCTGCTTAAAGTCTGGGCACATTACAAGAACTGTGTGAAAAAAGGATTTACTATTGTAAAATGATACAGTTCACCAAGGAAAGGTACAGTGAAGGTTAACAAAGTAGAGCCTGGCACATTTTCCATGTAGAGAAAATCCAGTAAAAAAAGGATTCCTATGTATACAATATGAGCCTCTTGTGGTGCAGAGTGGTAAGGCAGCAGACATGCAGTCTGAAAGCTCTGCCCATGAGGCTGGGAGTTCAACCCCAGCAGTCGTCTCAAGGTTGACTCCGCCTTCCATCCTTCCGAGGTTGATAAAATGAGTACCCAGCTTGCTAGAGGGTAAATTGTAATGACTGGGGAAGGCACTGGCAAACCACCCCGCATTGAGTCTGCCATGAAAACACTAGAGGGCGTCACCCCAAGGGTCAGACATGACCCGGTGCTTGCACAGGGGATACCTTTACCTTTAGCACAAGGCAACATTTTCCAAAGCATAATACAGGGCAATTTCTGATTATTTTTTCTGGACATTAGAAATGCATTAGGAAAATTCCATTATGGTTCATAGCATGCTTCATGGGCAAAGGATCTTAAAAGTGTTTGTCAGAATGTATGCTCTATTGAGGCCATATTTTGCCTCCGAATTTTGATAGGTTCTTCTAGCTATTCCTTTCTTGTCTGGAATGCCCCATGAATAAGGTTGTATTGAGTGACAGTATGGCACCCAGTTTGTATCTTACCTGGGGAGCATGGATAGCAGTCACAATGTGGCTGCAGCTCATGGTGTTCTGCTAATGTATTGATCTGAGAATCACACTGGTAGAGTAGATAACCCAAGGAATAGTTGATTTGTTCTGTCTTGTTGTAATGGTTCAATACAGCTAACAAAATCTTTACAAATGCTAACATTTGACCTTTCTTTCATCGATCTATAACTACCAAAAAAGCCAATTAAAATAAGTCTCTTCTTCGCCAAAATTTTCCAGATAGGTTTTGCCCAATTTCAGGTAGACATTTCTTTCATATGCAGTCAGCTGTCTTTGTCACTGTCTCTATGGTTAGCATAAGAACTCTGATGGGTAAGGCTGATCAAATCCTAAATATTGTTTCCAGCAGTGGATACCAGACAGATGTTTCAAAGAGTGCATGAAGGTAACAGCTGCCCTCTATTTTTTCTCCCTAACAGCTGATGCTGAGACGTGTACTGGTTCAATTTTAGCTATTATGACTGATAGCTATCAGTAGACCTCACGTGCATTTATACAGTCTTTAAATAGGTCATCTAAGCAGGTGTACACTGCCACATTTTGAAGCCATTAATTCCACAAATTGTTTATGTGAAGATCTTCCATCAATTTCATTTCCTCAAGTTCTTGCAAGAAAGAGATAAAATAAAATGTAATTCATTCCCCCAAGGAAATTCACCCAAATCTTTCATTGCATGTTTGGGTGCTGCAGAACCTTTATTTGTAGTATGGTTCTGAATGTATTGACATTATTAATGCAGGTTTAATTTATGTAATTGTCAAAAAGAAAGAAAGAAAGAAAGAAAGAAAGAAGAAAGAAAGAAAGAAAGAAAGAAAGAAAGAAAGAAAGAAAGAAAGAAAGAAAGAAAGAAAGAAAGAAAGAAAGAGTAAGTAAGTTTCTGCTGGCTTTCCTTATACATCTACTAGAATTTGTCAGGAATTAGATCATGTTTGCTCATTGGAGATTACTTCCTGTAATAACTGTTGGGAAATTGACAGTTACACCTGACAATGGGTTATGATTTCCTTGCACCATGCTCAAGGAATGCTTATGTTGACATGTGAAAAATTTCTAGAATGATTCATATTATGTTATTAATCTACCTTTGTTAAATCATGGCAGCTGTATCCTTCTGCTGTAACCATGCATGAATAAGAAGCCATATCTGGCTTGAAGAAAGGCAAGAGCAATCCATAAAAAACTGTATGCATAAGTCAATAATATTTCTATAACTCACCAAGATGTTAGGGTGGGAGAGCAGTATGTAACTACTGTTAACAAAAGTTACAATTGAAACTTTGTGATTAAGGAAGTCAGTAAATCAAAACTGCATGCATTAATAGATAATGCTTTGTTTTATGTTGAAATACTAGTACATAGTCCCATCTCTTATGTTGGTAAAAGTATTTAGAATGGGCTTTCTAATCAAATGCTTTACCATTTAGCAAGACCATATGCATTCTCATCCAAAAACAACTCTCACGATTTAACCCATACCTCCTTCAGGGTAGGTGAAATACATATCCAATAAACATATAATATATACTAGTATAGAATATATAAACAAAAATGAAGAAACAGAAGGCTAACCTTTTTAAAAAACAGCTATCAGAATTATTTGGCATATCATGGCAGAAAAGTTACATCAAACCATTCTAATTTCAAGGCAAATGGAAAAAAAAGAAGCTAAAATCTTCCTTAAAGAAAGAAAGACCTGTAATTTAGAACCAAGAAATCTTTTGAATTAAAAAATGGACGAATCAGGTCTATATTGAAGATTTGGGGATAACAATGTTTGGTGTTAAAAGAGGTTTTTAGGATGGATCAAAATATTTTTAAAGGACTCCTTCACAACGTATTATTCTTGTTGCTACAGTCACAGTCAGCTGCCACTTTTGATTCATATCTGGTCTTTCCCCTAGTAACAACAATATTGCCAGCCAGTCAAATTTGACTATAACTGAAGCTGAACCTCTTGAAGACAGAGGCTCTGTGGCCTGGGGAGGAAAGGGCCAAACCAGGAAGTGCATCTCCCCAGGCTGGATGAAAAGCAGCTTTCAACTGCTCAGTTAGCTAGGAACCTGGGTGTAATCTTTGATGCCTCATTATCCATGGAGACTCAAGTAATAAGAGTAGTGCAACTGGCATTTTTCCTTTGCCAAGCTAAACTACTGGTGCCCTATTTCGCCCTGGACCACCTTGCCATGGTGATCATGTGACAGTAACCTCCACGCTTGCTCATCGTAACTTGTTCTACACAAGCTCTCTCTTGTCCCTGCCCCAGAAACTGTACCTGGTTCAGACCGCAGCCACATGGGTCCTCATTCAAACACCTTGGAGGGCCCACATAAGGCCAGTTCTCTGGCAGCTGCACTGGCTCCCAGTTGAGTTCTGGATCTTGTTCAAGGTCCTGGAATTAACCTTCAAGGCCACATGTGTTCTGGGCCCTGCGTATCTGAGAGGCTGCCTATCTGAATACGTCCCTCAGAGAGCACTTTAGTCAGCCAGTGCTAACTGGCTGGAGGTCCCTTACCCATAGCCAGAGAAATATGCTTGGCCTCAACCAGAGCCAGGAGCCTTTTTGGCCCTGGCTCCTGCTTGGTGGAATGGGCTCCTGGAGGAGATCAGGGCCCTGATGGAACTAGTAGAGTTCTGCAGGACCTGCAAGACAGAGCCCTTCAGCCAAGCCTATGGTTGAGGTCAGCAGAAATACATCTGGATCAACTGACTGAGACCTCCCTCATTCTTTCCTCCTCCTTCACCCTTCTATGGGGTTAGTATTAATACTGACCAATATGCTGGACATAGACTGGAGCTTTTATACTGTTATATAGAGGAGACGACTGAAATGGGATCTGATAACCATCTTCAAGTATTGGTGACATATGGAGGATGGAGCAGAATTATTCTCTCTTGCCCCAGAGGGATGGACCAGAATGAATGGGATGAAATTAATTCAAAGGAAATTCCATCTAAATATCAGAAAGAAGTTCCTGACAGAGAAATATTTCAGCAGAACAGGCTTCCTTGGGAGGTGGTGGGTTCTCCATCTTTGGAAATTTTTAAACAGAGGCTAGATAGCCATCTGACAGAGAGGCTGATTCTGTGAAGGCAAAGGGGTGGCAGGTTACAGTAGATGAGCGATAGGGATGTGAGTGTCCTCCATAGAGCAGGGGGTTGGACTAGATGACCCATGAGGTCCCTTCCAACTCTATTATTCTATGATTCTATATATTGTTCAATGTTTAATTATATGTTTCTATTCAATATTTATGCTATTTTGACTTTTATAATGTGTTCTCCTTCAGTGGTGCTGAAGTCATCCAGGTGGTTCGGTCACACCTCTGCTCACTCAGGTAGGGCAAACTGAAATGCAAATATTTTGCCAATCCTCCTTGAGCGACCACTGAGTGACCTCTCCAGTCTGATTTGCCCTACTGCTCAGGTAGGACACCTTGAGCCCTGCTCTGAGTCTAATCACACTTAGAATATAGCTATAGCTTTCCTCCTACTTTTATTAGGACTAGAGATATTTCTGCCTTTTAGATGGAAGGAGAAGGATCTGCAAAGCTTCAGGCTTCCGGCCTGAAGGCGTGGGACCAGAGATTGTGAGAAGGGGTCTGTGGCAGCAGAGATCCCCAAGGAACGGTCTGGATCCCCAGTCCTCAACTCCTCTGACACTTGAGCAGCTGCAGCAAAAAGCTGTCCACCTGCCCTGCTTCCAGGACCCAGAAGGCGGGTCAGAAAAACAAGAAGGGTCTGGCAAAAAGACTGGAGTGGCACCAAAAGATGGCACCTCACCCAGATCCCCCACCGGCAGCAGCCCAGCAAAGGAGAAGAAGGTGGATGACAACTAAGATATACTTTGGGTTTTCCACCTCCAAGAAGAGAATGAAGCTCTGCCAGCCTAAAGAGTATGTGCCATTTTGTACCTTTTTTATCCAGTATTTCAAAACTATTACATTGGTCTGGGCTCTCAGAGAGGGTAGTCCCAACTCTGCCCTCAACAGGGCTATAGGGGACCACTGAGAGGTATCCATCTCATAAACAGATTTTGGATTCTTTCCAGTTTGTCCAGAACCCAGTCTCCCCAGCCCCAGATTTCAATACCATACAGTACGCTGGGGAGCACTTTTCTGGCAAATAGCTTAATGACCGCCATTAGACCTGAACATGGCCTCCTGGGCAAGAATTCAGTCACAAATCAGTTGGCATAACCTTCCATTTGATCTCACCAGGGGGCATATTATCAGTGACTAATATCACCTTTAATTCTCTTAAAGCAGGGGTAGTCAAACTGCGGCCCTTCACATTTCCATGGACTACAATTCCCATGAGCCCCTGCCAGCGAATGCTGGCAGGGGCTCATGGGAATTGTAGTCTATGGCCATCTGGAGGGCTGCAGTTTGACTACTCCTGTCTTAAAGACTACTGTCCCTATCACTTGAAGCAGCCTCAGGCTGATGTCGTGAATCAGTACAGCTAGCACAGTACTAGTCATTTTGACTGACTGTAGCCAAACAGACCCAAGGAGTAGAGGTATGTTTTCAGTTTGTGCTACCCAAGATCCTTTGTAACACTGCAGCTGCTGAAGGGATGAAGCTGGGCCCTTGGCAGGCGAGTCATGTGCTCTACCACTGAACTACGCCCCTTCATTGAAAGAAGGTAAACAAGCCTCAAGAGGCCAGAAAAGAATGAAGAGGCTAACGAACAATACTTGGACACTGAAGAAACACATGCAAATTAACATGAGGTCATTTGGGAAGTGCCAGCTGGTGACAGAATGATCTTGTTGCTGATGAAAATATCAACAAGCAACACAAGCAAGTAGTATAAATCAAAGCTGGGATCTAAAGAACTACGCCACTAGTTACACATGGCTGAGTGGATCTTTGTGTTCCTCAGTCTCTCCCCCACCCTTTGCCTCTCATTTAAAAAACAGTTTTGATCTCGCATCAGAATTTAGTGTTTCATGCAAGCACTCAAAAATACAAATGGCTGTGTGCAGTTCCTCAGACCTTACTCTACAGAAGGTATTGGCTGACTTTCTTACTGGGAGATTTTCTCCATGATCATCTAGTTCCAGCTTTTCTTTGGAGCCCTTCCACTGGCAACAAAATTCTCTTGGGCATGGAGCTTCCCCTTCCTTCCCTTAGCATTTTTGCAGGTGTTACTGTTGACAGAGTTTAAATATGCAAAGAGAGTTAAGCACCAAGCCATTTAACCATTTAAAAGAATAAAATAGTTTTATTGTGAAGATAAACAACTTTGTGAAGAAAGGGGGGAGAGAGAGAGACCTAACAAACTTTTCTATTGTAGGCAGTCTTTCTTTTGTTCTGGGAGCAAGCAGGGAGGAAATGTGCTCAGAAGCTGATCATTTGTGTCACCAAAAATGTGCTTGGATGAGAATCACCTTTTGACCCCTTCAAAATCAAAAGTAATAACAAATCTTGAGAAAACCATAATAATAAGAATTAAATTTGTAGTGGGGCAAGTCATTTGAAGAGGCACAGAGGCGTATTTCATATCAACATATGCTTATTAAAAACTCTTACCTATGCCTACACAAAAAATAGAATCCCTTCTGCCCATGTGTGTGTGAGGGACTGAGGGAGTTGTGGCATATGGAGACAGGCCTGGAAGAGCAATGATTTTATAGCAGTATATTGGTATATCTGTATAGGATGCGTTTAAAATCAAAAACTTGAAAGAAAATTAAAACTAAAATTTCTGGATGGGAAAGGATTTCCAGTGGGAGGGGAGGGAGGAGTTGTCCCAAGGTCAGAACAGTACAAGGAGCAAAAAGTAGGTTGGTGGGGAGACAAGCAAACAAACGCGTAGGCAACATTGCACATGAGAACAAACCCCAAAAGAATTGGAAAAAACCCTAGAGATAATAATGTGAGGCAAAACTTAATGTCTGAAGAGAATGGGTAGAACTCATGGGATAAACCAAAGCAGTCTGAGAGCAGAATCAACACAATAATGTTGTGAGGAAATGCCCTGAGTCTCAGGTTGGATTGTACAGTGTAAATCAATGGGATAGGGCGCCATCTTCCAGATTAGACTGAGCTGGAAGAAACTCCCCCCCCCCTTCCCCAGCAAATGCATTCTTCAGCAGTGATGTTGGCTCTTAACCAATTAAACGGGTCCGCTGAACCCACCAAAAGTGGGAAGCACAATGTCCTTCCCCCTCCCCAATCCTTGCATCAACTTGTTCTCTCTTTGCCATTTAACCACAGGAGACAAGCAAGACCCTGGTACCCCCTGGAGATCTCGCATCCAAATAGTAGCCAGGGCAGACCCTGCTTAGCTTCTGATATCTGACGAAAGCAGGCTAGCTTTTGGGTCAGAGCCGTTTGGCTCAGGGCTAAAGGAATAAGTAACCTGGTGCAATTCCATTTGTTACAACTAGAATTAGGGATAAAGGATGCTGAAAGGAATTCTGTTAACATTGCAACATTGGTCCCCTCTAGTGGTCAAGAGGTGTTAATGATTCCAGTTCCTCTACATAAGATGATGGAAGTCAGAGGATCACTGAAGCAACGCAGTTATAAAGACCTGCCAGCGTAGTATGCAAGTTTTCAGGTTACAAAAAAAAGCTTCATTAGAGTGAATGCTAGAGATAAAAAATATGAATAGATGAAGATGTAAAGGAAAAGTGTTCCTGTTAACACATACAATGTCGAATATTCTGTTGAATACAACATAAAGCTGCTTTTGTGAATTTCCATTAATTTCATGCTTCTAATTGCCTACAATTCTCGTATCGACCATTATATTAGTTAATGAAGAATGAGCAAGCAAAATTAAAAATAGATGTTCTGTCACAGACAACTGAAGATCATGTCCAAGAATCTTAGAAGGGCTTAGGTGACCAGAAATAGCCTGTGAGGCACGTATGCGTATGATCCATGTTTATTCATTGTGTGCTCATTTATTTTATGACATAAAGCTGCTTTTGTGAATTTCTATAACCTCTAGCCTTTAGTTTCCTGAGATTCTTATATCAACTATTATATACATTATTTATTTAAAACATTAATAAGCCTGCCCTACCAGATGACTAAGACCCATGATAATCATACCACTTAAAAACCGTTGGGTCCTTCTGATCACGTGCCAAGCCTCTGATTGGCCCAAACTGGGGGACATGTCCCCAAGATGGTGAGAGCACTCACCCACTGATGGGTCAGTGAGAGGCTCTTCTCTACCCCTGTCCTCCTCCATCCTGGAGGAAGAGCCAGCAGAAGATAAGCTGGGGGGCTGTGGATGGCCATCTACATACATTCCACCATGCTCTACTGCAGTCCTACACTGCTCTCCCTGGCCTCCTGGCTGCCAGGATGGCAGGGGAGGTGCTCCAGGCATGCTCTGCAGCACTCTGCTCAACCTCTTTGCCACCAGGATAGGGTGTAGAAGGCCATGTGGGTACACTCCATGGTGGCTGTACAACTCTCCCCAGCCTCCTAGTCACTCCAGCCCCCAGCCTGTTTTAAAAATGGGGTTCCCTATTAGTTAACAAGAGTAAAAATAATCTGAGTAAGACTTATTTTAAGTCTGCCAGAGACTGCTGCATTTTAGATACTTAAAAAAACAGTGAGCTCAAGAGACCAAGCCCTTTGATACTGTGAGGGAGGTATAGATCTAATAATTTCTTTTGGGTGCCATTCCACAACACTGGATTGACCCACAACATTGGACTGAACACAGGAAAAGCCTGTCAGTGGACAAGCAGCACAATGTACTCCTCTAAGAATAAGAACAATGAAAATGTGTTGCTGAGTTGAGCAAAACTGTCACTCAGCATGGGCTTATAGGGGGGGGAGGGACCTTCAGGACATGAAGGGCCTTAAAGGTAAACACTGTCACCTTGAATTGGACTTAAAATGAGGAGGAAGGTTCGAGTTATGACTTTGCAGCCAATGGACTGGCACAAAAGAACTTCAGAATGCAAGAAAAGTCCTGCTGGATCCATCTAGTCCAGCATCCTGTTTCACAGAGTGGCCAACCAGTTCATCTGGAGGGCCAATAGCAGGGCATAGAGGATAAGGCCTTCCCCTGGCACTGTTGCCTCCTGGCACTGGGATTCAGAGATTGACTTTCTTTGAACGTGGTTGTTACCCTCAGTCACCACAGCTAGTGGCTACCGCTAGATCTGTCGTCCATCAATCTATCTAATACCCTTTTAAAACTGTCGATTCCTGTGACCCTTGTTACACCATCTGGCAACAAATGCCAGAATTTGATCACTCTGTGTAAAGAAGCCTCTTTTTTTGTCTGTCTAAAGCATTTATTTTGGGCGCTCCTCCAATGGTCTCACGGTTTCAGTCTTAATGGAGGCAGTTCTTGCCAACATTACACCATTTTTTTCTTGTGCTCAGTTCTTATACGAAAGCATGCAAAGACAGAGACACAGTGGATATATTATTTATAAAAATACAAAGTCTCTGCATATTTCTTTCAATCTGCCAAGATTTCTGCAGACAACTTTGGGATATATCTGAGCCATAGTCTGACTGCTGAGTGCTAGATAACTTGTAATTTTGCATCTAGCATGAATTGTGAGACAGAAGTCATAAAGCTCATCAGCAAGATAACATCTAGAGAGCCAGATGGGTATAGCAGTTGAGAGGGGCAGCTTCTAACTGGAGATCCTTTGAGACTCTTTTGGATAGTAAAAAGCAGGGTATAAAAAATAACTCTTCTTCTTCTAACAAACATCTAACAAAAATCATTCCAGTCCTATGCATAATTAATTATTTTCCTTCAAAAGAACTTCCAAGCGGTTTATTTATTCTCCAGCTACTCCTGTATTCCAAATTTTCCTGACCACCAATTCCTATATGACTTTTTTTTTGATGTTTGGATTGTAGGCAAGAACAGTAGCTTCTGATCTGGAGAATTGGGTATGCTGGCCAGCAGCTCTGCATGCAACCCTTTGGAAGACCTGAGGGTAGACACAGTTCTCTGAGCTCTCTCAGTCCCACCTACCTCACAGGGTATCTGTTGTGGGGAAAGGAAGGGAAGGCAATTGATTGTCATTCACTTTGAGACCTCTTCAGGTAGTGAAAAGCGGTGTATAAAAACCAAATGTTCTTCAGAAAATTAAGGCATTTTCAAGCCAATGTAGCTTAAGCTTCAATCATGGGAAAGCTCATATTTATATTGTCAGTACAAACAGATCCAACACTGATATGTAGATATTCTAAGGACTAAAAAAAGAAAGAAATTAATAGAACTGTAACCAGGCCAACATTAAAAAAACAACAAAAAGCAACCACATTATATTTGTCCCTTATACATTTTTCTTTTCTTGGTCTGTGTGTAGGAATGCAGAAAAAACAAAGAAAACCCAAATCCCTTTGAGCTGTTAACAGCTGGTCTCTAATGACGATGGGAACACTAAATGAGAAACAATGGGCACAAAGGGGAAATGATGGATGTGCAGCTGCGCCTATTTTTCCCTTAAGTATTTTGCAAATCAGTGATAGGTTGACTAGGCACATCGAACTCACGAAGACAATGCATCCCACTTTGGGTGTGAACAGTGCTTGCTCACTTGCCCAGCCCTAGTCAGACTCATGCAGCTGTTACCTGGAATGCTTGGGGCACATGTGGACTTTCACAAGCACCTCCAAACTTTTGGGTCAAGGGATCTTTGGTCTTAGCTAGAACAGACACAAAGATGGATAACACCTGCTGGGTGGAATAGCAGGCAGTGAAGGTGGCGGTGGCCAGGGGGAATGGGCGAGGCGGGCAGGTGGAAGAGACATGCGGGGCAAACATGCTAGCCACCAGCGGAGATGTACAGGCAGGAAGAGGAGATATTTGGGTTATACAATGGGCAGGTGGCCTGCCTGCACCCCCACATCACCAAGCCCTATCCATCCGCTTGTCCCGAGCACCAAATAGGCTAGGTATGGGGGTGGGCTGACCCTGGACTTCCCAATGCCCTCTTCTCAAGATTGGGTCCTTGGAGATCAAAGGGAACCTGAGTCAACGGCTTCCCTGGCAGGGGCCTTGCCTTACCTGATAGCCTGAAGAGGCCTCAGAAGACACAAGCTGCTGGATACCTTCTTTCTTCTGCTTATTCCACAGGTTCAGGTCTGAGCCCCACCTCCCTTCTATTTATTTATTTGCTTGTTTGTTTTTAAATTTATATCCCGCTACTTCTCCGAAGACTCATAGCAGCTAACAGTAAAAAACATTCAATACATTAAAACCCCACTAAAGCCCCCAACAATACCCCCAGTTAACTGCAAGAATGGCAGCTAAAAATAAAGTGAGTGCTGGGCTTACCAAGCTCTGAGGATGCGGCTGCAAATTCCTATATGTCTGGAGGTCCTGCCCACACATTTACTTGTTTTAGAAGGGACTCTGATGGGGAAAAAGTTTGCCCATTAAGAAAGGCAGCCCAACCAAGTGCTGGGAAGAATTTGCTCTCTCTTCCTCTTCTTCCTGCTTTTCTCAATTTGGAAAAAAATGTGGGATTTATTTGTAGACAGTTTTTTCCAATCTCATGCTAACCTAAGTGTACACTTGCCTGATGTTTTCCCCTAGAGGTGGGGATTCCCTACACAAGGCCCAGCCATACAGCTGCCTATCAACGGGTTGGTGGGACGACATGCCTGGAGAAAGAAAGAAGAAGGTGACCCAGGAGACACCAGGAGGTGCAGATCTCTCTCTGTCTCTCTCTCTCCCTCTCCCCATGTGTGTACCTCACAGCAGGAGGCATAGCATTTAATTAGGACTCATTCTTAGGAGGGAAGGAGGGCTTGTGCACAGTTTGAGGCAGCTCTCTCTGTCTGCCTCTCTCTCCCTCTGTTGCAGCAGGGGCGGCTCTCTTTGTATCGCTGTCAGCAGCTTGGAGCAGCTCTCTTTGTGTTTCTCTCTGCCTCCCTCTAGGAGGAAATGAGGGCTCATGTTTGGTCTGGCAGGACTCTCTGTGTGTCTCTCTGTCTCTGGCGCGTCTGAGAGGAACGAGGCTAGCTTCCAGGGAGGGAGGGCAGGAGCTGTAGGGGCAGGCTCTATTCCAACTTGGACTGCCCGACACGTCCCACCCCTCAGGCTGTTTCACAAATATATAGAGGAACCATGGATAAGGATTGTGTTTGTTGAAGCCACACATATTAGACAGGTCTGCATCCCTAAACACTTGAAGACACTTGTTGGTCAGTTCTAATTGGCTACCGCTCTTTCATATATGCATCTATTCCCTGTATAAGGACATGCACTTGCCCTTCACACCTGATATGTTTAATACTGGAAATATCAGTGTGATGCTTGTATTACCATGACATTGGCATATACAACTGCCACGTGATGTGTGAAATGTCTCTAAATCCTAATATGCCAGTAGTGGCTTCTGCGCACTTGTTTTCATGTGGTCATACTGTTATCATTGAGATGCGAGTCAGGCTGCCCTCTGTGAAAGGACTTGCCAGGCACCTTTCATTTCCTGCTTCGTCTGCATGAAGTTAGTTTAATAATGTAGATCCAGACAACAACAAAAACATTTACCACTTTTGCTGTTTTTCCCAGAGAAAGCGACCAACGTGCAGCAGTAAGGCAGCACTCAGTGGGCGTAAGGGGGGGGGGAATCAAGAGCATGGAGAGATGTGAAATTGGAAAGGAATTGGAAAACATGATCAGAGAAGCTAAATTAGAAAAAAATCACTTTAAAAAAATTCAATTTCATAGCAAGTTGTCTTTAGCTTCACAGAACGCATCAAAGTGTGGTGGAAAATAGGGAGCTTGAATCAATCTAGAAGCAAGCACTACACTGTATGGAAGTCACTGAAGTTGGACTAATGTATTTAATTACAAAACGCTGTGGAAACTGCATGAGTTCTCAAAAGAGCAGAAGTTGCATTCCAGAACAATAACAACAGTACAGGAAAATATAATTCATTTATGCATTCTGCTTTGGGCTATCCTGCTATATGCACCAAGAAGGGAAGGGTGCTGTGCAAAATGTTAAGAATTAGCTTCAGAAAATGGAAATTTTTGTTCCTTGTTTTCTACAGGGCTGAAGTGCAAATTCTCAATACAAAATATGTTCATTTAAGCAAGGTGTAATGATGCCAAACTCTTTTATTCAGTATATGATAAAGATGAAAATTGGCAATAGACTAATTAATTGAAACCCGTGATTATTTTTCACCCTGATGCTAAGCTTTTTCGAGCCAGGAAATAAATGTTATACAGTGTTATGATATTACATTAGCACTACAGACAATGTTAGTCCAGCACTGTACGAAGGTCAACAAAAAACTGTGAAGAGTATGGCACCAGCAGCTGTTCATATGTTATTTTATCTATTATAATTGTTTCACTTCTATTATTAAAACTGAGTTACAATAGAATACTGGGTAATGACAATTCCATTGTAACCAGAAAGCCATAAGATGCAAGAGCTTTGTGACCTTTCTACGTAAATACATCAACAGCAATTGGCAATACACAATTTAGGATCTGCAGGGGAGAAGAAATCATAGCCAATGATGAGTCCTAAATTATTCACACTTGGCAATTCCACTAATTTGATTCTGTTCATTTAGGATTCTGTTTGGTTCAAGCTTACCTTATCAACAGCAAGTATTAAGAGACAGTGTTAGTGCCAGTTACTGTTATGAATGGACGTTATACTTGTGTAGGATGTATTCATTTCAGCGTTGTGAAGCAATGTCACACAGGCTCTACCTCCAGCACTACATAAATGTTTGACTTCACTGTTTACCACTCTTGTCATCTGATGAATGGGTACTAGTCCACAAAAGGCTATCTTACATTCAAATAGCAAATTATCTCCGGATCCTTAAATCTGGCAATGGTGTACCTATTCTATTTGGCACCTGGGGCAAATGGTGGGCGGGGCTTGGTGATGCAGCGGCTGAGGCCCCTGCAGAGAAATGTCTGCAAACTTCCACCCCAGAGCTTAATGTCCTGCTTTCGCCTCCAATGAGGGTAGTAGGAGAGCGGCTGGCTGCCTTGGACCGTGAGTCCCTCAGCTCATCCCCACGATTAGGAAGGTAGGTCAGGAGACTGGAAGCCATCGAGAAGGCAGCCCACATCAACACCTGCACCAGGAGCCAGTCTGCAGGGATTGGATGTCCCCCTATAAGTACTTGAGGGTTCCCTACCATGCAAGTGGGCAATGAGATGCTTCCTGCAAGTCCTTGCCAGTTCTCACTTGTGTTACAATATGTCTTCTAGTCCTCATGATACCACAGGAAGTTATAGCGACAGTAAGTTATTATTGACTCATGCATTTTAACTACTGAAACATTTTGATTATTGCTACAAGACAGCTTAGAATAGGCAGTCCCCTCCATCATTTCTCAGCGATAGAAATTCATCCCTGGCTTTTGGCTAACAGATCATAGAGTCTATATTGAGGAAGATCATCCTGAATTCTTTTAATGGACAGAGTAGGTAAAAGGTCATGGTTAGAATGCTGAAGAGTTCATACATTCTGTTCCCAAACATAATTCTCTCTCTAACCTCTGTTCAGACTACATTTTTTATTTTAAAAAGAAAAAAAATAAGCCATGAAACTTCTTTGTGAGAGATAGCATGGCACCATCCCTTGACTAAGATAATGTTGCTAGTCAATGAGTCAAAAGACCAGAGTCATGGTGGGGGGACCCAGGCAGGAACACTTCTAAAAATTGGCAAACCAACATAGTTGGTTTAATTATATAATTATATATAATGACAAGACATGTAAAACTCCTGTATTTTGTATTTCGGGGCCACTCTGCTTTCTAATTATGAAACTACACTCTAAGAACTTATTTAACAAATAAATGAAAATGTATCTTTAGTATGCCAATAAAGGTACTGCACTCTGTGTGTGTGAAAATGTGCACTAGTGAAGCACTGAGAACACCATGGGCACACCTTAGTAACTAAAACTATACATTATGGACCTGGTGGAAAAAGTTATAGTGCAAAACAAGACTATCTCCCATATTCACCAAGTGGGGGAAGATGATGGTCCATATACAGCACATCTTCAACAAGTAAGTGTTGGGTTAGACAGCCAGGAATTGCCACTGCTCCTGATATAACATTCTCAGCACTGACCACTATATCACACTGTCCTCTCCAGACGGAATCATATAGGTCGACTCAACACTAGTGGACTTTTCATCTGTAGATCTGCTTTACTGTTTGCCACTTTAAAGCACAATGTATGTATTACGCAAGCATGAGAATAACAGCAAACAATGGTTCTGGGATTCAAATAGTTATTTTTATTTTACAAAATTTATATCTGCCTTTCTGCCCTCTACTAGCTACTTGATGTCCAGTGGGGGCGCACATGCTTTGCTATTCAGCATCCTTAGGATTAAACTATTGGATACAGTAATTAAACCGTATACGGAAAATTCTCTGCCCATTTTAATGGCATTTGTTGAAAGGTTAATTTTTTTCCCCCAATAAAAAAGGGAAATTAAGAAAGTTCACCTGTATTCTTTTCAAGCATGTATCGCGCCTGCGTTTTGCTTTGAAATAAAAAAAAAGGGTGCGGGGAGAGTCGTAATCTTTTTGGTGGGGGGGGGGAGGGAGGAAGGGAACAGAGAAAACAATTCTGCTTCTTTAAGAAAAACACGTGACAGAGCTTCATTTCCGCCCCGCCCTCCCAGCAGATAAAGATGGCTGCTTTGTGGCGAAAAGAGTAGGAAAAAATAGTGGGGGAATCCGGCGAGCTTGTAAAACCTGCTACTTTATATTCAGTTATACAAAACATTTATTTGGAGCCCGGAAATTACTGGAGGGGAAGTCAGTTTTGAGGACGCGACTGCAACGTTCCGCCGCCTCCGCCTTGGAAAACTTGCCCCGAGAAGAGTTCCGGAGAAGCGGAGTGCGCGTGTGACTTCGGATTGGGGGGGGGGGGGGGGGAAGAAGTTGATGGTAAGTGCCTGGGCGGGTGGGCTGAGATTCACTTACTTCCTATATCTAGCCGTCACATTCTGAAAAGACGGAGGGGGGGGGGATCTAAAGGCTGTTCCCAACAAATTCTATCTTAAAGCCACGAAGAGGCCGATTCCTAAGTAAACACGCAGCCTTACGGTTGCCCCTTGTGGCTCAGCCTTATTATCCCAGGGTCTCGGCGATCGATGCCGCCGTTTTGTGGGCCTGCTGCGTTCACACGCGCCCTGAAACTAGGCTTTGTGTTGTACATCATGGACTGTACCACTTCGAACTGGAGGGGAGAGCTTGGTCATATTAAAACTTCCAGTGGTTCAGATGTCATATCTCAGTAGGTGCCCTTCGGCATCTGATTTGGGTGCCTCATCTGGCTGTCTGTAATAGGGGTGGTTCTGAGCTACTGAGAGGGTTGATTTAGGGATAAGAAAATAATGCACGTGAAGTGCCTTATAGATACTTTTATATTATTATGTTAAAGCAGATTCTCACCTATAAAGAATTATGTCACAATAAATGTGCTTGGCCCAAAGGTGACACCTTTTGTTGCACTTGGGCAGCATTTCAGTTGCGAGATTGTCGAGTTGCCATTTCATTGTGGGGTCAACTGGAACAAACACATTTTTGTTGCATCAGGGTTGCTCATGGTTATAGCTACCACCTAGTGCAGGGGTGGCCAAACTGAATTTTCTGAGCCAGCGTGGGCTCAAAAAAGTCCATGGGTATCTGGAGACCCAGTTTGGCCACCCCCAAACATTTTTTGAGTACTTAAATGTTTGTTTTTTGGAGGGGGGAATCGAATTCAGAGGTATTTTAATTCCAAGTATAATTGCAAATCAACTATATCTGGAGGACTGAGAAGATAAGGCAGTCAAAATGTATTGCTTTTTATCGGTTATATCCTCCAAAATCAAAATAGTGCAGAAGCAAAAGATGTCCCTCCAATCTGTGTGGGAACCACCTGCTGTTTGCACACAATGTAATATATAGAATGCTTGTTTAGAGGCACAGGTCCTGTAGCTAGGAACTGTATTTAGCAGCTTTATTTATTTAAGAGTTCTTCCTGGTTCAATCTTATGAGTAAAGAGCAATCACAGGCTGTTATTATTTACGTATATAAGCTTGGATCCTGCATGCACTTTTTGCTTTCTCAAGACATTTCAGCTGTTAGAAGAGGGCAATTTTTTAAAACTGATTTAACCTTCTCATTGCAGTCCTTGACCTCTAGCCTTATGATGTTCCTGAAGGTTCGCTTAACCCATGAGGGCAACAGAAGACAGTGGCAGCAAATTCAACATGTGCACAGCACAGCTCTGCTCACCAAGCATAGGATTGAAGCTACAGATCTGAAATTGTTTTAAGAGCCAAGTTTCACACTTGCTTTTGTTTCTCAGTAGGAATCTGTTGAAGGCTTGAAAGCAATCTAGACAGCAGTTTTTTCCAAGCCTCAATAACTATTAAATAAATCTGAATCTAATTTTTGTGTTAAGTGGGGATTATTGAGAGGTATATAATTTTAGTGCCATTTACTTGAATACAGGAAACACCTTCAATTCTCTATCCCATCCCACCCACCCTCATTTTCTGTGCTTTCATTCTATTTTTAATCAGTGCTTGTAACAGCATCTTGGAAAAATCTATAGTTTTGAAAATTGTTTCCAAATGTCACTGCACGTTAAAGTCCAGCTCCTAAAATGCAACATGCTTAAATTGTTCTTATCTTCTAAAAAGGGTCTTGCTATCAGAGGCTTGAGATCCATTGCTAATAAGAATGAGCGATAATTGTGTAGGACTCATAACATAACACTGTCATGAAATAAAATAATATTCACCATCCAGCATTCCCTTTCAAAATGCACTTGATTCCACTTAAAATTTCCAAACTAGGCAAAGAGTGTTAAACAGATGGGATGCTTATGGCCTGTCAGGACATTCATATGGTTCATGAACCAAACTTTGTTCATTATAAAGAGGCTGCAGGAAGGACAGGTGCCCACCCAGGGAGAGAATGAGTGCCTTATCCTTTGTGCCCTTGAATGTATCATTATGCTCTTAGCTGCTGCTCTATGCTACAAGTGATTCACCTCCTCATGTGCCTGGAAGGTAACTAGAAAAACAAGGTGGCAGATAAGGAGTAAGGTTCCTGGGACAGACAGAGTAGAAAGGTATTTCCCCCTGTCTGCCTGTTCACACCCATCCCAGTATTATATTGGCTACCAGGACAAGAGCAAGGTGCCCACAGTAGAGAGCTGAAGTAAAATAATCCCCCTCAGATCAATTTCCTCTCCACCATGGCCAGCTTGCTCTTGTTGGAGCACAGATGAGTGCAGTGATGGCTTCACTTTCCCTTGCCTTGCTGTCATTCCTGCAGCTGCCTGGGCACTGAGATGAAAGATGGTTTTCACCTCTACGGTTATTTTGAAGGTTATAATTAAACCTCCAGAAGTAAGGATGTGGACCCTGGAGCCAAACCCATGCAGTGTCAGCTTTCTTGGGTTGCTTCCCCCCCACATAATATCCTTCCCAGAGGAGTTAATACTACTATTTATTTTTTAACAAAGTGTGTGTATGTTGCATTTGATATTTGCTTGACTAAGATAATACCTGTAGGTATTGAATGGCAGTGTTTCACAAAAGAAGCATAGAATATAAATTACTGTATTTACTGGCGTATAAGACTACTTTCCCCCCCCTGAAAAACATGCCTCCAAGTGGGGGGGTCATCCTATATGCCGGGTGCACTTCAGTTGGGATAGACATAGCTGCCCATAGTGGCCTCCCGATGCCCGCCTGGTACCCATAGTGGCCTCTCACTCAATGTCCGCCCACCTCATTCTACATACCATCCAGTATCGCACGGTATCCAGTGCGGCCGCAGCGGGTCATCAGCCAATAGGTTGAAGTGGGTATAAAACATAGGTATCGTATTGAGTTGGACATCAAGTTTGTAGATGTTGAGCCACACTGAAGCACCATATTCTGCAGTGCTATGCCCCAACCCTGGGCACACCCCAAGTTATACCATTTAATTTTGGGAGAATGTTTGTGTGTTTTAACTGCTACATTGATAAGATGGTACTTACAGCTCAAGGTCCTGTCCAGGGTAATGCCAAGGTACTTAGGCATATGCTTGTAAGTGAGAGGCCATTAAGGTGGACATTCAATTCAAAGTTGGCAAGATTTGTTATTGAGATGGAAACGGGAACATTGCTTTTTCTTGTACTTCAGATGAGCCACCATTTACAGTAGCACTTGGCCAAAATTTCAAGGTCCCTAGTCTCTATTTCTTCAGTTCTTTCAATTGATTTGTGTCTTACTGCAATCACCATGTCATCAGAGTAGGCAAATTTCCTGGATATCATCTTCAGAATATCAGAGATATGTAGACTGAAAAGGGCCGGAGCAAGGACCGAGCCCTAGGGTAGACCGCTATTCAGTTTCTTCTGTTTGCTAATTGACTGACCCATAATAACTTGTAAAGTCCTATCACACAGCATATCATTTAGGAATCGGAATTATGTTCTTCAGGGAAAATGTGTAAAAACATGTACAGCAGACCATCCCTTCAGTCTGTCATAAGTTCCAGTCAGATCAACATAAACTGCTGATGTCTTAAGACAGTGGTCCCCAACCTGCGGGCCACGGCCCGGTGCCGGGCCACAAAGGCCATGGCGCCGGGCCGCGGCTCCCTCTCCCCGCCCCCCCGCAGTAAAAAACTTCCCAGGCCGCAAGCTTGCGGCCCGGGAAGCTTCTTACTGCGGGAGGGCGGGGAGAGGGAATCAGGGCCGAGCCGCGCCGGCGCGGCCTGTGGGTGCGGCCCGATGCACGGGCGCGGTCCCCGCGGGCGCGGCCCGATGCCCTGCCGGTCCCCAGCCTCATAAAGGTTGGGGACCACTGTCTTAAGACACTTCTGATTCCCTGCCTCAGTGAAAGTTGTTAAAGCTGAAAACTTGGTCTACACAATTAAAACTGCTCTATGCAGGAGTGGCCAAACTATAGTTCTCCAGAGGTCCATGGGTTACAATTCCCACAAGCCCCTGCCAATTGGCCATGGTGGCAATGGCTCATGGGAACTGTAGTCCGTGGGTCTTTGGAGAGCCACAGTTTGGCCACTCCTGCTCTACATAATGGGCAGCAAGATTGTGGTTCTACAGATGTCCAGGGAGTACAAGTCCTATGAGTCCCTGCCAGGACATGCAGGGGCTCATGGGGATTGTAGTTCATGGACACCTGAAGAGCCACAGTCTGGCCACTTCTGGCTGATAGAGACACTTGTGGTGGATCCAGCCTTCATAAATGAATTCAACAACCCTGATCTAGGCTATACTGTTTCAATTTCTGGAGGCATAAAATGAAGTTGACTTCAGTAACTGACGACATTGGGAGTTAGGCATAAGCCAAAATCTTCCAAAGAGCTAAACTGTGGTGTGGACAGGCTGCAGCCCTAACACATAGCTATTTGGAAGCAAGTTGAAACCAGTTTTAACTTTGACACCCAAGGTACGTAACTTGAGAAAAAATGGGAGAGACTTAAATCAGAAGTATACTCGAATCAATGGACTTATTTATGAGATACTGGCATAGTGTATAAACTTTCAGTGACTGGCTCATAGAATTTGTAGGTAGATAAGGACAAAAAGTACACATTTATGAAATTTACGAAAGCTTATGAAATATATTCCTCGATGTATCCAGCATAAAGACTCCTACTACATAAATTCAAACTATTGTATTTATTAACATTTCAATAAATACCATGTGTTCAGCCTCTGCCCAAAAGCAGTAAAATAACTGTCAATATCCCTGTGTTATACTCCATTGCCAGCAATGGATACAGAACAGTCCCAAGAGGTTGATAAATAATTCTAAATTAACAAACTTTAATCCACTTAAAGCTGCTACACCTTAAGTCACAGCTTGTGGTACACACCTCTTGGAGTATAATCAGAATACAGGGGATCCCATGACTGAATGCTGCTTTCCCCAAGCATACAGAGTATTAGCACTAATGGCCAAGATTAGAATTCTTATATGCCCACCTCCTATAGATAGAAATATCTGAGGTTAAGGACCATTCAGACATAGGATTCTGAAGTGTGAGGGCAGTATCACACAATTTTTAGTTTGCACAACAGCTTTGAATATCACAGCAGTTTCTGAACATGCTAGTTCAAATGTGTGCTACAAGTGCATATACAACTCTAAAGTTCTTCATGGAAGAAAGTAATTCCTGACTGCCAACTGATCACCAAAAATAAATTGGTACTCCATTTAAAATAGGATGTCATCTAATGAATTGTTAAAAAATATTGGCAATTAATAGGAATTAGAGGCATAGCAATACTGCATCCTGTGATGCTTTTCTTGCTAGAAGTGTTCACATACACACAGCATTTTTTTGCATCAGTTCATATAAAGTTCATGAGTAAACACAACATGAATATCTCAAACTCACTGACCCGCTGGAGAAAGAAAAGTCACAGGATAAACTTAAATTATCCACATTTCAAAATGTCATCTCAAAATCCCCTCAGTCAAGACCTGGGCTGTTTTAAGGTACATGTTCCTTTTGTTTAAATGTGTGTTGTAAGGAAATAAAAGTATGTAAGCCAAACAGTATTCATCAGTCAGCCTATCCAGGCTGAAATATCCAACTCCCATTGTACCATACATCAAACTTCAGCTATTTAAACATGTTATGTTAGTAATATAAAATGAACAATTTCATTCCACAGTTTCTTTAACCCAAAGCAGATTTTCTGATACATTTTTCTGTATTTTGGAGTCCTGAAAATTTTCAGCAAACCTCTCTCTTGCTTTTTCCCAGTTCTTCTTCTTTGTGTTGACAATCTGAGCATTTTCCACTGAGATGGGAATACTTGCACCCAGGCCTGCGTGCTTTCTATGCAGTTGCAGTGTGATCTGTCAAACATGGGATTTTTTTTTAAGTATGGAATTTTATATGTTTAAAGCATTTCTACTTTTTGAGTATTGTATCATGGAAATCTATGTTCTTGTTACTGTGCTAAAACACAGCATTAAAAGCATATATCATTCAGGCAAGCCATAAATTCATCATCTAGTTCAAATGCCTGCATCAAAATTACAGTCCAACTTTTTCTGGGAAAGCTAGCTCTGTTAATTTCTGGACAAGCATTCAGTTTAAAAATTCTCCCCCAATATTCAAGCAATAGATTTGTCTCCTTGGAACTGAACTACCAGAAATATAATTGTGTCTTTCAGCTCTATTTTCTTAACTGTTAACACTCTTCTCATTCTTGACAATGATCACCACGGTCAATATCCACCATGGTATACTGTGTGTTCCCCCCTCTATTCACTATTTTCTCTGTATATGCTCTGACTCCCTTCACCTTCCTATGGGATGACTATTCAAATATATGGATGAATAAAATTCATCACCGTAATCCTCCACACAAAGAATATTCAAATCCATGGAGACTGGTATTAAGAGTAGCAGAAAGCATCCTTCCAGGGTGATTGTGCTAAATTTGTAGTTATTTCTGTGCAATCTATAGAATGAAGTTGACTTACCGGATCTTTAATTCCATCACCACTCTTTCCAAGTCCTTCACCTTTCTTCCATCCCATTTTCTTCAACATTTTATGTCCTCTATTGGTATCACTAATTTCACTATTTTAAAAAAGTAAACATAATTAAATGCAGGGGAAAATAATGCCATTTTGTTTATATATACATATATGAGCAATTGTTAAATGCACACACAATTAAATAAATAAAAAGAGCCTTTCACTTTTGACAAAAGCATGATAGGTTAATTCCCCTGCCTTCAACCTTGATGCTATGTAATCCCAAGTCAGTAAGAAATAACACCACAATTTTCCAAGTATAAAAGCTTGGAAATGTAATTTAAGACAATATTTAAACTACAAAAATAACCAACATTAATGCAATCTTATAGTTTTGATTTTTTTGCAACAAAACAGGTAACGGAAACACTTCTACCTGATATCCTGGAGAGTTGCTGCCAGTCAGTGAAGACAATACTGACTTTCACAGACCAATGGTCAGACTCGGTATAAGGCAGATTCACATGAATCCTGTGCAGTGACACTGACTAGTCAGTTTCAGTTCTTAAGAATGCATTTAGATCAGTGCCTAAAAACTTATTCAGTACTATAAGGCAGGGGTAGTCAACCTGTAGTCCTCCAAATGTCTATGGATTACAATTCCCATGAACCCCTTCCAGCATTTGCTGGCAGGGGCTCATGGAAATTGTAGTCCATGGACATCTGGAGGACCACAGGTTGACTTCCCCTGCTCTAAGGGCATTTGGCAAATGAGGTAATAGAGTTCGTAGTTTGAAGAAATAGATGTATTCACTGCAAATAGCTGTGCCTTGATGTGCGCTAGGATCCTGCTAGGATAACTTCAGTGTCTGATTTGTAATGCTATATAAACACAGAAACATCCTACTTACATGTGGACTGAAGCTGGAGCATCATCCCTATGAAAGGTTCCTTCACTTCCAACCATCTCACGGCGCTTTCCTGCCCTGTCTTTGTACTTGGGATTTTTCACCACATTATCGTTTTCATAGTCTGCATTCTTTTCAAACACAAAACAAGTGAATATTTGTGTAAACATTTCCCTTCTGAACAAAACATTGTCAATATGCAACTGAAAAAACAATCATGTAAATATAGCTTTAACAATTCTTAGGACATTGGTTTGTCAAGCTGACTTTGGAAAACAGAATATATGTGGGGGGGGGGCAGGTACAAACATCAAGCAACTGGGTTAGCATTTCTATGCCAGTGAATTGTCATTTTGAAAATGTTGGAAGGAAGCATTGACTGAAAGGGTGGAATGAAACCCACCAAGTTTTATTAAATGCTTCATTTCTACTTCATCTACATAGCCTTCACAACTATGGTGTTCAGAAATCAGAAATCCCAAGATCTAATATTTTATTAAAACAGCAGCAATACAATTCTCTTCAATCAGCTGACATAAAAAAAAAACTTACCTGCAAACCGTATTTTACACGTATTTGTTTTAGTGCTTTCCTCCTATTTAATTCCTTCTCCTCTTTTGTCAGTGCAGGGCCAACTATAAGAAACAATTAAAACCATAGACGGGAACCATGTTAGAAAAATACGCAGTTCACATTACAGTAAGAGTAATGCAGTAATTTATATACTCAGGCACTTCCATTCATCTCCAGGGTATTCCCATCACTAAACTCAAAGGGAATCAACAAATAAAGGGGAAAATCACATTACGCTCATAATTTGACTGACAGGTCAATGTCTCAGCTTTAGCTTGCTTGGGATATTTGACACAGAAGTACATGACTTTAGACTAAAGATTCTTCCTTTTTATTTTATTAATTTTGAACCAACATTCAGTACCATAGAACTAACTTTCAAAATGCTAAACATTCTTCAGGAGCTTTCATTACTAAAACCTTGAATATTTGCTTTAAAATGCCTTAAAGCTAGGGTTCAACAGCATTACCAAAGTCAATCTACTTCTCTTGCAAAGAGCCAATGTTGTTTCCATAACCAATGATTTTTATTACTTACTGAAAGATTCACTTTTCTTATCAAGGCGAAGATGGGCTCTGACTTGTCCTGGTTCACATCCATCGCAGGTTTCACTGCCAGGATGTATGTGAAATGAGAGTACAGTTTCTCCAATCTTGACTTCATCACCATGTTCCAGAACATATGGATCACTTTTTGCTTTAGGCTACAGCAAACAAACAAACTATAGATAAGATATCCCTGAACAGCTTCTTCTGAGAAAGCGAATAAATGTACAGTGGAGGAGGCTACAGTGGGGGTACAGAGAAAGATGTTGAAAGTGATGTTAGAACAAAGAGAAAGGGAAGAATAGGCAATAGTATTTTTAATTTCTGTGCTCACCTGCAGTATTTGATTTCCATTAATCACAGTACCATTCTGACTGCCTTGATCCACAAGAACATAATTCTGCAATTCGTGATCAAAGTATACTTCTGCATGAAACTAATAAGAAAATTAAGTTAATATAAAATATGTTCCTCTTATAACACTGCCAAAAAACCACAGATAATTTTAAACCCAGCAACAATTTCTCAGAATTCAGTACTCATGCCAAAAATTTACTTACCTTACTAATTCCAACTTCTGGAATCTGCAATGTGTGTTCCATGCCCTTCGCTCTGTAAAGGAAGACAAGTGTTAGTGCTCACAGTGAGAAGTACTAAGAGATTCTTTTAATAATCTAAAGAACCCTTGAGAGCTTGATTAGAGATAGCAAATCTAAAAACAGGAATGAAGCAAAGCACAAGTATTAACATGACACATTAATGATGCAAAATTACGTAACAGGGTCCTATTTACAACAAGCTATACACAGCAGAACAGACCGCAGTCCCTAACCGAGCAGTAATACAAGGGCTCTCTCAGCCTCACCTACCTCTGTCATTGGGAGAGGAAAGGGAAGGCGAATGTAAGCCACTTTGAGACTCCTTCGGGTAGAGAAAAGCGGCCTATAAGAACCAACTCTCCTTCTTCTAATGATTTATCCAAGTAACTTTGTGCATCATTGTGTGCTGTCTACTGCTTGCATAGAAAAGCCCTCTTGAATAATTCAGTTTTACAGAGTTTGCAGAAAGACAGGAGACTGGGAACCTTTCTGACACCAGGAAAGCTGTTCCATAAAATGGGAGAAGAACGTGTATGAGCAATTGTTGATTGTCCATTTTGCAGGTTGGCACATGTAGGAAAACCCTGCTCAGATTATGCAAGCTGTTGTGGCAGACAACAGGGGAAGGACAGCCGGACAGATTTGGCAGGCTTTTATGTGATAGATGATGGTAACTGATAGGCAGACAGTGCAGTGATTGTAGAATGGGAGTAATATGCATGCTCTCCTTGGTTGCTCATAGCCAGGTCATGGCATTCTGCACCAACGGCAGTTTATGAGTTGATTTTGAGAGGAGACCAATGCAGATTGCATCACGGTAATCTAATCCTGACGTTAATGTGGTGTGGATCCTGATCAAATGTATCAAGATAAAGGACCATCTTTATCTTGGAAGACAACCCTTGGAAGAAAACCCTTTTTTGCAGCTGCATTAACTTGCTTCTCCAGCAATAATGCCAGGTCCTGCCAAAACTCTTAACCAAGTCAACAAGGGTCAGCCAAACGCCATCAAAAGGGGGAGCAAGATCTCTGCCATCTCAATAAGGGTTATCTGTCTTTTTAATTTGTTAACTCCTGGTCAATTTACTACAGCATCCAGGCAGTTATTCAGGACCTCTGCTACATTACTAGATTTTACCTTTATTATGAATCTGACCCCCAACACCATCTTCAATCCACAGTAATCCTTTGGTTCAAATTAGGGGTGTGTGCCTCAGCTTGGTGGCTGTTCCAAGGCACTGTGGATCCAGGGGCGGGCAGTCTGAGGGCGGGCTGGGGACACCCCTCTTTCCCACCCCCCCAGAGGAGGAAGCTGATGGGAACCTGCTCCCTTGCCCCCCTCATAACAGGCTCACCCGGCAGTTGGGCTCTGCTGCAGCGTGTGGCCCCTGCCCTCCTCGCCATGGTCCTGGCCTCCTAAGTGCTGCCTTGGAAATCTCTGAGGCTGCAGAGATCTCCGATGCGATTGAACCAAGGCGTACATCCCTTTCATGATCCTATTCTGGATAAGGTAATCGCTACTAGGGATGTGCATTTGGTTTGGATGAACCCCCCCCCCCCACACACACAAAATACCTTACTGATATTTTTCAGTATTTCCTAAGCCAAGCACAGATTCTCTTATCTGTTTCAGTGACTGGTATAGCTCACCGGAATAAATACCACTTTCTCTCCAGCTTTTATTTGAGCTATACCACATTCAGCTATACCACTGAAATGTCTGGTGGCCTTTAAACCCCAGCAGCTTGACATCGGCCCATTGGCTATCCAGTTTAAATGGCTCACAGCCATTTAAACCCTCCATTTCACTTCTCCCACTTCCAAAGAGAGGGCAACAAAAGGGACTCCTGAAATGGCTTATGTTTATTAAATTTGTAAAACTTCTGCTGCTGGACACTTCAAAGTCTAAGGTCTAAGCTGGGGGTTTGGGGAGGGGGGGAGACATGTCTCCCAGTCCCATTCAGATCCTGAGGACAGACATTTAAATGGATCTTGGTCAAGTTATGGACCTCAAAAAGTTATTTAAAAAACTCTGAAGTAAAATGTATACTGCAGGAACAAGACATTTATTTATTAGATTTTTTAGGCTGCACCTATCTAACAGGAATCTCAGCGTGGCTGGCAGTTAAAACTCCATACATAAAAATATAAAATTGATATCATGACCACAAACAAAGATAATCATGGTTTCACATGAGTTCACAAATTTATGTTACCTTCCAATAGTGGCAGGCTTTACAGCTGTGATGATATACAGAGATCCTATCTGCAGAACTGGTGATCTAATTACAATCACTCTAATACAAGGTGGCCAGATCTGGTCTCCATCTAAATTCATTAAAGAAAAATAAAAATTAGACACAGCAATGTCAGCCTCTCTCCATAACACATTCAATTTTCAAACTAATCAGGTACTGTGTGAATACATCACTTTAACTAAATTGACCAATGTGACAAAACCTTCTTTAAAACAGTGTACAAGCCTCTCCACTAAGAAAACTTTGATAGGTACATTTTCTCATGTTTTATCAATATCTGACCAGTGTCATATAATAAGTACTGCACAACAGCCATTGTTTCAGGTAGTAATCAAGGCCAATGGCCAAAAATTTTGTTTTGGAGAAAAGAGAGAACTATAAGTACAGCTCCCAAAGTGATACATCTACATCACTGGACAGAGTGAAAGTAACAAAGAGGGCAGGTACACCCAAGACAGAGATTTTATAACAACAGAGGAAAGAAAGCTTCAGGGCTCTTTTCATTATCTTCAGTTCTTAGACAGCATGCAGACGAATTATACAGCAGCTACTTGACCAATTATGAAAAACTGAGGCCTCATTTGGAGTACTATGTCCTGTTGTTGTTGTTGTTGTCTTTTTTGCAGTATCTCAAACAGAATCCTCCAGAGATGGAAGTAGTATGTAAGAGTTAACTCAGTTAACTCAGAAGGCTGGAACAACTGCTCTATGAAAAAAGGCTACAGTGTGGAACTTTTCAGGTTAGAACACATGACTGAGGGAGGATATTACAGAGTTCTATAAAATTATGCATAGGATGGACAGTCAATACAAAAACTTTGTTCCTCCCCCATAATATAGCATGTAGGGTCTCCCAATGAAGTTACTGAACTACAGATTCAGAACAGGAAAGGATATATATATATTTTGTTTAACGAATTGTGGAATGCACTGCCAGTGCACGTAGCATGGTGTTGAAAGTGGATTAGACAGATTCACGGATGAACAGCAGCTGATGGTGACTAAAAAGAACTTCCACATTTGGAGGCAGCAAACCTCTGAACAGAGGCAGCATCAGAGAAGGCCTCAGCCTCTAATCCGATTTATTTAGCTTTCCAGGATTACTGGTTGGCCATTTTGTGGAACAGACTACTAGATGAGACAGATGACTAGTCTGACCCAGTTGGCTCTCCTTAAGATGCCTCAGGACAGGGATGAAATGTCATATTTCCCACTACTGCAAGTAAAACTGCAAAATTTAGACTGCTGAGTGGAGTTTAAACTTGCTCTAATTCAAGGATGGATGAAACCTAAATCTTTCTGCTCCAGAAGCAAAGCAATCCTGGATATAGTCCTCAACAGCAAACTCTGAACCTCAGTAAAATATTGAATTTTGTTTAGAAAGTATACCTTCTATAGACAGTAAACCCAGTTCCTTCAAAGCTTTGTTTCACATACAGAGAACAGTGAATGAAGTTCCACACAGACAGGGCTGATGTTGTGAATGCTGCAACTGCTTAGGGTGCTATATTGAAAATGCAGTCACATTTTACACCAAGGTAAAGAAACTACTGGTGTTTCAGAAGTCCTGTCCGATATTTTGTAGGTTTCATCTGAACACGTTTTCTGGAATCAGTGTGTATTTGAATGCTCACACAGTAACTGAAGCTTCAAAATGCTGTAGCTGATTTTGTGCACTTGCTAAAAATATGAGCTTGAACTTCTAGTCGCATCAGAGTGCATTTTTAGGAGACACAGAAGACAGCGGTGGTGTCCAGTAACTGTAGCTATCAAATAGAATAGGGATTCAATATGCATTCCTATTACATGTATAATTATTTTCTAGTACCAAATCAATCCCTAAACAGTAGGAGAAAACACTAAAAAATACCTTTAACTACTTCTGCAAAGACATAATTCATATTTATTTGTAATAACATTAGACCACATGAGAACAGAATATTGGAAAACTTTTGCCATTTTACTGATTTTGAGACATGAAGTATCCATACAATGCAGATTTGAGTTTTTATCTTTGTTATTCTACTTTTTTTGTTTCACAAATGTAACAAGAATATATTTCATATAAAGCCAAAATTCACCTTCACTGTCAGTTTCTTCTGAATTTACACTTTCTTCGCTTGTTACTTCATCTTCACTACTAAAATCCTCTTGCTCAGAATCTGTAATTTCCCCTTCTTCTGGCTCGCTCTCCGACTCTGTCTTACTATCATCCATAAGAAAGCCAGTGCATTGTTTGACCTTTTTGACAAGATTTAAACTGGTGCCATTTGTGGTATTTCGTTCTTTGGATGCTAGGCTGTTTCTTGTACCATTGTCTACTTTAGCCTTTTTCACATTTGGAAATTCCTCCTCTTCTGGAGAACTTAGTTCATTAGAGGTGGAAAGACAATTCAGAGTGCTGGATGATTTTTGCTCATCTGTATCCTGGGGATTTATAGAAAAATCAAACTTGAAGTATTTCAACACTTTTTATAATGGCTGGTTTCTTTAACATGCAAAGCAAGTTTATTTAAACGTATTTTGTGTGGAAAATGGTGGAATCAACTGATATCTGTTCAAGTCAAACCTTTTTAATTTAAGATGTTATGGCTAAAGTCCTCTTCAGCATTCAGATATTACAATCAGTTTACCATAGATCTTCAAATCCCTTCACTGAGTTTTTAGAGATTCTGGTCTTCATTTAATTTTTTCCAAAAAGCCAAGGATGTTGGTTGTTTTTACATATGCATTTGCAGAGACCTCTAAGTTGTTCCTACTAGTCTTCCCTTACCCCAGTAGGAACTTCATGTTCGTAGCATCCATTGTTTCAGTGGTCCACTACTATAATGGATATATAAATGGATATATAAATTTGCTTCCCAGATGTATCAAGGAGAATGTGGAGAACAACCACAGCACTGTCTATCCTCAGCCTTTGCCTTAAGATACTATATGCCAGTCTAGAACAGTTTCTGAAGCTGCACCAGGACTACATGGAAAAACATAATTGCTGAATAATCATCTACCACCTCCAACCATCCTAACATTTTAAAGCGGTCCATTCAGCAGTTAGTATTAACACCTTAATAATCTTCTTTATAAACCATCCATGATGAATAGCAATACTTAACAGTTCAAACAATGTCCCATGTAAAATTGTTGGCTAACAATTGCCATCTCTTGTTGAAACAGGAACAAAAGTATAGTTACAAAATTAATATATCCATGCAGCCTTGCAAAATTATCTTGCATAATCTTATGTTTACAATGCTAGTCCGTCTTATACAGTCCAGATTTAAGATGACTGTTGCAGTTTAAAAATACTAGTGTTTAATGCCAAGCTACTATTTACAACCAGATATTCTCCCCAAGTTCAGCAATTTGCTGATAATTCCCTGAACTATCAGTTTAAACAACTGATGTGTTCCCAGCATCCACCACCCAGGAAATGAAGCTTTGTATTTCTCCTCGCTAAGCATCACAAGCTTTCATTAAGCAACAAATGTCTATTCTTGTTTTATTTTTCTAAGCTTTGCTGGTATTCATATACAGCCACTTCATTCACAAAGCCAAAAACATCGATGTCAAACTTTTCCAGCAAATATTTTTCTGAGCTATCACCAAAATGCAGAAGGGCTCCTCTTTCTCATAATTTCAGAAATCTAATCTATATGCAATACTTCCTTTACACCTTGATATTTTTTCATATTTTTAAATGTAAAGGTAAAGGTAAAGGTATCCCCTGTGCAAGCACCGAGTCATGTCTGACCCTTGGGGTGACGCCCTCTAGCGTTTTCATGGCAGACTCAATACGGGGTGGTTTGCCAGTGCCTTCCCCAGTCATTACCGTTTACCCCCCAGCAAGCTGGGTACTCATTTTACCGACCTCGGAAGGATGGAAGGCTGAGTCAACCTTGAGCCGGCTGCTGGGATTGAACTCCCAGCCTCATGGGCAAAGTTTTCAGACGGCTGCCTTACCACTAAAATGTACAAAACAAGAAATCTTAAACTTGCATCACGGTAGAAGCAACGAAAATGAGAGAACTTGCTGTGATGGCTAAGCTGACTAACTTAATAAACTGGAGACCAATGGAAGAATTCCAAGATTGTTGAGATGAATTTTCTGTAATTTTTTTCTGAAATCTTTAACATGTTTAAAAATAAAATAATAACCAAACAAAACAAGAAATCTATGTAGTTGGATTGCTACCCATGTGAATAGCTACAAGCCCCCCACAGTATAGGGGAGTATAGAGATCATGCAGGGCAGAGTTCATGTAGCTCTTGTTATTTTCCAGTTTATTCCTGATATAAAATATATTTTTTCATTTTTTCTAGAAGGGGAACTGCTGGGAAGATGGAGGTGGCACGTTCATCTAGATGCTTCCCTGTTACTTTTTTGATGTAATTGTGCCAGTGCAACAAAGAGAGAAAGTAGCAAGGGGAGTGACAGTAACAGTGAGTGGCTGGAGATGGTAGGGTGTGGATGCCATTCCCACATTGCTCTCTGCTGTGGCAGAGAAGTATTTGATGCCCCTGCGTGGATGTAGAGATATATTCAATTTTTAGTGTTAAACTGTTAAGGAATATTAAACCCAGTGTTTTCACAGCTCCTTTTCTGGAAGTTGTTATGAGGCAATGGATTTATTATGTGCAAATACATACAGTTAATTAATTACAAGTTTTATTTAGGGGACAGAATTATAAACATTATACATTCTTTACAATTAAGCTTCATATATTTAGTATCACAATTTCACTAGCTGTCTAGTTATTCAGCTTGCATGAGGACCTGAATTTTCCATATGACAAAATTCTTGTTACTTAAAATTGTCTAGACAATGTCCTTCTAAGGAAGGCTTTTACTAGTGCACAATTTCCCCTCAGCAAACCTACAGGGGTAGGCATAATAAGGAGATGCAGGAGGAGCACTAATCAAGTAAAAGATCTTATTGATTATTTGTTACACTGCCCTTTACATCAGTGGTCCCCAACCTTTTTATCACTGGGGACCGGTCAACACTTGACAATTTTACTGAGGCCCGGGGGGGGGGTAGTCTTCTGCCGAGGGACATCACCGCCACCCCCTGAACCCCTGTTCAACCTGCTTTCCTGCAGGCGACCCTGCCAGCAGCCGCTGTGCAGTGCCATGCCGAGGGGGAGCCCCAGCCATGGTGGCCGCTGGAGAGCAACAAAGGTGAGCAGAGTGGCAGGGCAGCCACTGAGGCAGCAGCTGGGGAGGAGGACGAGGAGGAGCCATGGCCCGATACTCACTGATCCACGGACCAGCACCGGTCCCCGGACCGGGGGTTGGGGACCACTGCTTTACATGATTCTATTCGGTCAAAGTTGATCTTAATATTGATATTTCTGGCAGGTATAAGGATTATGTGGTATTTCTCTTGTCAGATTCTTTTCCATCTGTTACCTTGATGGTTGCCAATTTGCTGTTCTCTTCTGTAATTATTAGGAAAAGGTTCATTTCCACTGTTACTGACAACCAGCATTAATTGCCTGTCCCTAATTTTTACCAAATTTTAAGTCCTACTTTTATTTTAAATGTTTTAATTTTATTTTTAATTCCTGTTCATGACACGCGCTGCTGAGAGTTCATTTGTTATGGTCTTTGGCTTCAACATCTTCTATACATACCGTGTTCACTGGCGTATAAGATGACTGGGCGTATAAGACAACCTCCCAACATTTCCACTCAAAATATAGTTTGTCACCACTGTACGGCCGCAGCACGACCACAGCGCCTCCAGCCCACCCCTGCATCTCCCATGTGACTGGCACTAGTGCGCAAGTGCGCATGTGTGAGCTCTGCGTAGACAAGGGGCGGGCCAGAGTGCCGCTGCTTCCCGCTGAGCAGAACGGGCTGGTCATGCTGAAAAGGCTGGCACCCCTGTCTCGCTGCTGATGCTCGCCGCAGCCACGCTGATGACCTGTCACGGCCGCACTGGATACCGCGTGATACTGGATGGTATGTAAAATGAGGTGGGTGGGCATCAGGAAGCCACTATGGGCAACGGGTGGGCATCGGGAGGCCACTATGGGCAGCTATGTCCATCGCAACTGAAGTGCACCCGGCGTATAGGACGGCCCCCCCACTTGGAGGCATGTTTTTCAGGGGGGAAAAGTAGTCTTATACGCCAGCAAATACTGTACATATGAAAAGCGAATAGGAAAAATGAATCCTCTGCAGTAGGATTGTACTTTAAAGATTCCCCCAGTAATATGAACATACAACTTTGCCCTGACTTTCAAGATGAAACCACAAATTAAATCATAACAATGGATGGAGCTTTTTGGACTAAACAACCATGATTTTCTGACATTGCAAGATCTGATCTTAGCTTTAGATTTTTTTTGCCATTGTACTGGGGGAAAGCCTATCAAAAAAGTTCTTACAGAGGGACTTGTACAACTATTTGCTTTAAACCAAATTATGGCTATTACAGCTGTGCAATTTGCCATTTGCCCATTCCGCTCAGTAAGTAGGACAGTGACAAGCTTAATGTGTGCTGTCCCTTTCCTGACAGTTTTTCTTAGTGACGCTTCTTTTCTTCTGCCACTGCTGGTTCTGATCCCAGCAAAATATTCCATTAGAAAGGAAGCTTCAAAGTTACTATAATGCTGAACTCTATTTGGGGACAGCAACAATACTGAGGAAGTATGCATAGCCAAGCAAAGAAAAATCAGCACAACCACCTGGAGAGAAGAGCAGTGATTCAACCAAGATTGTTTCAAGGCTGGGCTAAATTGTTCTTATGTCACATCAAATGTCTACATTAGCAGCATTTTTCCCTGAACAATTTCTTGCTATATCAAGTAATTTTAAATTTCTCTCAGGCCCTAATATAAATATCCACTAAGGTTTTTTGTGCCATAACTCTACCTTCACCAGCAGTTGCCAATCCAGAAGATGAAACCTTCAGATTAGCCATGGTTTCTGTCAATTGATGTACCTAAAGATGAACAGCAGCAAACAGTAAACTATACAGTGTGAAATTTGTATCAAGAGTACTATGGAAAGATTCTGCTTCAAAATCAGCTTGTTTCTATATTCTCAGGCTAACTTTTTCATAACTGAAAAAATTACATTCTTCTCACATATGAAAGTACACTGCCACAATACCATGATTTTCATTTGTAAACAGGATTGCCATGATATGAATGCTGTGCAGTAATTTCTAGGATAAGGAGTCCCAATTCCAACAAGGACTACAAGGGCATCTTCCTATCACAGCAAACAAGTGGTAACAAGCAATTATTCTTCCCTGCCTAGGAGTCATATAGGCAACCCCTATGGTGATAACGGAGAATTGTAACTTGGCATCCTATGGGACTCTTTGGCCTGGCAGGTGGGGGGGGGGGGGTTGGCCTCTCAATTTGCTAGGAACTGAGTCTAGTTCTTCCCTGCATTAGCATAAAACACTGTAGCTGAACATACACAGCTGAGTGAAAAACTTTATATGTAGAGATGAATTTTACAAGTCTTACAAGTGGAATCTCAGGATTTCTTAGATGTCACAGCTGCCACAGGAAAACACTGTTTCAATGGCTATTATGTGAGTTACCTCAACAGCTCACAAAAAGGAAGGCTTACCTCAGCCATACATGGAAGTGGTTTCTACACATCCTGGCACTGTACCTTGCTAACAGCATCCTTGCCAAGCAGCATCTTCTTGACATTACACAGATTGGTACTCACTGTTATCTTTCCTATATTGTGAATAAGGGGACTGGAAAAGTACAAGTAACCTGTGCTGTAGACCATCTTGGCTAATAAAATCTAGCTGTGCATATGGGGTTTCCCTCCCCTGAAGAAATAAACGTAGTGCAAATATATCTACTATGTATTAAAAAAAGCACAGCAATTCATTCCTTGACTACCAATCATCACTGATTAAAGATGATCTCTCTAATCATCATCCAGTTTCCCTGCCTGAACAAGATAAAAGAGCATATATCTGAACCATAAATCCAGGCATTCTTGGAAGATAAACATTTATCTGATCCATTCCTATATCTTTTCTTCCCTAATCACAGGGCAATGTCTGTCGCTGTAGCCTTAGTAGATAGTGTTTTGCCTAGTTTTTGATAAAGCAGACCATGTAGTTTTTGATCAAGTAGACCATGATATTCCAACAGAATTCCTGCAATATCTAGAGGAAACTACAATGAGTTCTCTGGAAGCATGACATGGACAGAAAGTGGTATACACAGAGATAGATAGCTGATGGTACAGAGGAGGAAAAAAACAACCATACCTCTACTTAGACACATCTTTTTTCTGTAGCACAGAAGCAATTTGCCTGTCAGTACCATCCCTCATACGAGCTCTAATTGGTCCCGCATCAGTACAGTGCGAACCATCCCATTGTTAGCTGGGAACAGATAGCTGTGGTGAACAGACTGGACTGTTTCTTAAAATGGACCTACTTAACTGCATTCCTTAGGGATGGCTTTGTATTTTGTTCCTTTAGAACTTGTGAGTGCACCCATCCTTTCACATATTTAAATACCCATAATGAGAAGCGCTGAAATGCAAGAATAGACACCTGAGACAGTGGGAGTGGGGAAAGAAGCAGATTATTCATCACTATCATTATCCAATAAGCACCCAAAACAGTAACAGCAGCAGCACCTGTGATATTTCTGGAGGTCAGCTTTCCTAACATAAAGGTGAAATATTACAAAAACCTACAGCACTAGTGACCAAGCACCACATAATAATGAACATATTAACAGTGGTATAGCTATAATATGCTCTCCTAATCTTTCAAGGGTTTCTCGGTACCCAAGCAGTCTTCTTGTTGTTAATGTGGCTACTCTTCTGGAATCAGCTGAAGAAAATCTGCTACAGCTATGAATTACTTATTGAATGTACTTAAAAACATGAAGCACAAAATTCATTAAAACCAAGAAGTCACTCAGGGTATGTTTCATGCACAATTGTTTCAGATAAATTATCTGCTGTTAAAATCTATTTGCAATTCCATTTACTTGCATGAACTGGTACAAATTTAAACAGTTTCTCAGACTATGTATGGCCACCTTTTGCAGGGTTTCTTGTGAGAATGTACTCAATATTCATTCATAAGATGTAGCATTTACTAAAAATACTAAATCCTAGATTACATAGGAGCATGAGAGTCAGAATTACTGTAGAATCTACTTACGGTACATATACTAGTGAACTTTAGAGGTTCATCTTAATCAGTGTATGCTTACTCATCCTGAACAGACTAAGAATCGGAATGAAAGCAGCCACAACCATTACAGGAGAACTACCATGTTGCTATTAAAGATACATTCTGTAACAATTCTCATGTTTCACCTGTGAGCCTGAGCTGGCAGAAGCACTTCTTCAGATTTAGTTTAACTTTGCTCACTCACCATCATCATCACAAGGTATAAAACACCATTTTTATGAATGAAAAATGTTTTCTGCACAAATAGTACCACTGTATCCAGCCCACTGTCACAGAGCACTCATGTTAAGAGCAGGTGCCATGTAGGAGATTCCCGAATTAGTCCCCTCATATTACACGTTTTATCAAAAGCAACTGGTCAGGAGTTCCTGATTCACATCAGGGTCACAACACAGGAGGAAGGACAGGCTAACACTCCCCCCATGATTTCTCAACAGAAAACAAGTGCCCTCAATTGCATTAACAGTAATTCAAACATTTAAGTGTAATAGATGTTTCTAGCCATTATAAAATAAAAAGAACTTAAAAGGATTTCATTTAAACATTATATTATTGTAACAGGTAAAAACTATAAGTAAACTAAAAAGATATAATCTTTTCATAGTATTTTTGTATCAGCATACATGAATACACACTCTCTTTTACCATGTATTTTCCTCCCCTTCTTTTGGCTTGTATGGAATTTGCACACATTGTTAAACAATATAGCACAAGGCATCAGGTACTCGTAATACCAATTCCCTTAAGAAGTCTCTTTAGATCTTCTAAAAACCATTTAGCTGATGCATAGAATGTTGCAAGGTTAGAAATTTATGTTGTCTAACTGTTCTGTTTGATCCATGGGCCTGTGGTACTTCATACATGTCCATATATCCTACACTGCCTATAAAGGATGTAATTCTCTGAAGAACCACTGATAATTTTAAATGTCATGCCCTATTCTGAAACATGCACAGGAATCACAATCTTGCTTTTCTATGTATGAGGCACATAAACTGTGGTAATTTACTTCTACTCTTTTTGATAATTTTTCTGAGCACACTATAAATTAACTGAAACAAAGCCATCTACCCAGCCTCTCCATAACTAAAAATGTTCAAATTGTGCTAACTCAACATATTAAAAACATGGTCATCATAATTTTAAAACAACACATTTCTAACTGCATATGAAATAGACCAACAGAATGGACCAAACGCGTTTCGACCCCGAAGGGTCTTCCTCAGTGGTCAAATTATTGTGAGGAATGCACTTATGTATAAAATCAAAATCAAAAGGCTCGTTGGGTGGCAAAGAAAAATCTTATTAGGTGCTGCTCCAACTCGTCTTTCTAAGGTATCTGATTTGGAGCCCACTTCCTGAGGCCACCACTCTCAGTTTTTGCCCAGCAATAAATCAAGAGTGCATTCCCACATGTGTCAGAAAAAGCTTTGTTCAAATTAATGTTTGACTGAACTCCAGAATGTAGAAGAGCAAATATGGAGGGAGGGGTGGTTGGGCACTATTATGTACGTAGATGTGCACCTAGACTTGTCTTTTCCAACACCATTCCACTGAGTTTTGCTTGTCTGGTAGTCATAAAACTATTGCAGTGAGAATACTGCAAAGACACAAAATGCAAAAATGCACTCTTGACAAATCATCAAGCACCCAAAGAGGAAAGTGGGCATTCTTAATATGCTGAACACCCAAATCCAGCAAGGCAAATGCATCAATATACAACAGACCAATTTTGCTAATTCACAATGGATATAGTGACTGAATATAGATCAAACTTGGACTGCTTTTTAATAGAAGGTTCTCAATCAGCATCAGTCCCACAAGTTTCCAGCTTCCTGTTGTAAGGCAGGTAAGGCCCATGTTTTTTACACTGCCACTCAGATCACTGATAATTAAATTTAAACATTACATACAACAGAGAACTCTTTAGCAGTGTATATAATTTAAAGATAGAAACATGCAGAGAACAGAAATAATGGTAATGTGCCTGCAGTGACAGCTAATTCTGGATTTAAAAAAATGAAATGAGATACTGGCTCTAGACAAAGCAGAACAAGAACTCCAAGTCAAGCTCAGGCTGGTAAGATAATGTCTCCCAACCATCAGCATAAAACAAGACCCACATAAATGTGTGTATAATTACTAGCTCTAGCGTCTCAAAGAAAAAGAGAAAGGAAAATGCTTGCTGACCCCGATGTACCTTGAGATATATAAGCCACAAACCTTTTATAGTTTTATTCAGATTTTTTTGAAATCAGTTGTGCTAACAAATATAAGAATGGGCATGAAACTTAAAAATTCCAGTTCAGGGCAGTCCATGAACTAAATCAAAATTTTCTAAACTGATCTGGACAGTTTGGACCCCCTTCCTTCCACAGTTGTGGCAAGCTGTGGCTAGGAGAAAGGAGGTCTTCCCAGGAAGAGATAAATGGCTGGCAACCTGGGAAGGGTTAAATGGCTGCTCCCTTAATTTCCAATCTAAGATTTATTAATGGCCAATTTGTAACTATTAGTTCTTGCATTCATAGTATTTGTCTAACGACCAGCCTCATGTTCCCTTTTACTGTTACACCTACCTCATCCAATATGGATCCAACATAGCACAATTCTATTGCCAGATTATTGTGTTAAAACAGTACAATTAAATAAATATCAGAATTTTTACTGCAGTGCTTAAAAGCTGCCTATAGTATGTAAACTTTTCCTCAAACTGTGATTTAATACCTACCTGAACTTAAAGAGAAGCAGATGCTAATTTTTATAAATTCACCACAGACCGTACTAAATTGTCAGCTGAATAAAAATACCTTATATTCATTTGTCTTAGACCACTCAGCATCTCTTCTCTTCTTTTTGCTCTTTTTGTCTTTGCTCTGTTGTACAACTGAATTTCCGTAAGACTGCAGATCAATTCGTGAGTGGAATAGATAGCGGCCGCTTTCAACATCACAGTAATAATAAATTCCAGTGGCTGGATCATAATAAAGTTGAGTCTCCTTTTAAAAGAGCATAAATTTTGTTTAAATGAATGAAATACTAAATTCAAAAAGAAAAACATGTGAAATGACAGAGCTACAACAGCATCAGTGAATTAAATCAGAGTTTAACAAGTTTATTGATAAACCTATGTTTTTAGAAGGATGTTAAAACAGATAGTTCTAAGACCCTGGATGCAATAAACTGGTCAATAAGGGTCAACAACACTCAGGGTTCCCCTACCCATCTCTGCTTGACCTAGAATATAGCTGTCTTGTTACTTTTAGAAAGAAAAGCAGAATAGGGCTTCAAATAAAAAAGAAACAGCCATCAGAGCAATATATACAAACTGAGCAGTGACGTATATGTCAAAAAACATGCTTTAGTCCTTCAGAGTTTGAGTCTTCAAAACTGTGATTTTTAAATGCAGGACAGTAATCCTCGGCCTTTGAGTATATCCAGAAGACTCTACAATTGTATTATGGATCTATGACCTTATATTTGAGTGAGATAACTCATTTCTCTTTCAAATCATTATCCTGTGACAAATCTTAGGAAAATAATGGTGGGATAACCTCACTATTAAGATGGGCATGGACCAATTCACAAGACAAAATTTTGCAAGAACTTGATCCGGTTTCTAGCTCCTGAACCAATGTTCAGGGAAGGTGCCTGCTTGATATAGAAAGCCAGCTTGGTACAGTGGTTAAGAGTGGCAGGCTCTAATCTAGAGAACCTGGTTTGATTTCCAGCTCCTCCATATGCAGCCAGTTAGTGACCTTGGGCCAGTCACAGTTCTCCGAGATCTCTCAGCCTCACCTAACTCACAGGGTGTCTGTTGTAGGGAGAGGAAGGGTAAGCAATTGTAAGCTGCTTTGAGACTCTTTCAGGTAAGAAAAAAGCAGGGTACAAAACCCCAGCATGCTCTTTCTCTCTCTCCACCTCCCAAATATTTACCAGACTTCTGTCCATTCTGGCTGAGCAGGGCAGGTCCACTTGTCAGCTTTTAGGTTTAAACGGCTGTGAGCCATTTAACCCATCCATTTTACTACCTGCTTCCAGGTGGGGGAAATGAAACAGTAAAATAGCTCACAGCTATTTCCAGATGATCCTCTCCCCTTTCTCCTGGCCACAGCAAGCCATGGTTGAAAAAAAGGAAACTGCCCAGTTTGGGAAAATTCTGGCTCATTCATGCCCATTTAGGGTCTTACCTGTTCCTACTCACTACACATTACTGCAGAACTGATAGAACATGTACAAGTACAGTCTCATAGCATATAGGACACAAGCAAAACTGCAAAAAATATGGAACATTGTATATTTAGCAAGATGTGAGGGCCTATGTAAAAGTATTTTTGTTTTTCTTCACCTTCAAAGACTTATTTTAGGTAGCAAATGCTGTACTATATTGCTGTGTTTACTTTGTTGCTTTTACAACTCTTTTATCTGCAAGCTTTAGTCTTGATTTACTAATACTGTTAAACTGTCTCCAGGCATTTTTAAATGCAGAAATTACAGATAAATCTTTTAAATACATGAAGCAAGAGCATTATTCTCATCTTTAAAAAGGAAGATACGGTTGGGTCTGCATAATTTTCAGAATTTCAGAGGATCAAACTGAATCAAACATTTGTACAGCATATGTATAATAAATAATTATCAAACTATCATTATCATTAAGCTGATTATTTACATTATTATTTTAATGAAAGGAATTCATAAATAAACTCAGGCTAACTGAACTGTCATGAATGACTACCATCAGTACATATCAAGAGGTTGCTCTTTTCTACTGCTACAGGCTAACTAAGAAATTTGTGGCAGGGTATGAGTTTTATAACTGATTGTTCACTTCTTCATCAGATACTAATAATTTTGTTAGTCTTTAAGGTTTTACTGAGCTTCCACTCTTTTCTACCACCATCAATACATTACATTTGTTATACAGAAAGAAATGCATTTATAACAAGTGAACAAAAAAGAATATTTACCGAGTTATAATAAAATCCTGTGCTGTGGTCGTAATATAATCCACTGCCTTCATCATATATAAATCCTGTTTGTGAAACAGCAGCTTCTGCCGCAGCCCTTAAACTTTCTGCTAATGTCCCTTCAGCTAGTAAAGCATCTTCTGATTCCTATTAGAAACACAACATAAATGAAAATATTTATACAGAACTTTCAGAACGCACATCTTACAATTTTTATTCTCTTCACTACAACCTAACATGGTATCTATGATATTATCTCATGGGGTGTAGCAGCTCATAAATAGTAATTAGACAAGCTAGTCAGTTTCTGAATATCTAGGATCTGATTGCAGGCCAGCTGGTGTGAGAGAGGCAGGTCAAAAAACAGCAAGTTATTTAATTTGCCTGACAGGGAGTAGATAATGTTGGATACAATAATTGTGTCAAGTAAGTTAATCTACAATGTTTTAGTAACAAAGCAGAACTACTTTGTTTATTATCTAAGGTGGTTAATTTCTGCTTTTCCTAGTGATCTGATTTCAGGTCCCTGGAAAACATTGGCTTAAAAAGCAGTCAATGCCACCTAAACAAGATTTCTTCCACATGCCCCTTTAGTACTTAAAAAGTTAATCAAATGTGAATACAATTCCTTTAAAAAAAAGACTGGACATAGTTTCATATTTATTTAATTTGATAGCATTTCCATTTTTTTTACATCCTCAGCAATACAAGAAGATGAAGGAGTTGGTTTTTATGCCCCACTTTTTACTACCAACAGGAGTCTCAAGGCGGCTTACAATCACCTTCCCTTCCTCTCCCCACAATAAACACCCTGGGAGGTAGGTGGGGCTGAGAGAGCTCTGATAGGACTGTTCTGTGAAAACAGACCTATCAGGACTGTGACTAGCCCAGGTCCCCCAGCTGGCTGCTTGTAGAGGAGAAGCAGGGAATCAAACCTGGCTTGTCAGATTAGAGGCCGACGCTCTAAAGCACTACACCAAGCTGGCTCTAAAACCAGACTGTAAACCAGAAAAACGTATCAATAATTCATGTATACAAGCACAGCAGTATTTGCAGAACAGGAACCAATTTCATGCCATCCCTCCTTTACTGCAGCCCACTCAACCCACACAGCTGGTTAGTCCACATGGGTCCTCTGATCCCAGAAAACAACTGCGCTGCTGACAAGTCCCCTGGATGCCTATCTCCTTAGAAAAAGAAGAGGATATCACCACTCAACTCACCTGTACATCCTGGATTACATTATCTTGCATCTCATGTTCATTGTGTCTGGTGCTGTTAACATCTGAAGAATTGCTTAATGGTAACTGCTCTGTACAATTAGAGTTTGAGCCTTCATTATCATTATTTGGCTGTACTGGCACTGTAGATGAATCAGGCTGAAGTTCAGTACTGTTATAATAGCTATAATAGTAATAATCTGTTGAAACCAAAAAGTTAAATTATGAAAGCAGTTTAAAATCAAATTCCAGGTGTATATATTAGCGTTAGACATGCATTATCTAAATCTGTCTACAACTTTTCAAGCATATGAAATGTTTAATAACTTTTGCACTCTACATATGTACCTAACTTAATTTTTTGGAAACAGGCTATTAAATACCACTGCATAATGATCTGAATAAACTAGAAACTAAATAGGTGACTATGTCTATCTCAAAGATCATGTAAGAATCAATATATTTCAAGAGTGAAGAAAATGACGAGTGGCAAAACAAAGTAAACCAAAAAACCACCCTGAGCTGCAAGGGAGGGCAGTATATAAATAAAAATAAAGGTAAATGAAACATAAAAGAACACAAACTATCACCACAACATTATATGTCCAACAATCAATACAGATCAAAACATCCACAAAGAGGAAAAACAGTGCTAAATTTTAGGTTCCTGGGAAACTCCAGGGTTGCTGAAAAATCTCACACTCAGAAAAGCAATGTCTGTGCATACACAGATGCCAGCAGAGGAAATCTTTGGGTAACATTATGGATTACTAGAGAAATTGAAACTTGCACAGGGCTGCAGAAAACGTAGTGGTAAGTCTGAGGAAGAAATATGAGTGAGGGGAGGACAAAGGGAGCAAAGGGCTGTAAGTTGGGGAGAAAATAACAAGCAGGTAAGATGAACAAGAACACAGCATAAGTATCACACATTTGGACTGGCACTTCCCTCGGTTTATGTAAACCACCCTGAGCATCAGGAGAGGGTGGCTTATAAATAAAAAATTAAATAAATTACCTTTGATAGCAAATAACGCAAACACATGAAACTGTCAAGGTTTCTACAACTGGTACAATCAATGAACTAATTTACAATAATTAGAGCAATATTTAGATGGTCTTAAAGCAATCTATAGCAATTGATATGAGGGAGCACTCTTATGCTGTAAAGCAATATCAAGGATACACAGAATTTGATTTCGCATTGAACAGTCTGCTCCTCCTGGGAGACGTGCAGAACCTTAACCTGAATATATTTTTGAAATGGATGGGAAAAAAACCCTTTCCTTTTTGCCAGCACATGGTTGCTTGTAGGAATAATCAGAATTCACATTTTCCTATTTAAGCACTTTATTACTGAACAAGGACAAGAAGCAAGCTCATACAATTTAATTATGTTTGACGGAGAAGCAAAGGAAAATTAGTAAAAACATAATATTTAATTAACCATATAATTTGTATTTCATGTATTTATTATTCAGATTTTATCCCACCACTCTCTGAAGACTTGTGGCGGTTTACATGAAGACAAATTAAAACCCCATTAAAATAAATCATAATCCCCAATACCATTAAACCCATTAAAACCCATTGAAGGGGTTTAAATAATGCAGAGTCGATGACATCTAGTGATTAAGGAGCTGGAGTAAGATCAGAGAGACTGGGGTTCTTCACCATAAAGCTCATCAGGTGACCTTAGGGCACTCACTCTCTCTTAATATTAGTTACCTCACAAATTTGTTTGGGGAACAATGGAAGTTGAGACAATAACTTTGCACTCCTTGGATGAAAGACAGAATAAAAATGTTAGCATACAGACTTACACCTAGAATTCTTCCACTTGTCAGTATACAAGTGTCTTATGGAGAAAACAATTACGATTAAGAGGACTCTGATATCAGTTTATAAATTATAACTGTGGACCTGTTAACTACCTGCATGTGACCATGCATCAAAATCTTCAGTTTGCACTTCTATACTGGATGTTGCCTTCTCACTTCTTTTTCTACCACTGCTATCCTTACTGAGCACTTCAACCTACAAAAAAAAGACAATAGTATCTATTACAGCATACTGTAGTCCATGAATACTACTACAATTGACAAACTTACTTAAAAGATTAGTCTAGGCTTGTCCAGCTAGCATACTTTAATTCACCTATGGTTTGCCCTCCCCCATTGCATTGCACAACAACCCTGTGAGGTTGATTGGATTCAGTGTATTAGAAATGATAGCAACAATATAAGCAGTACATATCCCATAACAGTATTTGCAGGTTTTAATCATGTTATTATTTCATGCTTTCCATTTTAAAAAATGCACTGAATTTTTTAAGGTATTGATTTCTGTCCATCTTCAATTCTACTTGCTGGTAGTGGTGCTCACATGCTAATGCTGAACTACTGATTATACAGTTTCATTTTTTACTAAATTCAGTTATTATTTAAGTCAGTGTGAACCTGGTCTCGACAGACTAATAGTCCGACAGCATAATGCAACTCCATATGTTCATAAAATGGACAGTAGTCTTCAGAAAACAAAACCTACAGGGCTTCTAAGACCAATAGCCACAGAAATAAAGGCTCCCAGCTACTAGAGACAAAAGGCTACAGTGGAGTAGATCAGTGGTCCCCAACCTTTTTGAGGCTGGGGACTGACGGCGGCAGGGAGGGTGATTGCCCGGCCGCGCATGTGCAATGCGCATGCACGGCCCTGCTTCCCTCTCCCCCCTCCCACAGTAAGAAGCTTCCCGGGCTGCAAGCTTGCGGCCTGGGAAGTTTTTTACTGCAGGGGGGGCGGGGAGAGGGAGCCGCGGCCTGGTGGTTGGGGACCACTAAAGTAGATTATATGTGGGGGAGAGGTTCAATGAAGAATAGAGTGTTGGTCAGGCTTTACTGGAGTAAAAATTCACCAACCCTATAACCTGTGTCAGGCCTAGAACATGTCGCCTCTGCTTACAACTTTTCTTCACCATTACTACTATGATCTCCTACATGGTTAGAATATAGGGTAGAAGAAGAAAAGTTGGTTCTTATATGCAGCTTTTCTCTACCCAAGGGGTCTCAAAGTGGCTTACATTCGCATTCCCAGTCCTGTCCCCACAACAGACATCCTACGAGGTAGGTGAGGCTGAGAGAGCCCTGATATTATGGCTCGGTCAGAACAGCTCTATCAGTGCTGTGGGCAGCCCAAGGTCACCCAGCTTGGTTGCATGTGGGGGAGCAGGGAATCAAACCCAGCTTGCCAGATTAGAAGTCTGCACTCCTAACCACTACACCAAGCTGGTAGAGGTTTTTAGATATGTTTCAACCATAATGGTTCACTTTACAGGAAGCAGCTATTAAGAAAGGTGGTAGGAGAAGGGGTACACTTGTACGTAAGATCTCAGGAAGAGCTCAGAATTATCAGCCAAGTGTAGGAAGGAGTGAAGTCTTACAGTGACCACCTATTCCAGGGGTGGCCAAACGGTGCCTCTTCAGATGTCCATGGACTACAATTACCAGAAGTCTTTGCCAGCATGGGCTCAAGGTAACTGTAGCCCACGGACCGCAGGAGACCCAGTTTGGCCACCCCACAACAATACAAAACCTTTAATGGCATTCACAATATAAAGTATACAATTGGTTCTGTAATAAAAGTCTAAAAAACTGTGAGGAAAGTTACAAGCAGCAAACGCTGGCAGGGGCTCATGGGAATTGTAGTCCATGGACATCTGGAGGGCCCCAGCTTGACTACCCCTGCTATACACTGTCCCCAACCCCCAACCCGAAAACAATCCAAACCATCTCGTTTGGATTGGAATAACTCCCATTAGGATTGCACCCCCCCGCCCCCCAAACTAGAACCGCGAAACACGGGCTTCGCCTGGTACCCAACAAGGAGCCCGTGGGGAGCACGGATTTTGAAGAGCGGCGCCACGCAGGGCGGCATTCCCAGGGCCGAAGACGACGCGGCTGAGACCCGGGGGCGCCCTGGAGGAGACCCTACCTCTCTTCGCCACTTGGCCGCGCTGGCCTGCGCTTTGAGGCGCAGCTTCTTCTCTCGCTCCAGGCGGCTGCGACAGGCCTCCAGCTCCGCCTCCAGAGCAGCCACCTTTTCCCGCAGGACCCCCACGTCTGCGTCCGGCTCGGGGGGCTCGGCCATCCTCGTACGCGCGGTGGGGCTCCTTTCCCGGGGGGACGCCGTGTGTGTGTGTGTGTGTGTGGGCGGGGGGGATCTCCTCAGAGGCGCAACGGCCGGCCGGCGCGAGACGGGGCCGAGCAACGGCAGCTGCCCCGCGCCCCCGGCCCGGCCGCCTTCGGAGCCATGGCAGCGCCCGCCCCTGCCCCGGCTTCCCTCGCGGGTCTCTCTCCGAAGGCGAGAGAGCGGCGAAAAGTTTCTCGGGGCGGGGAACAACTAGGACGTCACCGTCCCGGAAGTGACGCGAGAGACGGAAGCGTACAGAGTCGCGATCAAAACTAGCCGTAGGGCGGGGCTTCCTGTAACAAGGGGATAAACCGCGCGTCGAGCCGCGGTTGGGTTTTAGGCGGCTGTGAGAGCGGCTTCCGGTTGGAGCAGGAGGTGGTGGTGGTGGTCTGTTGAGGCGCCCTAGTGCTTGTTTTGAGGGCTAAACCGTGTGCAGGTGTCTGAGCTCCCGAGGATTATTCCTCAGGTCGCATCTTGTGTGGGGTGGCTGATTCTGGCTTGGGGAATTCTGCTTTCTGAAGCTGCCGTTTCCTCCAGATATCTAGTCCGGAGAACTCTGGAACCCTGAAATGACTAGACTCCATATGATGCCCAGAGAAAGACATCCTGCGATCTCAAGGAGCTTCACCCAACCCCTGGAGTTGGATTGCATTTCTGCCTGTCCCTGCTAGAGTATAAATTGTTTTTCGCGCACAGATTCACCTTTGCACGGTCATCTCCTCCAAACCTTGATGGGTGTTTGGACGAGCCATTTTCCTAATAATTCAGGAACACGATTGCCTTATGTCATACTTCTGCAAAGCATGCTGGTATAGGACAGTCCCATTCACAGTAATTAATTGTGCAATACTACGTGCAATACTACAATGAACATGGGATAAAAACTAACCTTTTTGAAGGGGTGCAAAAATGTCCTCAGCAATGCAAGGAAAGGAAATCCTGAGTTTCCCATTTTATAGAAGGGCAATTGTGTCATTAGGAGTTCTTTCTCAGAGTCACCAGCTTTTCTTCTCTCAAGAGTCCTGCACCTTTTTGTTAAGTGACAGAACCAAGGGAGAAATATTGTTTTTGAACATGTAATCACAAGAAAAAGTAAAAGCTGGATTTTAAGTCCTTTGAACTCCAAATCTGGTATCAAACCACATATCAAAACCCTAAAATAGTGAACCTTAAAAATATGGATCCAGTACTTTGTAGCTCAGCAATGACACAAAAACAAGGATTCAAGGTATGGATCCTTATCTCATATTTTTTGCACTGAAACAAAATAAAACCACCCTTGTAGATCATGTCTTATCTATAGTTAGCACCTAAAAAAACTTGTATCCAATATTGTGTGGTGCTGCAGTAGCACAAAAACTTAGTTCCAAAGCACGAGTGTTCACACATTTTTTTGCTTTGAGTCACCCCAAATGCACCATCAAATCATATCACATTCATAGCCACATTTTATACCAGAAAAAACAGTTCCACTGCTTCATGGACCCACTACAGTGCAAAATTGCTGTTCTGAAGCACAGATCCTAAAGATTTTAACACTGGTAAATATTCAATTGGTAAATATTCAATATCTAATCATAACACATATTCATGGCTTCAGATTGTATGGCAAAAATCATGCACCCACTGCTTTGGGGCACCACCATGGCACTAAAAGATTGTTCCAAAGCATAGATCTTCAGGGATCCTCAGGAATTTTACATTTGGCAGTGCCAAATTTATTATCCAATTATGTATCATGTCCTTGGCCCTAGACAGCACAAGAATCACACATCCACTGCTATGTGGCACTGCCTGAAAACAAAAATAGTTCCAAGACATGAATCCTCATGATTTTTGTGTTGAGAGAGTACAAGGATAGCCTTGCTTGCCGCAGGTGGGCTACTCTAGTGACCTGAACCTCCATTGTAAGGGAGGCATCAAGAATCATGCCCAGATTCCTGCTGAGTGCGAGATCCTCAATTGCACTCCATCCAGGCTGGAGGCCAGCTGTCTGGAGGAAGGAGTCAACACTCATAAACAACTGGATTTTTTTCACCAACCTGTTCAATGTATTTTAATATATAGAGATGTTTCCTAATACAATTGAATAGTTTGTCATAAACTAGAAGTTGGCCATTGTCCTAATTTAATTGATCTAAAACTATAGTGGATTGTGTACCCCAATAAAGAATAATGATATTATTCCCACAATTGACATATCTCTGGACATTGATTTTTAAATTTTCATTTATTAATTTAATGTTGGGGGGTGTATGTGAATGCATGCACACACAGGATAATAAAAGTTACTTTGTATACATATGATGGAAAATACCCTATTACTGAATGTGCTTTGAGGGAAGGGTGTACCTTTTTGTCCTATCATGTTTGCTAAATATTCTGGGATTTGTTTCTACCTTCAAACCTCTGATAGTGTTTCCATTAGTGTCCAGTAGGTGGCAATGCTGTACCATCAGTTCCTGGAGCAAAATATTGACAACAGATTGGATGTTGAATTTTAAAAAGCAGATTCAATTTCACATCAGCAAGAATTGTTTTCTTCAAATTATAAAATATATCATTATATCATCTTTTATCATTACTGTTATTATCTAAGAGAATTTGCTTTCTGTCCCCTTTTACATTTGTGTAGTTTTGTATTGTGGGTGTTACTTCGCATCATGAACCAGCCTGAATTCAATGGCATAAGGGTAGTATCTATATTTATCAAATTAATATTATTATTCTATAACAGTTATTTTAGTTGAGAATAAATTATTGCAACATGGAAAACTGGTTTCCCTTTTTGTGTGCATATCAGATGAAAAGAGGCAGTCACTGCAGCTGCTCCTATCTGTTGCTCCTTTCCCACCTGCAGTCACAAACAGGGCTCAAAGTTTGTCCTTCTCTGGGTAGGGCAAGGTGAAAGGCCCCGGAGGGAAACAGGCAAGAATGGACATGCAAGGCAATCCTAAGCGGGCCTACTCAGAATTCTATTTATGTCTGTTCAGTGAGGCTTATTCCCTGGGAATTTTTCTTAGGATCGCATTGGTTGCAAAACTATGACCCATTTTGCATGGCTCAGAATGTCCACACTGGAAGCGGCAGGCAATCGGGGAAATCTCCAATTATGCAAGCCCCTGCTGCCAGTGCAGGCATGGCCCGGCTCAGGGCCATGGAAGACCTGCGTTATCGAAATGCAGGAACTTCCGCAGATTCCTGGATACTGTGGGCGCCTGCAGGGGCTTGGGGCGGGCCAGCATAACTGCCAGCGCCAGGCCTTTCGGCCCACCCGGCCCTGACCTATGGTGTCCCTGTAGGGACACTCCAAGCCCATGCGGGCTCCGTGGAGCCGGCAGGGGCATCCCCCTGCCCCCGCCATATTGTGTGGCGGGGGCTCGCCCCCTCAATCCTCCCGGCCCATCCCCACCTCCCTCTGCTGGCTGCTGCCACTTACTGTGCTGGCCCCGGCGCAAAGCGTGTGTGTGTTTTACATCGGGGCAGCCCCGCACACCCCGTCCCCATGTGTTCACGAGGAACGGCAGGGCACCCTGCCCTGCTGCAACAGCACGGTGGCCGCCCGATGTAGTAGCCGCCATGCATAAAGGGCCCATGCAACATATATCTGGAAGTAAGTCCCATAATAAACTTTATTTTTGTAGTCAACCCTTCATGGCTAGCTCAGGATGGGTAACAACCTAGTTTAAAACAGTCTCATAATAAAATCAAAATATTAACAGTAATACCTTTGTATGAATCACAGCAGCCCCTGACTTATTTATTTAAATGTATAATCCCCCTTCTCCACCAAAGGCAGGCTCAGGGCAATGTAAGAAGAGCTGTTTTTTGCACACTGCTTTTTAGCCACCCGATGCAGTCTCAAAGTGCCTTACAATCGCCAACCTTTCCTCTTCCCACAATAGTTACCCTGTGAGGTAGGCGGGGCCAAGAGAACTCTGAGAGCTGTGACTGGCTCAAGGTTACCCAGCCGGGCTCACGGGTTGGGAGCAGGGAACTGAACCCAGGTCTCCAGATTCCAGGCTGCCACTCTTAACTATTACACCAAGCTGGCTCTTTTAGTTGAGGCAGGTGGTTCAAGGTCCTTAGAGGGCAGATCTTCCTTTTTCTCAGGACAGCACTTCTTGATGGCCTGTTGGGGCCTCAGCCATGGGCCTAGTGGAACAGCTCTGTGGAACTGGTTAAGGTTTTGAATTCAAATTAGTCAGTGAGCAAATACCAAAGATAGTTCTTCATCTGGTGGCAGACTACAAGGCTAAGAAAGGAGAGAGAAGGAAATCTTCCTGAAATTTTCCTGGGGGAGTTCCAAGAACGGGGGGGGGGGGCTCTGCCACAGGAGAGGGAAATCAGCATCAGTGCCCCCCCTTCCATGTCTGTGGAACTGTTATGCAAAATCCAACTCATACTTTGACAGGAAAAGTGGGAAGAGAACATTGAAACATCTCTATAGAAAGTGGCCCCAGAGGCTACACAGCCACCTTGCATCCAGGGAGAAACTTCAGTTTGCTCTGGATTATATTTTGTCTACACTTTCCCCTGGGATGAATTAGCTGTGTGAATTAGCAATCACACCATTGGCTTCAGCCTGCAGTTGAGCACACCACAAATCTTCCAGAAGATGGGTGCTTTCGATAATAATTTGAGCCTGTGACAACATGCACGGCTACTGTAAATGCAGGTAAATATAATCTGTGATGACAGTAAGAACAATAAAAACAGCAATGCTAATAAAGCTCCGGTGACCAAAGTGATTGGGTGAATCTGAGTAGCTGTCCTTAGGAGTAGAGCACAAACGGAGAGATCCAGTGACTACATGTATTAGTATAGTCTCACACTGCTCTTCTTCCTTGAGGTTTAGGCCTGGTTCTCCCCCTGTTTGAAAGAAGTTCTGGGATTGTCTCCAGGCATCAATCAGGAGACTGCCTGCTAGAGATACTTTCCTTAGGGCAAGGGGAGAATATGGCACAGGAAAATTCCTTTCTTACTCTTGTGGATATTCTATAGCTTCTTCCAAATCTTGATTCCTTTGTGTGAAGGTTATTAGCAGCAGAAGAAACGTGGTTATGTTTGCTGGTATTCATAGATGGAAATGTCTGGACCTGAGCACCATCTACAAGAGGAGAGGACAGTAATAAGCTTGGAGAACACTTTGCTTTAGAAAAGGAATTCAGGGTCCCCCATTATCAACAGAGAGTTATGCAGAGGGACTAAGCACTTCCTTAGGTTCCTTTCAGGAGGTGACAATGATAAATTTTATATTAGGGGGGCACAATTTGCATACGAGGGGGATGACTTGGTGCGTCATGCAAGTCTGGTGGGAGTTAAATGCTGCTGTTGCGGGAAAGCTACAATTTACACCCCTTCAGACATTTCACCCAAGTGAATCTGGGCACAAAAGACTTGATGCAACATAGAAGAAGAAGAAGAAGAAGAAGAAGAAGAAGAGTTGGTTCTTATATGCCGCTTTTCCCTACCTGAAGGAGGCTCAAAGCGGCTTACAGTTGCCTTCCCTTTCCTCTCCCCACAACAGACACCCTGTGAGGTGGGTGAGGCTGAGAGAGCCCTGATATCACTGATCGGTCAGAACAGTTTTATCAGTGCTATGGCGAGCCCAAGGTCACCCAGCTGGTTGCATGAGGGGGGAGTGCAGAATCGAACCTGGCATGCCAGATTAGAAGTCCGCACTCCTAACCACTACACCAAACTGGCTCTCATTTGATGGTTCCTCCAGTCCCTGAGGAGCGGGACATTCCAGACTAGCTCAGTCTCCCTTAGAGGAGTCAGCACTGGAGAACTGAACTGACTGCCTTCTCAGCTTACAACAAAGTCCGTTAAAACACACATCAGTAAGAAAGTTCCAAGCGTCCCTTAATTAAAAATAGAAAGGAACTTAAAAGAGCAGCAAAAAGATTTTAGAAATCATTCATGTTACGAAACCTGAGCAAAAGAACCCAAACATTCTACAGGCCTATTCATTTTTCAGAATAAAACCAGGATTGAAGAAGAGTTATAATATAGCAACATGGTGTGGTAAGGATGGGGGAATGCACAATGAAGCAAGCCTGGGCAGCTAGTAAAGCTGTTAAACCTAGTACCTGAAGCTTAACAGGTTTTGTGTGAGGCAAACAGCTCCACTCCCTTTGCAACCCTTCATGGTTTAAGGTTGCCAAGTCCCCCTGCCTATTGACAGCGGGTAGGGCAGGTAGGGTTGCTAGATCCAGGTTGGGAAATTTCAGGAGATGTGGGGATGGAACCTGGGGAGGACAGGGACTTCAAAGGGGTAAAATGCCATTGAGCTCACTCCCCAAAGCATCCAGTTTCTCCAGGGGAACTGATCTCTGTACTCTGGAGATGAGCTGTAATTCCAGAGGTTGGCATCCCAAGTTAGGGTGCAGAGGAGAGTGAGGGCCTTTTCGCACAGGGATCTTTGTTGCAAATTGTTTGCGGAATGAAAAATCGCCATTTAAAATAGTGGAATTCGTCGTTATGCATACCTGCCTTTGTAGTGGAATCAGTTGCGTTTTTTAGCGTTTCCCACAGGCTTCCGGTCTCGGCAGAAATCGCTTGAAAGGAAGCGCTATTGCCAAGCTCGTCCCGCCCCTGGCCGTCAAGCAGCCAATGGGCAGCCGTTAGCATGCTCCCAAACAGCCCCTTTCCCTTTAAGAAAGGTTAAAAAAAAAAAAAACGACCCATAGCAACGAATCTAGGTAGATTCGTTGCTACGGAGAGACCCATCCAGCTGCCTAATGTGAGCTGTCGTTTGATTGTATGATCGTTTGCACGCTGCCTCGAGTGATAAACCCCCCCCCTCTCACGGTCCCGATTTTCGGCTGAATTTATTTGTAAAAAATAAAGGGACTTTATTTCAGCAAACGGGCTTTTCAGTGGTTTGTGCTTAGTGACTAAAGGTGAAGGACTGAAGCCAGGGAAGCCTCTAAACAGAAAGAGGCTCGCCGGTGCGTTTATCCCCGCTCGCTCGGAGAAAAAAAAATGGCGATCGCTTCGCCGGAAGTTTGGAGGAGAGAGCCAGGGGGAGGGACTTTGAAGAACCAGCAACAATGGTAACGCACAGGTCTTTAGCGCTACTGTTGCAGATTGGTTGCAGGAGTGTATCGCTATCCGGAGGGTGAATCCACTTTTCTGGATTCCCCTGAAAGCGCCACAACGAAGCGCTTTTTGCTGATTGGTTTCAGGATTGTTGCAGATTGTCTACGACGTCGTGGGTTATGGCAAATTAGTAGCGTTTCCAAATAGCAACCATTCTGCTACTTTGAAGCCGTGCGAAATGGTGTTTCCAAAGCTTGAGAGTGACATACTCTTCATCTGGTTGTTGCCTCTTACTGTTTGTTGCCTCTTACTGTTGCAGAAGGTAGCCCTAACACATTGAGGAAATAAAATGGAAAGAGTAGCCGAGTCACTGGGTTCTGTTACTATTTTGTGGGGCTTTTGCCATTACATTGGGCTGGTTTGTATTTATTTCATCGAGTCTGCTTTCCAATGTTTGGCTGTTTTGAGTTACCTATTTCTCCCACTAGGTGGTGCTTGCCTAATATATTTTCGATTCAGTTTTCTTTTCCTGCACTTTACTGAATTTTCTGTTACTTTGTTCTGCTGATAATAATGATACTGTTTTTTAAGACATTTCTTTCACTGTGTATTTTTGTTTCTTGTTGCTCTGATGCTGTTATGCTGCCATGCTTACTTATGGCTTTATTTCTTTTTATTGACTTATCTATATGCATTGGGAGAGGGAACAGGGGCTCTTTGCATTTCTCACTGCTGTTTTGTCTCTTAAAAAATCATGTGTGGATATTTCTTATCCTTTTGTTCCTTTCCTTTGACCTGATATTAATATTTTTATTGGTTAGATAGACAGGTTTTTTTTGTCCAGACTACTGATCTGTTTACTGTTTATATCTGTCAATATTTTTCTCTGCCCTTCAAGGAATGCTATATGGTTTTTATGGGTCTCATTTCTCTCTTTTAATCCTCACAACAACCATGTAAGGTAGATTAGGCTGCGACAGTGTGATTGGCATCAAGACAATTTAGTAAGCTTTATGGCATGGTAGAGTTGCCAGTTCTGCGCTGAGAAATCCCGGGAGATTTTGAGAGTTGAATCTGGGGAGGGAATTCAGTGGGGCATAATGCCATACACCTTCCAAAGTGGCAATTTTCTCTAGGGGAACTGATCTCTGTTGCCTGGTGATCAGCTTTAACTGCAAGAAATCTCCAGCTACCTCTTTCAGGCACTTTGGGGATTTGACCTTTCTTTGTAGAAGGCACAATTTTGGGGATACAGTATATTCACTGTGGCCTTAATTTTTTTTAAATGCATATTTAAAATAACAGGCTGCAATGTTGCATCGTTATACTATTTATTATATTGTTATACTGTTATACTGTTATATTGTTATACTGTTATTAATTACTGTATGTTTTTAACGAAGACTGTTTCATGTATTGTTGATTAGTTTAATGTAAACCGCCCTGAGCCTTTGGGGAGGTCGGTATAGAAATCTACTAAATAAATAAATAAATAAATAAATAAATATTAGATTTCCTCCCCATGTTATTAAAGAGGATATGGAGATAAGCTTTTCTCCCAGCCACCTGAAAAATTCCCATTTATTTCAGCAAAAAGTGTTTACATCAGTGCCACTGAAGTCCCAGAGTCCTGGAAGTCACAGGATCACAGTCCATTTCAGAAAAACATGAAATCTAAAACTAAAAAAAAATGCATTAGGGCTTGTATTCCCCCAAACAATAAAAGCAGAAATGTAGCTTTAAGAAATGAATGTTCTCTGCAGTGGCCATTATGGGGTTGCTAGGCAACCGCAACAGTATTGGCAGCCTTCTAGTCCTCGTTTCTCTTTCCAGGGATTTTTTGGCCTTTGAGGGAAGTCTCATTGGGGCTAGGCCTGGCAGCAACTAAAGAGTAACTTAAAATCATTCTGTTTGCATAACTCACTCAGGTCTGACTTCTTGCTACTGTTCAACAGCAGTCACCCCACAAAAGCCAGTGTAGTGTAGTGGTTACAATTTCAAAGTAAGAACCAGGTTCAAATCACCACTCTGCCCTAGAACCTCATTAGGTAAAAATTAACTGTCTATCAATTCAAAGTGCTGTCTATGACCTTTAAAGCCCTTCATAAACTGAGATTCACATGTCTGAAGTACCGTGTCCTTCCATGTGTTCCTGTGAGCCAGCTACGGGCATCAGACACCTGTTGGCTTCCCTACCACTTATGATGGCCCATCTGATATTGACTATAAATCAGGCCTTTCCCATTGTGGCTCTGTGGAATGGGCTCCCTAAAGAGGTGCAGGTGGTCTTCCTGGGAGAGCTTCAGGAGAGATTGCAAAAACTTTCTTCTCTTTAAAAATACATTCTAAAGGAAAATCGTATCATTGACTTCAATGGATTTAGAAGGGTGTAACTCTACTTCGGATTGTACGCTAAACGTCTTTTTAGTGCCAACACGATGATACATAACCAGACAGGAGCTCATATAGGAAGGTGCTTCTATGTAGAATCTGTTGACAGTTTAAATATGCAAAGAGGGGTGAAGTACCAAGCTGCTTAAAAGAATAAAACAGTTTTATTAAGATGAGAAACCAACTTTGTATAGAAAGAGGAAAGAGAGAGAGAGGACTAACTGTCTAACTGTTCTGAATTCATTCATTTTGTTCTGGAGGCAAGTGAGGAAGAAGTGTGCTCAAAGGAGCAGGAAGTCTCCAGTGAGCCAATCAGAATAATGGAGGAGAGTATTAGAAAAATACCCAGAAATTCCTAATTGATATATGCTAAATTTGCATCTCCTCAAATGGCCCCGAAAGGACACTTTTCATGTTTTGTTCAGTCATGCACATTTATGGATCTTAAAATAAACACACCAAATCCCCAGGCTGCATTTAACCCTGAAAGAATTTACATATGGATTTACAGTATGGTTTTTTGGGGACCTGACTCTGAAATGTACGCTCTGAATAAACAATTATTGGGCACACGTGGTATATTCGTGTCTGATCCTGTGAAATGTGTCCTGTAGTGTCAACTTAGTATTTGACTTTTTGTGCAGTTAGTGACAATCAGGAAAAGAGTCTGGGTATCGGAAAAACAATGCAGATTTAGGCTTTGATCCAATGAATGTATTTAAAAGGGTGCCATATGGAGGATGGAGAAAAATTGTTCTCTCTTGCCCCAGAGGAACAGACTAGAATGAATGGGATGAAATTAATTCAAAAGAAATTCCATCTAAACATCTGGAAGAAGTTCCAGAGCGGTTTCTCAGTGGAACAGGCTTCCTCGGGAGGTGGTGGGTTCTCCATGTTTGGAAAATTTTAAACAGAGGCTATATAGCCATCTGACGGAGAGGCTGATTCTGTGAAGGCAAAGGGGTGGCAGGTTACAGTAGATGAGCGACCAGGATGTGAGTGTCCTGCATAGTGTAGGGCGTTGGACTAGATGACCCATGAGGTCCCTTCCAGTTCTATTATTCTATGATTCAATGATTCTATGAATGACTTCTGTGCACCCTAGAAAGTGACTGCTGAAAAACATGCTGCTTCTGCTGCTAAAATTTATGTTTGTGCAAGGGCCCATTGCAAGCCATTGATCTTGCACAAAGGAAAGGTTTTAGCCAAAGAGAAGTTTGCTCCAAGGCACAAAATCTCATGTCCACAGAATTTGTTCATAGCAGCAAAGACGAAGTGCATCCCAGGAATAAATGGAGAAAGAACATAAAGATATACAAGATATGGACAGTCCAGGCTAAGAAAAACTCCTTTTATTTTGAAGCCACTGCCTGAATCAAATAAAGATATATTATTTAACCCTCAAAAAGAAAACAGGACCTCAACAACAACAACAAGCCTTTAATAGCATATAAAAGTACAATTATAAGAAGGGAAAGTGAAAAAGGATCCACTTCTTGGCCTTTTGGCTAAGATCAAATGTAGTAACAGGACCTCAAACCTGAGATCTTAGAAATATTTTCCATCCAATATTAAAATATACAGTTTTCATGAGGGCAGTTATGAAAGACAGATTTCAATTATTTCAGTCCCTGATTTGTCAAAGGCCAGAGGCTCATAGTATGAGATGAGGAATCCTTGTTAAAACGCACAGTTCAGTTCTTGTTTCTTCATTGTACCCATGCAATAAACAGGGCTGACAACATGTTATTTATACAAAGGAAATGCTAGACTTCTGTCAGTTTAGTCACATTATTATAGCGCTCTAATAGCAGGAGGAAATCTCTTGGAGATAGACCAGAGAAAAGAGCAATTCCGGATAGAGCAAGATGAAAAATCCCTGATGATTTTTCCCAGCTAAACAGAAAAACTCAATGTTTCACATTTTTAAACCCTCAAAACAGGCCATTTAGGAATTTTAGCTCCTGTCAAATGTGTGTTATCTGGGGGAATCATATAATCTATATTGTTTGATGAAGCTACTTAAGCTATTTTGTAAAAGTAAGATCATCAGGCAATGTAGACTGATTATGACACTAAACTGAAAATAACCATATGCTAGAACAAGACATTTCCACATCCTAATTAAAAGTTGCCACTAGGTACCTGTTGCAGTGCTATGGCAACAATCTTTAAAAAGCTCTTCCCAGTGGACAGCTGTACCACTAATGTGTCTCCAGTTCACAAGTTGTGGCTTGTTAAACTCCTGTACTGGAAATATGTCAGAAAACTGAAGATAGATTTTCTGTGCAATTCTAAGCAGAATTACATCCTTCAAAGACCGCTGAAGGTTAAGGGCTTAGAAAGATATAACTCTGCTGAGGATTGCACTATTTATTCCCTTTGTGCTTTGGAAAACATACATAATCATTGTGAACTAAATTTACAAGGATAAAAAAAACTGGAAAGTATAATCTAAACATATTAATAGCTCATAGGTTTTTGACCTGCGATAGAGAATAATGCTTACAATAGTTTAGAAAGCAATTATTTAACCAAGCTTAGTTTGCTTTGGAGGAAATTAAACTAGATGTGATTAAACTGTTGCTTCTCCTAATAGTTTACATCTCAAAGGGATGCTGTTGCTAATGGTGTTGTGAGAAACGTGGATGAAGGAATCAGTTGATTCAAGAATATAATCGTTTTAACTATAATATAAGCCTGGAAAAACAGACAAAATATACTTTCTAATATGAAAACAGATGCTTCCCCCCTGTGTCTTATTTGACAACATTCTATATAGACACCTTGACCTGGAGGGCCCAAATAATCCCAATCTTGCCAGATCTCAGAAGCTATGTAGGGTCAGGCCTGGTTGTTACTTGGATAGGAGACCATCAATAAGTCCAGGGTTTCAGTACAGAGGCAGGCAATGGGAAACTACCTCTGTTAATCTCTGATATTGAAAATCTTTTGGGTCACCATTTGTCAGATGAGACTTGATGGTACTTTGCACTACAAAAGAGTCGATTGCAGTCTTCAGAATTACTCCCTTCTAGATCCATTTAAGTCAGCAGTTTAACTGTTTAAGAATTTATGTGTGCCAGGCAGTGCTGAAGTAACAAGAAGTATACGGTTAATTCTTCATTGAAGCTGGAGTGACAGGATGCTCCAAACCCTTTATTAGCTGGCAACAGCTATGAGGGAACTGATATTAGAACTGTGTGCTGTGAAGGAGATTCTGACAGATCCTGAGTCTAGGGAAGAACTGCCTGTGCCTTAGCTGAACTACAACTATTCTGAGGAGAATTTTAGTCAGCACTACACAGCTGGAAGTACTGGAACTGATATTTGGCAGAGTATTTGGGGCAGTAGTTAGACTCCTTTCAGGCCAAAGGAGGGGGGGGGGAGAACTAGGGAGGGAACAAGGATCCCTGCCCAGTTAAAGGGGGGAAATTAATTAAGGCTCTGCTTGATGTAGAAAATAACTTGATTCAGATACCCCAGGAGTTAATGAGAAAGTGGTGTTTCTAGGAAGGGCAAAAGAGTTCCTGCCTTCTAGAAAACTAGAAGAGTACAAAGGAACTCAAAAGATTTTTTTAAAAGACAGAAAGAAAAGCCTCTCAGTGACCCATTATGCACGGCAGCAGCTGCACTGTGCTGCCGCTGTGCCGTTGCGGCGGGGCCAAAACCCCAACCGTCCCCCATGTATGAATAGGGGTGGAGCTCTGCCAGCTGTGCCAGCGCAACAGCCCTGTGCATGCAATGCAGGACTGGAAGCACCAGGAGCACTGCTAAGCGGTGGCAGTGGCTGCAGGGGGGGGCTGGGGGGATTGGGGGCAGGGGGCCCCCACTGCAGGATGGTTGGGAGCAGCATGCTGCTCTCCCACCATGGTGGGGGCGGGGGGTTGTCCCTGTCAGCTCTATGGAGCTGCAGAGGGAGCTGGCAGGGGTGAGAGGCATCCCTGCATAGGTTGGGGGAAGAGCCGAGCCAAAAGCCCAGCTCCTCCAATTATGCACAGGATTCGGTCGGGCTAGCCCTTGCCTGCGCCCTTGGAAGTCCCAGGATTCTGGAAGAACCCGCGTTTCTGGGTTGGGCTGGGCCCTGGATGGCAGCAATGTCAGGCATAATCGGGGATTTTCCCCGAAGCCCTGTAGCTGCCATTTCAGGCATTCCCACCCGTGCATAATGGGTCAGTGAGAAGAACTCAGAAACTAAGAAAGAAGTTTCTATATATCTTTAAAGCCTTATCTCCTTATTCCATCTACCCCTTCCCTTTATGTATTTAACTGTATGTTAAATAAAATATTTTGTTTGTTTAATGTTAACATTGTCTCAGTGCAATTCTGAAAAGGGTTTTATGTAAATAGAGCCCCCACACCTGCCCAGGAAGCCAAATCCTCTGTTCGTCACATAGGCCTATTATGCACGGCCACTGAAACGGCGGTTGGCGGTTGCATGGAAAACGCGGAGGAGGAAGAAGCGAAGCAAACCGCAAACGCACGGGATGGAACGCAGCGGCGATAAAAACCAGAGCAGCTGCTGACTGCGGCCTACAAGGCGGCGATGTGGAGCAAACGGGAAGGGAGGCGAGCATGGTGCTGACCGAGGCTGGGCCGCCAAGCAGGGTGGCCACAGCACGCGCTGGCGCAGGCCCTGCCGGTGGAACCGAAGGGCACAAAAGGGGAGAGAGCAAGCACACGCAGAAGCTTTGTACACCACGGGCCTCCCCGATTATGCACGCGGTCACTCAGGAGCCACTTCTGGTTGTGCCCTGGTCTCCCGGGAAGTTCCACTTTCTTCCGCGTTTTGCTAACGCAGCTTTTTCAGTGGCATACGTTGACTCTGTGCCCGGCTGCCACCTGTGGCATGCATTATTCGTGATTTTAGCTGCCACCATTCCACCTCGAATGTGGACCTTCCCCTCTGTGCATAATAGGCCATAGTGGGACAACTAGCTTTACTAATTACAATAAAGAAACCATGCTATTTGGCCTGTTCAGTCAATGAGGGAACATTTCATTTTTGGAAGGAAATATTTTAGTGTGGGGGATGAGTGAGGGGGCCCTTTAGTCAATAAGAAGAAGAAGCAGATTTTTAAAAAAGGGCACAGTGACAAATAAAACTGTGTATTCAAGTCAGGTGTTTCCTTCAAACAAAGACTTGAGAATATCAGTGTCAAGAGCACCTACAGACATCAGTGACCACAGGAAGAGCTATTGTTCATTTTGCATTACAGAGTGCTTTCCAATTTTAAAAAGTAAATCTCATAAAAAGATTTAGAAATGAACTTCATTGAAGATGAGGTCAATGAAGCTACTTGAGATTTAACAACAATAGCTTCAGTCATTTGTAGGCAGGAAGGGTGAGAGATAACATGTCATTTGCATTGGCAAAAACAGAACAGAACAAAAACAGAATTTATGCTATCTGTATGCAACATCCTTTCTCTAAGTCCTTCTTACTTAAGGAAGCCACTCCCCCAGACGTAGGTCTGCCGTCAAAGATTTGTCCGCACTGACATGTGAAAACTTTCTTTTATGTTGCTCCTTCGGGACATAAACTAATTAGAAAGCAAGCCAAATTTTGCAACAAAAGTCTCAGCTGGGCAGATGTTCCTTTCCTTTCTTCTTACAAAATGTTTTATTGGCTCCATTTCTAAGCACAGTTGCATCTAGAAGACATGAAGAAGAAGCCTGTCCACAGTAGGAATGCCAAGCTCCAGGTTGGAATCCCCTGGAATTATAGCTTATCTCCAGAGATCACTTCCCCTGAAATTGATGGATGTTTCACAGGGTGGAATGTGTGTCCTTGTGGACTGTGTGTCCACTGAGGCCCCTGTCCTTCCCAGGATCCATCTCCAAATCTTCAGGAGTTTCCCAACTTGGATCTGTCACCTCTACTCCCATCTTCTGCCGGTGACCAGGGGGGGCCTGGCAACTCTAGCCCACAGCCATATACCAGATTAGGCTTTTCAAAGATCAATTGTAGGAGTTGAGTCTCCAAAGATCTTTCAGTGGAAGGTGCTGGTAGATCTTTTCTGAGTTCCTCTCCCTCATCAGTCCCTTTCTAATACTTTCCTGGGGTCTAATAGCCACATGGTTAAGGGCCACACTTTTAGAATCATAGAAAAATAGAGTTGGAAGGGACCTCATGGGTCATCTAGTCCACTATGCAGGACACTCACATCCCAATTGCTCTTCTACTGTAACCTGCCACCCCCTTGAACCTTCACAGAATCAACCTCTCCATCAGATGGCTATCCAGCCTCTGTTTAAAAATTTCCAAAGATGGAGATCCCACCACCTCCCGAGGAAGCCTGTTCCATAGAGAAACTGTGGAAGCTTTTGACCAAGAGCTCATTAATATAGCATATTATTCCTATGGAGATTTTTGTGTTCTTAATTATAATTCTAATTAAATATTACAATTCCTGAATTATAGGAATTGAACTTCCAAATTCTTCCAAGTCCCCATCTTGTACAAATATTTGATGCAGAGGGCAAGATGTCTTTGTTTCTCCATTAGAAGGAGGTTGAATATAGCAATGATTATTGTTGGTATAATTACAAAAATAGAGTCCATACATTTCATGGGTCACCATAAGCTGGAAGTGACTTTATGGCACATAACACACCTACATAGTTCCCATTCAGATATTCTTCCATGAACATGGGAGAAAATAATACATTAGGACAGCAGGAGGCTTAAAGTGGCTTACAGTCTCCTTCCCTTTCCTCTCCCCACACCAGACCCCCTGTGGGGTGGGTGAGGCTGAGAGAGCCCTGATATCACTGCTCGGTCAGAACAGCTTTATCAGTGCCGTGGCGAGCCCAAGGTCACTCAGCTGGCTGTATGTGGGGCAGAATCGAACCTGGCATGCCAGATTAGAAGTCCGCACTCTTAACCACTAGACCAAACTGAATATTTTACCCCCTGCCTCCTTCCGTTTCCCAAATGCAGACCATCCATAGGGTCGTCCTCCAGATTTCTAGGGATTTCCCAATTTGGACGTGGGAATGATAAGGGGCTGATTTGGCCCCAAACTTGCGCAGCCATTGACTGAGATGCTGAGCTGTCTTCTTCTCCTGCAGCCAGAGTGCAGTGGGCTCCTGCATTTTCTGCCTGGGCTGTAGGAAGGATGGCTGGCTGATGATGTGCACTAGGCAGAATTTCTCTGACCCCACCTCCCCAAGGCCAGCCAGTCAGCTTCCCACTTGCAGACAGCCTGAAGAAAGCATCCACAGGCACAGGTGCCCATGAACAGTCACTGACTGGCTCACCAAATGTACCCGCTAAAGTTAGTATGTGAATGGAGTGAATGGCCGAGCCAGGTGTGCTATGTGCAGCAGATCTGGTGAGAGCGCAAAGCCAAGTGCTTATGTAAGGAATGCCTTGTGCACAGAATGCCAAGGATCCGGGGGGGGAGGGGCAGAGGAGCCCCTCCCCCTGGGAGCCTGGAAACCTGCTGGGAGCCTGGTAATCAAATGTGCCTCCCTCCCTTGGCAACATGGGGAGCATTAAATCAGAGGCAAAGCTGAAATGCATGCACACTCCCTGGGCTCCCTGCATGCAAGCCCTGCCTTATGTAACAGTTTGAATGGAAGTGGGGGGTGGGGGGAGAGAAAGTCAGCAATGGGAACGTGAAGAGTAATACTTTGGGGAGGCTGGCTAATACTGTGGAGTTGGCAGGAAAAAGAAGTCTGCAAAAGGCAATTAGGTTGGAGTTGACCTCTTTGGAGAGTTGTAGCGCTTGGAGCTTGTGGTTCTGTGGAGCATCACAGTTCCTTTTATAGTTCAACCTTGTTGCTGAATTTGGGACTCTGACAGAGGGAGGTGCAAAATAGTGTGGCTGCCTCAGCCCCTCCCCTTCCCTCCCCAAAGCCTGTTGACTGGGTTCCCCTGGTTGATGCCACTAGGTCACCTGCCTTTGGCTGCCACACCTGCAGCAACGGAATGCTGCCCTTCATGCTCTTGGTCATCAGGACATGTGCTAGTCTTTAAAGAGCCACAAACGTCTTGTGCATATCAAGCAAAGGGTGCCGAGGTGCTGAGGAGGGATGTGGGTCAGTGGTAAAATATCTCCAGCACCTGGCATTACATTTTATGGCACACATCGCTTGTCCCAACAATGTGACGTTTGTGTGAAATCCAATCCTTGTAACCAATGAGTGTGACACCTCTGCATTAGCAGGTATAATCTGTAACTGTGTAGGTTATATGAGTCTAAATCAGAACAGAGTTTGTATGACAAATTAATTTAAAACAGAATATCTTAAATGCAGACCTATTCACCATAAAGAATAATGTGATAAGAAACCAGAAAATCTTATCCACCTTACAACTGAACAAATTATCTTCTTGTTAACACCCATTCAGAGAATCACAGAGTTGGAAAGGGACAGACAGGCTGTGTAGGCCAACCCCCTGCTCAATGCAGGATCAAACATCCATGATAAGTATCTGTCCAGCTGCTGCTTGAAAACCACCAGTGAGGGGGTCTTTTTAGGCATCTGATCCACTGCTGAACTACTCTGTGATTTTTCCCCCCCTGATTCACTAATGCCAGCCCTGCTAGATTAAGCCAATCAACTCTTGAGGGTCATACAGGCTCACATAGCTGGTAGAATGTTTAAACAATCAAAGTTCTTGGACAATGCCTAATTGTATGGGGTAATTCTCTTGGAATAGGTACTCCCTATAATTATTTTCCAGTCATGTAGGCTGGTCATTTAAATGTTCTCCTAGATGTTTAGAATCTGTGGAGCCAGGGCAATTGGACATGTTCAACCAACCGTAGGTACAATGCAAGGAACTCCATTGATGGAAGAGTGAGGAGGGAAAATTTTGCCAAATATCTCTTTTTATTGCAACCTCCAATCTACCTTTATTTTTCTTCTTTGTCTATGTCGGTTCTGCAGCTCCAGGAATCATCTTCCTAGGTCATGGGAAAATGATCGGAAGAGCCTGATAGTTTGCTAGGAGCAACTGATTTTGATCTAGATCAGGGGTAGTCAACCTGTGGTCCTCCAGATGTCCATGGACTACAATTCCCTTGAGCCCCTGCCAGCAAACGCTGGCAGGGGCTCATGGGAATTGTAGTCCATGGACATCTGGAGGACAGCAGGTTGACTACCCCTGATCTAGATGACTTTTTTGTGCTGCCTGAAATCACATGTGCATTGTAAAGCAAGGAAACATTGAAATTCAGTAGTGAATTGGTCTCCTTGCCTGGCCACTGTCACAAATTATTGCACATTTAGTATTGCTTTTGTGTATTTCACACACGTGCCTCAAACAACAAAAGAGCGGCTAAAAAGTGCTGTAAGTTGCTCACGTGAATTAGGCATCAGTGAGCAAAACTGATATTCTGGATGTGAAGGAAGTTAGTTGAGCAAGTTTAATTGAAATCAATGGGACATAAATATGACTCACTTGTTCTTTACAGGGCTCTGATGTCAGATAAGAAGATTCTGGTAACATCTGGTAAGAATGATGAAGCAAGAGCAGGAAGATCCAATCAGTCCTGCAATAATTTTGTAAGTTCTCTGAAAAGCACTAGAGCCTTGTCTTCCATTTTCCAGCTACAAATGTTGCATTGGCAATTACTGCCTCTATAGTTAACACCAAGCACTATATTGAGATACTCCATATTGTAAAAAGAAATGGGGGGGAAGTGTGGTGGGGGATTTGAAGCAGCGCCCTGGCTTTTGTTATATCGTAAATGTCAATTTAGTTGGAAATAGCAGCAGATAATGGAAGCTGTTCATTTTGCAGTGACTCACGTGCAATAAACTGCATTTCCTTTTATAGGAAATGATGTGTGCACAAAATCCATAGCTGCTATGATGAGTAGTTGCTGATCTTTAGAGATAAGTAGGGAAGACAAAAGTGGGGGAAAGTGGAAAATGCGTCACTTTCTCGACCAGAAAATCTCCTCAGATAGCAGAAGTGATGAGGCTGTAAATAAAAGTGATTGTAATGAATCACTTCTTTGAAGTACTATCTAACATATTGAAGGGGAAGCACACAGGATGTAAGAAGCAATATTTGAGTTCATAAAGGAGAAGAAAATATGTGGGTGGATGGAAAGGACACAAGGGTATATCTAGGTTTGGTTGGATGAACCAGTGATAAAAACTGATGTGTAAGAACAGGTATCTCAAACTTTACGTCAGAGTTGCATAGACTCAAGTCTGGTTGCTTGTTAGGGATTACTGGCTATCCCCCTTCTGTTTAATGTTCTGTGGATTCTGTCCTACATTCTGCTTGTCTTTAATTCTGGTTTCGCTATAAGAATTTGCTGCGATTGGAATGTGCACAGTTCACCACAGCTTCCTGTTCTTTGAGTTCCTATGTCTCTTTCTCCAGCCTTTGCTCATGCATGATGTGCTTCAGTGGAAGAGCGTCTGTTTTCCATACAGAAGGTTCTGGATATAGTTCCTGGCAGCTCTGCTTAAAAAGGTTAGGTAACAGGTGAAAGGCTGGTGCCTGGGATCTTGGAGATCAGCTGCCAATCAGAGTAGAGAATACCAAGCTTGATAGAACAATAGTCAGAATATAAGGCAGCCTCACTTGTCTTCCTGTACAAAAAGCAATCTTAATGTCATCATAAGTATCGTTATATCAAGAGGGTCTGTATGAAATTCCGTCTAAACATCAGGAAGAAGTTCCTGACAGAGCAGTTTCTCAGTGGAACAGGCCTCCTTGGGAGGTGGTGGGTTCTCCATCTTTGGAAATTTTTAAACAGAGGCTGGATAGCCATCTGACAGAGAGGCTGATTCTGTGAAGGTTCAAGGAGGTGGTAGGTTATAGTGGATGAGCGATAGGGTTGTGAGTGTCTTGCATAGTGCAGGGGGTTGGACTAGATGACCCATGATATCTCTTCCAACTCTATGATTCTATGATTCTATGTGTGTTTGTGTTTATTGATTTACTGATTTGCACATGAGCGCCTGGAATCTTGATATAATCATAGTGCACTTACATTGAGATTACCTTTTTGGCACCTTTTATGAACCAGTGCCTACCTAATGATGAAAGGAAGGGGAAGAAACGAATAAAGGTTGCATCAAACCAAGTATACACATTGTTCTGTGCCAGGTTCAAAACAGAATAATGGAGCTATTCTCAGGCATGTTCTGTTTCATTGATTGGACCATGTGACACAAATTGCAAAGTTGGAGATGTGAATTTTGAAGCATCCCCAGTTCATGTCCCCTATTGCTTCTGATAATTAATAGGGGATCCTAACAAGTTTATGTGCCATGGAGTGATTATCTAGAATTTATCTCTTGATAAACGGTAATGACTGGGGAAGGCACTGGCAAACCACCCCGTAATGAGTCTGCCATGAAAACGCTAGAGGGCGTCACCCCAAGGGTCAGACATGACTTGGTGCTTGCACGGGGGATACCGTTACCTTTATCCAGACACTGATAGCCCAGGCTAACCTGTTTTCATCAGATCCTGGCCCTGGTGAGGACTTGGATGGAAGACAACCAAGGAAGTGCAGAGTTGCTACAAGGAGACAGGCAATGAGCAACTACTCTGTTCAGCTCTTGCTCTGATAACTCAACAGGGTTGCCACAGGCTGGCTGTGACTTGACAGCATTTTCTACCATCACCACTGTGCTTCCAAAAGACAAACAACTAAACAGGCCCATGGGCATGTTTAAAATCTCCATTCTGTTAATCTTAGAACCACTGTTGAAACTGTTGTTGATGTGTTTTGTTATGATCGTGTTATATGTCTATGATGTTCTATGTAATACCCCGCAACGTTTTATGTAAACTGCCCTGAGCCGTATGGGAGGGCGTTATAAAAATCTAATCAATCAATCACTCCCCCAGCTACTTTTTGCAGTTCAGCTACATATCTGCTGGATCCCACCCCATATGACATGCTAGGAGACTGTGTTTGACTCACTAGATGTATAGCCACAGGGATTATGTGTGATGCAATCAGCAATGTCCATGCTCCTGTCCTTCTAACAGTCATTTCTGATCCTGGGAAAGTTCTGCTGATGGAAGAGGCAAAAATGTGAGATTTCCTTCCTCCCCACTGCAGACTCCTGGGACATAAGCCTATTAGTTTACATGGGTCCCATGACCCTAGGTTTGGAAAGGACAGTCAGGGGAAGAGGGATGTGAGAAAGGTCTACAGCCCTTGTGTCCATGGATTGCTGAACCCACCTGTGGTTTCCCTGCAAAAATAAGAGAGCATTATCAGGACCTGTCAGGCAGAACCAGGACCATGACCTGCAACAAGACCTTGGTGGCACTTCAGTAGATGGAAGAAGTTTGCAAATGACTTAATTATTGCTCCAGAAGGATTGATGGCCCAAGTGTTGCCTGGTTTTTGAAGATAAGCAGCCCAGTGTACCGGAGAGATTGCCTGTCTGCCTATGCCCCCCAAAGAGCACTATGCTCAGACAATGCCCCAGAGGGACAGACCAGAACGAATAGGACGAAATTAATTCATCCCATTAACTCAGTATCATCTGTCATCATCAGAGTATGCTGTTGGGGAAAAGAAGATTCCATGTCCTGAGGATGGTCTCCATAGAGCAGGAGATTAACCCCTTTGGTTAATTGACAGGTCACAAAAGGAAGACAGCCTGGCACAGCCTGATCTCATCAGATCTCGGAAGCTAATGGAAGACCACCAAGGAAGGCTCTGTAGGGGAAGACAATGGCACACCACCTCTGCTTTTCACTTCCCTTGAAGGCCTCTTGCTGGTGTTGCCACACATCAATTGCAATGTGATGGTATTTATGTACTTAATTGATAAGTGGGTTGTGATTTACCGTATTTAACCTTGTGCTCACTGTGTCCTGTTTAAACTTAGCTGACACCCTCAAGGAATTGCCTTGGCCTTGCTAGTGTCAGGTTTAAAGAAAGTCCTACACAGTGTTAAATTCTACTTCTCACTCAGCTCACCAGTTTTAGCCTCTACAGAACATAACCCTGGCTCTTAGATTCTTTGCACTACATATGGCAGAGAGGAGCTATGCAAGAGTACTTGTCCCATAATATTCTGGGTGGGGAGGAGACAAAGTCTACGACTGTAGTTTGGATCTTGCCAAAAATCTCAGCTGATGGAAGGGTTCCCATAAATAAAGCATGACTTCCCCACTTATCCCTCCTTCTGCAGCCTGAACTCCCCACTGAAATGCTGGTCTGGGGAAAAGGGGACTTGTATCAACAAGGGGAGGAGGGGATGGAGATCTGCTGCAGGAGGCAGGAATCTGAAAAAATCAGAATGAAGCTCAGTGTTTCAGCCTTCACGGTTCTGATGGGGGAGGCTCTTTTAGTTCTTGAAATGGCTGTGGGGGACACAAAACCACCTTGTTCCCCTATGCCACATTATTTTAAGATGCCAATTTTTCCCTCTAAGATGGCATTGGCATCATAATGTCAAGTTTAATCACACAAAAATGACCTGCAAGATCAAACTAGGGCTACAGCCTCCAGGGCCCATTCCGTACACACTGGATAATGCACTTTCAATGCACTTTAGAAGCAGATTGTGTTCTGCACTGGAAAATCCAGCTGCAAAAGCACATTGAAAGTGCTTTTTACAGTGTGTGTGGAATGGGCCCAGGTGGGGCCTAAAGATCTTCTTTGGAGAAAGTGGCTCCTTGGGAGAGTGGTCTCTATGGCATTATGCCCTGCTGAGGTCTCTCTCCTCCTCCAAATCCTACCCTCCCCAGGCTTCAGGCCAAAAATCTTCAGGGATTTCCCAACCCAGAGCCAGCAATTCTAGATCAGACTCAGTGTGTCAGCCTTTTGCTAGCGTCTCCTCTGTGAATGTTGGTGAATGTGTTTTCACATTAAAGATGTTCTGTGTTTCCTTTGTAATTCAGTGTAAAGTATATTTTACTTTCATTTTTTCATTTGCATGTGCACACAAAAAGTACAAGAGCTGTTCACGGGCATTTTTAGTATCCTGAGAAAACACAGGAGTATTGCTGATAAGGATTTGTTATTCTTTGAATACTCCAACACAAAGTGAATAGACTGACCTAATCATAATGGTGACACTGTTCAGAACTTGCCCAAGTGAAGTTGTACATGCCCAGCATCGATTCAAAATGGGGCAATTACCAACACGTGTAACATTGGCATTCAGCAGAGCACTTACCAAGGCTAAGGATTTTTGCCATGAGCACAATTTGTCTGAGAGTCCAGAATGACTGAGGTACTGGGTGCCTGCAAAGTTTTATAGGAAAGTTCTTGTCCAACAAGTATCACATTTTAAATAAGCCATTTTACAGGACTAAATGTCAAAAATGATGCTGAAGTACCGTTTTGGTAATACTTAAACGACCTTTAGAAGGTTTTTAAAACTAAAATATATCTACAATGACTTTTCTAATAGGTCGGCACACTAATTAATGAAATTCATTTTTTAAAAACCTACTATAAACAGATTTTTGCCAGTACTTTGGATGTATTTATTCATGTCTGGACCTGTAGAAGGAAAACCTTTTCATGCTATAACTGTTATTAAAAACAACTATACATTTGCATTAATAAATTAAAAAATGCAGATATTTTTTATAAAATTGAACTGTACTTTTACCGTGTGCATCTTTTTAAATATTTGCAAATGATACTAAAGAGGGGAAGTTGCTAAATACACTTCATAGCATTCCAAATTTTACATGTGCCTTCTAAATTATTACAAAAAGTGGTGCAAGTATTTGAAATAAAATAATACTTACATTGGAAACATGCACCCTGATTTGGGGCGTATGTGCATGCTTGTGTTTCTGCTTTGCATTTTGGAATCAGTGGATATTCATGTGTTTAAGTCTTGCTTTCAAAATCCATACAGGTTTGTGTGTATTGACTATGCTAAATACACTTAAAGACAAGGGAGAATAACATATTGTAAATGCCTAACTATTTGATAATGGAAACAATGGTTTAGTATGAAAAGATAGGCATTTATACATTAGAAAGGTTTCATATAGTCAGCAAATAACAAGCAAGAGTGGCTGTTCTGGCTTCTCAAACACTGGAGAGGCAGAATTCCTGAAGGCTGTTCTCTTCTCTGTTTGCCAGTTCGTGTTGCTCAAGCTGGTGATACTCAAACGTTACACGATTAATATGTCTGCCACTAGAGACCATTCGTAGCACAGTGTTGTCACAGCTGATCTTCATTTGAGCTAATCAAGCAAAAAAAGGTTTCTTGTGTTTAGAAATGATAAAAGTTGGTTATTTTACATATTATGATCTGGAATAGGATCACCAGGTCTGGGTTGAGAAATAACTGGAGACTTTGGGGGTGGGGCTGGGAGTGGATGGGATTTGGGACAGGGAGGGACTTCTGAGAAGTATAATGCTGCTATGGAGTCCATCTTCTCCAGGGGAACTGATCTCTTTAGTCTGAAGATGAGCTATAATTAAAGGAGAACCCCAGGGCCCACCTGAGGACTGGGCTCCTTACTCTGAAAGCACCCTAAGGGGCATAGCCAAGTCTTTCTATGTCATATATTTCTACAGACCCAAGTGCTGTCAAACAGCAACTGATTCATGGCAGTCTCAGTAAGGGGCTTTCAAGGCAAGTGAAAACAAGGATGGTTTGCCATGTGTCTTCTTCTGCAAAGCCTTCCTTGGTGGTTTCTCTTCTAAGTACTGATCCTAGATTGAAATGGGTAGCCGTGTTGGTCTGAAGCAGCACAACAAAACAAAATCAGAGTCCAGTGGCACCTTTAAGACCAACAAAGATTTATTCAAGGCGTGAGTTTTTGAGAGCAAGCACTCTTCCTCAGACTATGGACTGACCATCATGACAGTGATGATCCTGTTTATCTTAGAACAGATGACCAAACTGGGCTATAATAATGCTGCCTACCCTCATGATAAGTTCTCAAAAATTGTGTATATAAAATGTTTTTTTAATCTTCCATCCCAAATCCAGCAAAGGTGATAGATGGATGAAAGGAGCTTCTGCATGGATTATAAACTGGAAATGGATATGCATTTGAATTGACATTTTCATTGCACTGGACAGTTGGAAAAGATGCATTCAATGCATCCTCATTTATACTGTGCTGTGATATACTTGAAGTGACTGAGAAAGATTTTAATAATTTTATCATTATTGAAATGTGTTGCTCCTGCTCCACTAATTTTTCATTCATTCATTGTTCTGAACAGGAATGAAATGTTTTAATTATTTAGAAAGCATTACCCTGATTTTGTATGGTTTTCATTTGCATTTTCCAATATCAGCCAATGGGCATCATAACATTATCCTGTTAACAATGTGATCCCTGATTAGCTAAGATCACCTGTGAGAATATTGTTATTCCTCAGAATCATCTTTGTTTGTCCTCAGAGGTATTTGCAACAACCAAATAAAATTGCCTGTATGCAGCATAATTCTGGCTGTAATTCTAAGAACACTTTACCTCTCTCCATGTAAGTTGGTGAAACTCTGGGGTTTCTTGGATAAGAGTTAATTATTTTTTAATATATATATTTTATTTATTTATTTAGATTTGTATACCGCCCTCCCCGAAGGCTCAGGCACATTTAAAAATGTGTTAAACTTTTGTCAGGTGATATGACCATATGTGGTCATGTTGACCTGCCACCCTGTCCCAAAATGGACACTGGTGGTCCTAGAGGGGTTGGGAAGGAGAGGGACTCCAGGTGGGCGTGTCCACAGCTATGCTTCCCAACCATGATCATGCCACTTCTGGGGGTTTTGAAACATGAAGAATGTTTCATGGTCTTCTCAATGGTAAAATCACTGAGTAAGGCTGCCTTAGGGACTGGTATGTTATGCAATCAGATTTTGCAGTTGTTTTTTGTGTATACACTTGAACAGAAGGCATTAAAGTAAGGACTCACCGGGACCATGGAAGGAGTGGCACAGATCTGCCACAGGGAACATCCTAGAGGGATCTAAACCATTTCCTCCCAACAGCTCCACAAAATCTCCTGTTCCCCCACAACCTGCAGAAGGCTTCTATAAAAAGAGATGGAAAGAAAAGAGCCATAGATATTGACCAATATTGGCAGTATTTTAGTAAATGAAAATCAAGATCTTTCTATTATTTTAGCCACTGTTGTTGCAGCTGCAACTGTGTAGCAAGCCTGGTTGGAGGAGGAAAAAAGTGTGTGTTTGTGTCTGTGTGTGTGTGGATAATAGGGGAAACCATTTCTGAGGAAGGGTGAGCTTTAAAGAAACCAAGACTGGGGGTATAAAATGTGTTAGGCTGAAATCCTGAGAATACTTGAAGTATTCTTGCAGAATACTTGCAGCCAAGTGGTAATATTGTAAAGACCCTCAAGAGCCTGAGAACCTGGAAAGCGGCTGCCAGTCTGAGTAAATAGCACTTATCTTGATAAGTGATCTGATTCAATATGGCAGCTTCATATGTTCCATCAGTTTCTTGGAAGTAAGCCCTACAGAGTAAAATGAGACATGCTTAGGTAGACATGCTTAGGATTGCTCCCGAACTGTATGAGTGGGCAAAGTAAACAGGTTTTTCAGATTAGGTTTTGGACTTGGACCCATGTATCTGCAGGACCAGCTCTCCTGCTTTGCACCTTCTGAAGTGTCCCCCGCCCCCACAAATGGGTAAGATCAGCAGGGACCCATGCCCAGGCATCCCATTGTAGATTCTACCTTGCAGAACAATCTGCAGGAATGCTCCCACATTTCTCATTCTGCCGAACGTGCAAAATAGAAATGTTCAAGGAGGTGGTTTTTTTTAAAAAGATAAAGGGATCAGAACAATATAATGAGGACAATTCTATATGAGGACAATTCTATATGAACATCAGATTGTGGCCAAGTGCACTGGTTATTGTATATGTTATTTTGCTTTTACTCCATTTCCTTGCTGGGGAATTAGAATCAGAATTACACAGAGCTGGAATTACAAAGAGCCACCCAGTCCAGCCCCCCATCTTCTTGGGGACTGAAAAATCACCCACCCCTAACAGATGTTCATCCAATCTGCTCCTTAAAATGTCCAACAAACGAGACTCCACCACCCACTGAAGTAGCATATTATATCTATTGTCAGTGCTTATTATCAGGAAATGCTTTCTAATATTTAAGTGGAACCACCTTTCCTGTAGTTTGAGAATCCATTACTCCTACCCCTTGTCTCTAAAGCTGCAGTAAACAAGTTGGCCCCCTCTTCAACATGTCAACTTTTTATGTCTCACATTGTGGCCAGCCAGTTCCTCTGCAGGGCCAATATCAGGACACAGAAGCCAAGACCTTCCCCTGATGTTGACTCCTGGCTCTGGTTTCAGAGGTTTAGTGCCTCTGAATATGGAGGTCATTATGGCATAAGAGGGCCAGGTAGGTAATTGGTATAATATTAGCTGGGAATGAACTGATGAACGCTTGCCCCTTCCTTTACATGGACTTTGAAACCCCCCGAGCTCATTGCCTATGACCCTATTTGGTCTTCTGGACTCTGAAGAAGAACCTTGGTGGACGTGGACCAGTACTCCTGCCCCCCAAGGGAATGAGTATGGATTCTTCCCTAGCTACTCTTTTCTTGACAGATTACCTCTTTTTGTGTGTGCCACTGTTGACAAAGCGATGTAGTGTTTGTGTGTATGTGTGTGTGTGTATGTTTAAACTGTTGTGTACAAAGGCAATATATTGCTATTGTTCTTTCTCACTGGGACACAAATTAGATTACAAATTATGAATAAGAACTACTCATTCAACCAGCAATAAATCAAATATCTGACAACATGGGGGAAAAAACCACTGAATTGCAGCAGACAGAATGGTGTAGCATCCTCTCCGCTCCATGCATATGACAGCATGCAAGTCAAAAGGAAGTCACTAGTGGTCACTAGCAATACTCGAATAAAGACTTCAAAATAGAATGTGTTGATTCATGCAACATTGGTTGCTGCCGATGCATACTCACCTTCAAGTGACCCAGCGTCAGATCAGATATTTTTATTAACACTGGGTATATTATGGAAAAACTGCAGTTTCTGTGCTGATGAGGAATGACCATGGTAAACCTTCCAGCAGGGGTCTGAGAGATGGCATTGCAAGCTTTAGTACAGAGGAAAGACACACAATTACTTAGATCTCAGTTTGTACATAAAATTAATGCAGTACTACATTTGTATGTCACAAGCAACCCTTGGTTTGTGATGGGCACAAATCTGGTTTATATACTCCCACATGCCCTCCTACTTTCCTTCCTCCCAGAGTATGTTTCCTAGTTTCAGAAGCCATTAATCAAACAACACTATATCTATCACACCTTACCTAGGGTTTTTTTTTGGTTGTTTTCAAGATAGGACTTCTTTTTTTAAGTGGAATGTCCACCAAAATCTTCCCAAATAAAACATGCAAAGTTGACATTAGTTTTGACTTCATGGACTTCATAGAATGAAAGCACACTGTATTAAATGTTTACAGGTGTGCCAAAAAACAATTGAATTTTAATTGAAGACTAGTACAACCTATGGTTTAAATTTGCCATATTGCCATGGAAACTGATGCATATATTTCAGTGTATGTTGAATCATTCAAGGTGGCTTTGGAAAAAACAAATATCTGGCATATTAATTATATACCCGGCCTTAATTCCTGCAATGTCAGAATAATCTCATATCATTGTGTTATAGCTCAGCAGTCAGTCCAGTGTTACCTCGAGGTATGGATTTCCCATGACGTAAGGGATTTCTGTCAGTGGAGAGGGTATGTCCCCCTTCCCACTGTAGCCCAATCTGTGCCCTGAAATCCTGCTCTGAGGTCAAGGACTTCCTAGGAACCGCATGAAGGGGGAACTGGAGGTCTGCAGCATTAATGAAAAGTCTCCCTTTCTGCATGTGGAACTCCTCTGCTGGATCAGTGTTTGTTGTCTGGCAACAAATCATGGCTTTGTTCATGTAAATGTATATTTCTTATTTTCTTTTCCAGAGACCACCAAGCATCATTTCTCTGGACCCAGCATGAATTTGCTGCTCTCCCTGCCCCCCCCCATAATCCCGTACTAAACATGCACTCTTGTGAAAGAAAAAAATATCTATTTTCTTCTCCTTTGTGTTTCTTGCTGCACACAGGATAAAACAAAACTTACGGGAAAGGTTGGGCTTTTTCTTTATTGTTAATGTGAATCCATTTCCAGGGTCGAGAATCCTGAAGAAGATCATGGCAACATTCTGTGAAGACCCGATGGCTCTTCTTGCATGGTCACCATTGCAAAAATCAGAATATCTTTCTGAGGTGGGCAGAGGATGATCCAAAGAACTAGGAAACTTCTCGCCTTTTAGTATCCAGCCATCAAATACCTAACAGGATATGTGGAGATAGCGGTTACCTGTTTACCTTTTGCCTGCAATTCCCAGAAGCACAGAGACACACCCATGAGGCACCTGTGCTGAACATGTCAATTAAAGCACAGTCTGGATCCTCTCAATGTGAAGAGTGCTGTTGACTTGTCTCAGAGGACAGAATTACACATGGCATGGAGTTCGATGACTATTTCCCCCAACTTTTTCTGTTTTACAGATTGGATCTATGGGTGCTGCTGTTTAAATGAGTGCAAAGGTAAAAGAGATATTTAACCCCCCCTCCCCGCTTCTTTCCTTGCAAAATATCATATCCCCTAAACTGCTTTTATCCTTGCTGCACTTAGGGGGGGGGGGCAGGAACCCATACAGATACTTATACTTTTCCCCCAGTGGCAACAAAAGCAGCTTGTGGATAGAAATTTTTGAGCCTGAAAAAAATAATCACAGAGCTACAAGCCATGTGTAGTTCCAACCTTGCAGACTCAGACTGCCGTTCCAGACTGGCAAGGTGCTGCTGGATGCCTCTGATAGAAATGATGCCTAAAGCAGTTGGGAGATGCCCCATTTTTCTCGCTCACGTGCTCAACATTTCCTAGCCCCATTGCCATAGTGAAGTCCTGCTACGGTGGTCCTTTCCTGATTGTTGGAGTTTGGCCTTTTTCTCTTCAAAGCAAGCATTTTTTGTTGCTGTTAAAGTACGAGAGCCCACTAGGTGTAGCGGTTAAGAGCCACAGCTTCTAATCTCAAGGGCTGGGCTTGTTTCCAGTCAGCTGGATGATCTCAGACCAATCACAGTCCTGTTAGAGAGCACACAGCACCCAGAGCTGTCACAGAGCGGTTCTGTCAGAATTCTCTCAGTCCTACTTCCCTCATATTGTGGGGAGAGGAAAAGAAAGGAGTTTGTAAACCGCTTTGAGATTCCTTTGAGTAGTGAAAAGCAGGGTATAAAAACCAACCTTTCTTCTATTTAAAAAAAAATATTTGCTCTAAGGCACAAGTACACTAACAAATAAAAGAAAATGAACATATTTATGCTGCTTTTTATACACATGTGCTAAGATGCAAAGAGAAAGTGGGGGATACTCCTGCCTATACTACAGCATTGGAAAAACATAGCTCTTTTACTGATAAGATAGTCCAATGTTATGAAAGGAAATATTTTAAGTTTTACACTAGCAAACAATTTCTCACAACCAGAAGCCACCAGTTCTCATTTTCTCCTGAAGCTGTTCTGTATGATAGTGATAAATGGAAGGAAGTATCCCTTTCTGAAGAGCCTCTTGTGGCGCAGAGTGGTAAGGCAGCAGTCTGAAAGCTCTGCCCATGAGGTTGGGAGTTCGATCCCAGCAGCCGGCTCAAGGTCGACTCAGCCTTCCATCCTTCCGAGGTCGGTAAAATGAGTACCCAGCTTGCTGGGGGGTAAACGGTAATGACTGGGGAAGGCACTGGCAAACCACCCCGTATTGAGTCTGCCATGAAAACGCTATAGGGCGTCACCCCAAGGGTCAGACATGACTCGGTGCTTGCACAGGGGATACCTTTACCTTTTTATCCCTTTCTGAAGAGCTTAAAACCTAAGTAGATTCTCTTGGCAGGTAGGGACAATGCAGGGAAGCCTTTTAGGAGCATAGTAACAAACTTGTACAAAAAGAAGCATTTGACAACTCTTGTAGAGACTCCCCTTCTACAAGAAACATACATGGGCAAAAATATCAAGAGTGTTTTGATATATGCCATTTTGAAGAGCTTTTCAGATCTGAACTTTTTAATGACAGGCATGAATGCTCTTAAAGAAGAAAATTGGTGCTGCTCTTGAAAAGAAAGCTAATGACACAGTCTCCACTGTATTTGTGGGCAGGCACACATACACATGTATTCTTCAGTCCAGAGCTGGCTCTATGATTATAAGAGGAGTTGTTTTTTATACCCGGCTTTTCACTGCCCAAAGGAGACTCAAAGCAGCTTACCATTGTCTTCCCTTCCTCTCCCCACAACAGACGCCCTGTGAGGTAGGTGGGGCTGAGAGAGCTCTGACAGGACTGCTCTGTGATGAGCCCAAGATCACCCAGCTGGCTGCATGTGGAGGAGTGGGGAATCAAACCCAGATTTCCAGCTCCTGCTCTTAGCAATGACACCACGCTGGTCGAGTGAAAGAGGCTGCCTCATACTACACCTTTTGGGCACCACTAAACAGCTTCAAATGGCCAGGTATGTAATGGACAATTACACTGTTGTTGCCTGTAGGAAGGAGGTCCATTTGGATTTTACACCTTGAATCAGCATCAGAAAGGTTTGAGCTGTTTCTGTTTGTATTTCAGGCCAGTGATGACAAGGTTGTATGACTGTCACGATTTTTCACATCAGGTTTCAAATACAATTGATATAGACCCCAAACTGTACCAATTTAAGCCATGGCTTATATTTTTACAGTGGATATATAATGCTGGTTAATGACAGGATAGGGTAGTAAATCCTCTTAGTTACAAAACATCTATTATTATTAGCAGCAGCAGTCGTCGTGCTGCTTTTCCCTTCCTTCCTTTTGCTAATCCAAAATGTTGACCAGTCTGTTCCACACATGACTTGGCACTGAGATCAGAAGCAAGTTGTCGCTTCATGCAGCAACAGTTAATCACTTTGACATTCACTGTACTTTCCCACTTCAAATGGTTTAACAATTATGCCTAATTAGATGGGACGTATTTCTGACGCCTAGCATTTAAGACGTGGAAAAAGCAGGACGATCAATAAGCAGTGTCTAATTTAGGGGTTCCCAAAGCAGGCGGTTCGCCCTCCCTGGGGGTGGTGGAAGGATCCATGGTGGGTGTTCAGAAATTTTTGGGCAGTAGGGGGGTGCTAAGGAATTTGGGAAAAGTAGGAGGCAGCAGTCTGACTCTTCCTGCTGCGACTATATTTTCCCAGCAAGAGAGGTTCCAAGGTGGCTTCCCACTGCCTGCCCCTGGGTAGTAACACCCCTGGACTTCCCTGGTGGTCTCCCATCCCAGTGCTGACCAGGGCCAACCCTGCTTAGCTTCCTGAAGAAAACCGACAGCTTCAGAAAGAAGGTTGGATAGAATCATCTTTCCACTGAGCTGCTTCCCCTCCTCAGACTCTGTTCTTCTCAGGCTCCACCCCAGATCTCCAGGAATCTCTTAACTCAGGGTTGGCAACCCTTCCCCAAAAGTCTCCATCTTTGGGAGCCTGGAAAAGCTTTCTCCTGCTTGTTCCTGGTCATGGGATTCTCCATTCCCTCTCCCTCTCCACCCCCCCCCCCGTCTGTCTGTCTGTTTGTCTCCCCTAATAAGGACCCAAATGACTTTTACAAAGAACTTTTTTTACCCAGACTAAAATATGGCCACGGCACAACAACAACAAAAGAAATATAGTCAATATAGCGTTTTTGAATTTACAGTAGACCTAATGCTAGGAAGGAGGAGGAGGAGGAAGGGCTTGGTTCTTATATGCCGCTTTTCTCTACCTGAAGGAGGCTCAAAGCAGCTTACAGTCACCTTCCCCTTCCTCTCCCCACAACAGACACCCTGTGAGGTGGGTGAGGCTGAGAGAGCCCTGATGTCACTGCTCAGTCAGAACAGTTTTATCAGTGCCATGGTGAGCCTAAGGTCACCCAGCTGGCTGCATGTGGGGGAGCGCAGAATCGAACCTGGCATTCCAGATTAGAAGTCCGCACTCCTAACCACTATACCAAACTGGCTCTTGGGGGGGGGGGCAGCACCAGGGATTTGGCTTGGGAGCCAAGGGGGTAGCAGCCCCAAAATGTTTGGGAACCTCTGGTCCAATTAATAACAGCATTGGTATTGTCACCAAAACAGGCTCTTATCCAGCTGTTGCTTCCCTATTGGACTCCATGTGAAGTTTGGCCCAAGCACAGAGCAACAGATGTTGATCCTTTCTCCTCTCCCCCAAGCCTTGCACAGTCCTAATATCCATGGCCCTAAAGCAGAGAATCTTGCATTCAGCATCATCATTTGCTGAATGCATCATCATTTGTTGCCCTGGTTGAATGAATAAGACCTCCCTGATCAGTCTTTGCTCTTAAATTTTACAGAGCAATTTGTGAGATGTTTCAGATCCAAGAAAATTAGGATGTTCAAGTGCTATGCTGAGCTATACAGACAAATCCACAGAACTTACATGCCGTCATTCTGTTTGGATAATTCTGATTGCTTGGATTTTCCCCATTCATTCTTAATCATTTTCACCTCCATTTGGCATTTGCTATGAGCCAGTTCACGTGTATGCTTATTATATAGAAATTAAGTGCAAAACAGTGCTATCCTAAACAGTGTTCCAACCTTCTACATCATTTGAAATAAGTAAATTAAGAAGTGTCTTATGAGTGTTTTTATTTTCAATTCACAGCCTGGAAACCTTCAAGAAGTGGCTTCAACCTGACACTTCCTGGTTTCTCCACCTAGCCAACCCACAATGCCAAATCCTCTGAAATAATGAATGTGAGGGCCAGTTTGGTGTAGTGGTTAGGAGTGCGGACTTCTAATCTGGCATGCTGGGTTCGATTCTGCGCTTCCCCACATGCAACCAGCTGGGTGACCTTGGGCTTGCCACGGCACTGATAAAACTGTTCTGACCAAGCAGTAATATCAGGGCTCTCTCAGCCTCACCCACCCCACAGGGTGTCTGTTGTGGGGAGAGGAATGGGAAGGCGACTGTAAGCCGCTTTGAGCCTCCTTCGGGTAGGGGAAAGCGGTATATAAGAACCAACTCTTCTTCTTCTTCAGTATCTCCTTCTCTTCTGTCACACTGCATGTGAACCCACTTTCCCAAGTGTACTGTATGGCCCATCCATCATTGCAAGCCTCATACCTTCAGAAAATCCCCTGCTTGACAGTCAATGTTGACAAAATCAAAGTCTATGGTAATTAACTCTTCAGGGTCACCTATGAAGAAAGTAGCACAGTGCAGCTGGGGCTGTTCTGCAGTGAAAGTGAATTGTCCTTCTATACTCAACATGTCCAGGCATCCTGCGGAGGAGAAGAGAGACAACATACAGGGTTCACTCCTTCTCAGGACAGATTCTCACTGTGCATTTGGTAATCAGGCATGGATATTAGAGTGCAATGCACAGCCAATCAAGTTTGGAAGGTACATGTGTAAAATTAGACATATATTTACTCAAACTGTTGGTGATTGTCTGGGACCCATAACATCTCCCATGACAGCATCCCTAGCCCCAGGTAGAGGCATAACCACAATTTTGTTTTAATTTATTTTTAAAGAGAAAGTGAAGATAAAGCAGAAAGTTGGGGGTCATAGAGAAAGATAATGAGCAAACAAAAGGGAGAAGGGCAGGGAGGTTAGAAGAAGGAAATGCATAACAGGAAAGGTTAGAGGAGTTCTTCTGTAGCAGATAAAAAGTTGCCATGGTGGTTGCATTATAACGCCAAGAGGCAGTGGCTAGAGAAGAACTGGCTCCCTGTTCTGAATACTGGAAAGGGGTAGTCACTATTTTACACACACTTAATAAGGATTTCGAACTCAGGTGTTTGTACTTGCACACAAAATGTAAAACAAGGATTAGCCCCACCAAACAGCTCTGCAAGATGCAAACTATACATTAGTGATAAACGTGTGCTCTGTAGTCCAGTTCCTCTTTTTGCGTTCTACGACTTCAGTTCATTCCCCATCATTTCCCCCTCCTGTGATGATTCAGATGCAAAAATAAAATGCCAGTGGGCGGGGCCATTTGGAGAAAACTATGGATTAAGCATTCCTTTATTGCTCATTGCCTCATTGTTCTCAGCCAACACTTGTAAAGGGTAGTTTATCCCTAATATAGTAATCCTGAGTGTTCAACAGGACTTCATTTGGATTTATCTCAGCTTATTTCTATCCCGCTATTTCTCTCAGAAGCACAGGGTGGAGTGTATCAGTCTCTCCACCTTCATTTTACCCTCACAACACACTTATGAGGTAAGTCAGGCTGAGAGTGCATTTGACTCAAGATCCATGGGGAAATGGCTGGGGGGCAGAGGAGGGCAGGGGCCTTTCCTTCTCCTGCAGTGTGGTTCTGTGCCTGTTTGGGCTCTCCATTTCTTGTTTTTGAAGAAGCCATGCTGGGAGGCTGCTGGGAACACAAGCTGAGGCGGGGGGGGGGGACCCAGACCTCCAACTCTTTAAACATTGCAATCTCTCGTTTGACTCTATGATAAAATGATTGATTCAAAATCTATTTGATTTATTTTCCATCAATGGAGTTTGAAAATGACTTAGAACTTTATTTTCTTGTTTTCCTTTTTATCCCTATAGCAGCCTTGTGAGGGAGGTTGGGTTGAGAGAGGGATGGGCCCAAGGCCACCCAGCCAGATTTTATGCCAGAGTGGGGCTTCATCCTGCTCAAACACAAAACCATCTCAGCCGTGCTTGGAATGACCACCCTCAGCCTGTCAACCAGTTCTGCCCTAGGACCTCCCTGCTGCAGGGGGAGGCTAAGGCAGTGAGATGGCTCAAGGCCCCTGAATGAACTGAGCCCAGTGTTGAAGGATGGCTTCACCATTGCCACTCCCAAGGCCAGATCAGGCGTGACCAGGGCGATATCAGCCACCAGCAGGACCTCCTGCCATTCCAACTGGGGCCGTGGGTACTGGTGGGAGCAAAGAGCAACTTCCTCCCAGGGCAAATGACAGGAGCACGGTGCCCCTCCTCAGCATCAAGGCCCCAATCCAAATCTCCACTTCCCTGGTTTTGAAACTGTAAGGAACAATTGCTCTTCTTGGTGGAAATGTCACTTGCTCCTTAGTATTGTCACATGACGCGTGGTGGCTATGAAACTAACAGAGAGCGAGAGAGACAAAAGAGGAAGTAAGATGCCCCCTAGGATTCATCAAATAGGCACAAGACTTCAAGCTCACTCTTGCAGTGTCTTGTCATTGAGAGCCAGAGTACTGTAATGATTAACAACAGTGGCCTCTAATCTGGCAAGTTGGGTTTGATTCCCCACTCCTCTGTGTGCAGCCAGCCGGGTGACCTTGGGCTACTCACAGTCTTGTTAGAACTGTTCTCACTGAGCTACACCTACCTCACAGGGTGTCTGTTGTGGGGAGAGGAAGGGAAGCTGCTTTGAGACTCCTTTGGATAGTGAAAAGCAGGGTATGAAAACCAATTCTTCTTCTTCCATTTGTAAAGCCAACTCTGGACAGAAGCACACATGTGTATGTGTGCATGCACACAAATACAGTGGAGGCTGTGCCATTAGCTTTCTCTTCAAAGGCAATGCCTTCCTCCTTTTTCTCTTCTTCTTCATTGTCTTCAGGCGCTTGAAAGACTTCCAGTATGGATTGCTTCCTTAAGGAAAGCAGTTACTTTCTTCACACTTGAGGATTGCCTGCATTTAATTCCATCCAGGTGCCAATAAAAGCATCTGCCATCAGCTGCCTCTTTTGTTCTCCGGGATCAACCCAGTAATCATTCTATACAAGACAACTCATTTCTGAAGCTTACTCAAGTATTCATTCCCCATTGACTCAGAACCCTGCTGCAGCTCCCAGCAACATATTCTTAAGCATGGATTGCACAGAGCTGAAAAATCCTTGAAGGAGTTAGAAGAAGCACAGAAAACCTCAGGTGTGATTTCTGTTTTATCCTAAGCCATTAGCAAAGAATTTGCAGTTGTCTTCAAAGATATTCTCAGAAAGCAGCAGATCTTTCCCCCCTCCATCTCGGAACATTCATCCCCAGTTTCCCCCATCCCCAAAGATTTTTGGATTCCAAAGTGCCACAAGAATCAGTCACAGCAGTCTGCACTCAGAAGCCCTGCTGCTTCCCAAACTGTCTCTCCACTAAGGTTTAATGTGAGCCTGGGATTACCAAGAGCAAGATGTAATATTTTGTTGGGGCTGAGCCCCGGCTGGTATAAATAACAACAAAGACTGGGGCACATGCAGAGTGATTTACCCGTAGTACAAACCTCAGCAGGGACAGAGCTGAGATAAGCAGCAGGAGAATTGCAAAGCAGAAGATCAAACTTCTGCACTGGCATAAGCCTCAAATATTTCATTTCAGAATTTAGGCAGCATCCTCAGTTCATTCCTTTGACTCACACCCTTGCCTTTTGAGGAAACTGATACTACTTTCTTCACCAGCCCCACCCCCCTCTCTTGTCCATGTCTTGGACATTCTTTCCTGCTCCCGAATCTTCTCCTCACCCACTTTGCAGCACTCGGGACCATCTCAACCCTCCACTATCCAATTTTATAACCCTGAACACAACCCCCAGCCCCTGCATTCATTCCTCTTGAAAGCAAATTTCTAATCCTGCCCATAATTCTGCTGCAACTCTCTCTCTCTGTGTCTCTGTCTCTCCCCCCACCGTGTGTCTGACTGTCAGCCTCAGAGTATGTCCGAGAAATTATTCATTCAAAGCGTATTTTACAACATTTACAACATTTGTTATGTAAAATAGTAAAGTACCCTGTTGACTGTTTTTGCCGACTGGTGTCAGAAGCACAGAGGGTTACAGGTTTTAAAATATGCTGCTGGACCTTCATAACTGGAGAGTGGAGGGGATTCCTCCAAGTGCAGCTTTTCTTCCCCTAGCTGGGAATGCCAGTCTACAGAAGCCTTGTTGCAACTGATCGCCCCTCCCCCAAAAGACAGTCTGCACATGTTCAGAGGCACATCATTTCCATTTTTATTCCACACCTGCTAAAACTAAGTCCTAGCATTTGAAATTTTGCACGGTGTGTGGAGAGTGCGGGGAAAGCCCTAATCCTAGGAGACTTCAGGGTCAAGCACAAGCAGTTTGACAGAATGGGGGCCCTCGTCAAGCCCACCACTTCCTGCCTTAAAATTTAGAAAGGGGACTGGATGCCGAGGCTAGGTCTATCGGTGGCGATTTGAAATGGAGCTTCTTTGTCCAGAGGCTGTCTACCTGTCAATACGAACGCCAGGTAGCCCCGGGGCTTTCTCGAACCAGCCGGCTGGCTTGGAAGCGGACCCTCTTGGCTCTGGTCCAGCGGAACCGGCTTCGGAACGAAGCAGCTCATCCCTCCCCAAGCCCCGAGCGCCAGATTCCCTCGAGGATCCCCCCCCCTTGCCCTCCCCGTCGGGAGACACTCACGCAGCGCCCGGCGGTAAGGCTGCCCGTCGGAGAGCTCCCTCTTCAGCTGGGCGTCGAGGAGCAGGAAGGGCTCGTTGTCGCCCGCGTCGCTCACCTGGAGGGGCCGAGGCAAAGGGGAGAGCCGATGAGCCCCGGCCGAGTCCGCGCCTCCCCTCCCTCCCCTCCCCTCCCGCCCGCCAAGCGCTGCCTGCTGGCCTCACCTCGAGGAAGCGGCTCTGTCCGCCGAGGGCGGCCAAGAAGAGCAAGACGAGGCGGCACCGCAGCCGGAAAGACATGCTGCTCCCGCTGCTCCCGCTCGTCGGGGCGCTGCTCAATTTGCCTGCCTTCCCTGCCTGCTTTCCGAGGCGGCGGCGGCGGCGGCAGCTTTGTTTGGGGCTTTTGGTTTTCTTTGACAGGTCCTTTTTATAGAGCACTTGGGAAGGGGAGGCACCCCGTCCCCGGGCTGATAGGGTAACCCATGGTAACTGCATTCCTGACAGGGTGGCGAAGTGCGTGGCCATGACGAGGGTCCAGGATCCCAGCTGGTGCCACCTGTGCCCACTGGCTTGGGCACCCGCATTCTGCAGAGTCACAGGGGAAACTGCTCTCGTCCCCTGCATCCACCTGAAGCTTCATAAGTCTTCTGAAAGGAGAGTTCTGGGCGCAATAGCCAGCTGGCCTGTGCCGCCACCAACCCCGGCACCTTCCCTCCCTTCTGGATGCATGTCGACTGGAGGGTCTGTTGTTAGCAATGCAATTGTGGGAAGGAAGCCACTTTTTCTGCCCTTAAAAGCATCTTCTAAATAGGGTGAATGGAGTCTGGGGCTAAGCCTGGGGCAGATTCAGTCCAAATAAGCCTTTGCTCAGTACAGAACCCGGTACAGAATCTTGATCTACTGATTGAACAGGGCACAGTTCTATTTTCAGCCTAGCCGCCCTGTAGCCTTGGATAAATTGCTGCCATGAAAACGCAGGTATCAGACCTTGTCAGACCTGCCACAGCATCTTCCCTGCCAAATATGCTGCAGCATTTATGGATGGGAATCACTATGTTAAAGGGCCTTTCCCTGAAGCCGACCATTCCCTTAAGTTTGAAGCAGTAGAAAAGAGCAAGAGTCCAGCAGCACCTTAAAGACTAACAAAATTTGTGGCCGGAATCTTCAGGCAGATACCTGAAGAAGTGGGCAGTGACGCACAAAAAGTTCACATCCTGCCAGGAATGCTATTAAAGGTGCTATTGGACTCTTGCTCTTTTCTCCTCTACAGACTTACACGGCTACCGATCCTGATT